>NC_051275.1:15231078-15572744 GCF_015220745.1 Sebastes umbrosus
ATTATTTCCAATGGCCTCCACAGCGTCACGACTTTTTGCTTTTTGCTGCATCGAGCAGAGTCCAACTTTGCGGCACGCGCAGCTCAAACCACATTGTGTCGCAAGCAGCCATCTTCTGCCAGGAAACGACATTTGGTGTAGGTGTATTGTTGTCTGGTTGGAAATATTAGTGGCTATACATGCCGCACAGTGTCAGAGACAGATTGTGATAACGAAAAAGGAAAAAAAAGGTGTGAAAATGTGTCAGAAATCGGGAGAAATGCAGGAGAATTGTGACACCGGGAGGAAACCGGTAGAGGGTAATAAATACGGGATGGTTGGCAAGTATGCTGATTCAACCAAAGGCATCTTCTCTTCCCTCTCCCAGACAGGAAAAATGTGCTGAACTCTGCTATGAACAAACTGAGACAAGACAAGAGGAGGCAAAATGTATTTACATGTTACAGAGTAATTACAGAAAACAACACAAGTATTACAAATGTAACATGAAATCAAAAGCAGGGCAAATGTACAGTATATCACACAACAAAAAGTAATCTTTTACATATCTGTCATAACTTTGAGGCACGTCTCAGGTAAAATACACTAAATGTCTGAACCATGTAAAGCCTGCTGTTTTGAAGTGAAGACACAGCCAGGAGAGCACTGCCTCATGGTTGAAGAATTTTTTTGCTGTTGATATTAGACGAACATTTATTTTGTATAATCTGGAGCAAGGCCAGTACAGTTTTATCTTATCTTATTTAACGCTTCACAGATGATCACACTTTATAAATCATTTAAACCAAAGGATACGCTAACTAAGGTCGGCATTAAAAATAAGACTTGTGCCACCGCCCCGCTGTTGGCCTCCACTAGAACAAATCTTAACACAGGAATGCTCAGCGATATCTCTTGATCCCAGAGTAATTTAACCAAACAAACCACTGTCAGTCTCAGGGCTGGGTTTCTTAAGGATATGTCCCTTCTATTATACCTAGATTACTGTCTCTGCAGGGCAAGGTAAAACAAAAACAATAATCTACCCTTTGTCTAATCCAACCTTTGTCTCACATGCCTCTCAGCAGTAGATCATGTGCTTTGCAAAGGCTGACCAACATTGTAAACTTTGTTGCCAAAATACACTGTAGGCCCCCTATCAGAATAAACATCATCCAAATGTGTTATGCAACCACAGGGAAGGTGCTTGACACCATAGATTGAAAATGAAAGTCAACACTGTGGTATTGTTTTGTGAACTGTATATGTGATCCAAAGCAAAGGGGAATGAATTTAGTTCCACATTATTGACGCACATCGAATTACAAACGGGAACACTGCGATGCTTTTTTTTTGCTCATGATAGCCATTATAATTGCATTTCAGACTCTTTTCTCATGTGGAGAGAGCATCTGGAGGTTTTTGTCTGTTTTTAATCAGCATGTCAAACCACCATGTTCAATTTAAAAGGGTTAGAATTACAGTAAAGATGCCTACTGTATGTCCACAGAGAGTCCAGAAATGGATTAGGTTTGGGTTACATCTACAGTCAATACACTCCCACACTGTTGAGAGTTAAGAAACAATTGCACGAGATTAGTTAAGAAAGCTCCATCATCGATTATCATTAACACATTAACAGATACCTCTAATAAGCCAGTAAAGGTCTGGAAAAACCATACGATTAGTATGGCACTATACTATATATACACTATACACTATAGCACTTTATATCAGGGGTGTAAGAAAATATCGATACACATCAGTATCGCAATATTATGTTGCGCAATACAGTATTGATTCTCCAAAACACTGTATTGATTTTTAATTAACCTCTTAAAAATACGACAGCCCGCCGTCGGGCCCAGCTGCTATTGTGTCTTTCGGAGGTTGTAGCGGGCTCCGTTTTAAAACTAAAATCAAGGTAGAGTTATACTGTATATAGCATACAGTATGTCATATGAAACTAGAAAACCTAAGGAATTCTTTGGTACCAACCATGTCATACTAGCTTGTCACGAAGGAGGTTAAATAACGCTCCAAAGTTACGCTAAATTTTGGCGAGGAAAAACTGCCATGGCCATTTTCAAAGGGGTTTCTTGACCTCTGACCTCAAGATATGTGAATGAAAATGGATTCTATGGGTACCCACGAGTCTCCCCTTTACAGACATGCCTACTTTATGATAATCCCATGCAGTTTTATGCATACAGTATAAATGTGTTATTTTAGCCTATTCTAAAATGGTGTGTTCTTTATATTACGACAATTTTCCTTAAATTTAATTTAAAAAATCGCAATATACCGCCTTGCTTATCGCAATATATCACAATTGAATCTTTACCCCTGTATCATGATACGTATCGTATCGCCAGATTCTTGCCAATACACAGCCCTACTTTATATTAGTCAGCTCTTATGTCCAAATACACTTTATCTTACATATTCCAATAAAGCAAGATGTTTCCATTTAGGCTGTAGACTGTACAGACTGTAGCTTGCTCTTAATTATTAACTAAAAGAAGTTCTTGAAAAAAATCAATTTATATTTTGTCCACTCGTCCATATATTTAAGACGACTTTATTAAAATGGATTATAACTGCAGTTTAAAATGGTACCATTGAGTAGTGGATGTATCACACAAGGTCTTAATAATGTTAGGCCAACTTCCAAACTGTCTTTAAAGACAACATACTGGAACATCTAGTCACTGTGTGAAGAGCCAACAGATTGTCATGTTGTTGTTTTTAGACCTGGGCCTAGCTCCAATTTTGCTGCACATTTGAATATCAATCAGTGCATTTGAATGATCACAGATCTTTTCAATGCAAAAGAATAATGTCCTGCTCAATTTATATTTTTAAAGGGCCAGTGTGTAGGATTTATGTGGGTTTATTGGCAGAAATGGAATAAAGTACTCATAACTATGTTTTCATTAGTGTACAATCACCTGAAACTAAGAATCATTGTGTTTTCGTTAGCTTAGAATGAGCCCTTTATATCTCCATAGGGAGCAGGTCCTCTTAAGGGAATCCGACATGTTGCACCGCCATGTTTCTACAGTAACCCACAACATACAAACCAAACACTGGCTCTAGAGAGAGCCTTTCACGTTTTTACGTTACCCGAAGGCTACCATTGTTCTCTACATGCTTGGAAAGGGAGGGGTATTCAGTTAGTTGCAATCGGCAACCTCACCTCTAGATTTCACTAAATCCTACATACTGGACCTTTAAGTAAAGCAGTTGATCCTAGATTATGCAATACTTTACACACTGAGGTCACTTGGACTTGATGTCTCTGCTGTAACCCGTAGGAACCTTTCTGGTAGATCTCAGGAGGTGTTTTCTGATGGCAAAAAAATCCTATTCGCTTAAAAGCCCTCTAGAGTCTCTTTTAAGACTGATTCTGTTTGTCTGAGTGATATTCTGTTCAATCAGAAAAAAAGTCAGGTAGCACTTTTTATGACTCTTAATGCATTACAAACATACTCTTAATGTGTTATAATCTGCTTATAGCACTGTATAATTATAGTTATAAGCACTCAAAAAAGGTCATTGTTTTCTTTAAGTTAAGTGAAAAAATATCATTAAACCTATGCAAGAACAACACACAAAATGTTTTGTTTAACGGGTCATGACAGAAATTGAGAACTCCAATTAGACACAACTTTTTGATGAACAACTGAGTGATAGACATTTCATTATCACAATGTTTCCCCAAAAAACTCTCTCTAAACACTAAATTGAGTCACATTAAAGATAATACCTGAAACAACTGGTCATAACATACAATAAACTAAGTACTGGTAAGGTACTCCTATCTGACACAACTTTGACTTTAATGCATTAAAAGTATGTTGTGCATTATAGATATGGGTGTCATAGAAAGTGCTACCATAAGTCTAAATATAATGTTATGCAGATGACACAATGCTGCATTCCAAAGTCTCTTTCCTAACTATATCCAAGTCTGATTTAACAGCTCTCATTAGCTCAATACAAAATGATTTACTGAATGTGCTCACACTATTAACAAAAATCTCACAATGCAATGCTTCGCCTGTCTTAGACATATGAATGACTGTTTTATGAAAACTGTTGGTAATTCTTTTTAACCCTTAAAAGAGCAGCATGCTGCAATTCAAGCACTTTGAACTTCTGCTTTGAGAGTTTCACAATTATTGTGCAGAATGACAGCGACAAGTTGTGCGGTCAGAACATTCTGACTTGGCTTAACCAAAAAGGAAACCTGCATTTAATTTGAGACATTAAGTGTGAGATCAAGAATGTAAATAAATGAGTTGACTGAAATAAAAAAGGGAACTTGGAAGCGCTCATGGTACCAAGAAGGCCAGAAATATATTTCACGAGAAATCACGTGGAGAAATCCTCATTATCTTATCTTGCAGACACTTATTCATCTAACACAGGACATAAAGAAAGAGTATATAAACCCTATAATTTAGAGAAGTAGACTCAAAATCCGTAGCTCAGGGACACTGCATCGCTCAAAAGTAAGAATTCTTTACATTCTACATTTTTTTTACAATTACATCTAAATTTTATTTTCTAGTTAGCAAGGAAAGAAAATAAATATTGGAAGAAAAAAGGAAATTTTCTTTTTGTTAATTTTTTGAAATACAGCTTTCCATTTTTACTTGAGACCAGACAGATTATTCAGCTCTTGGGAGACTGTAAATACAATTTTGGAATAAATTTAGGAAAGGGATTGATAATTTTCTTCATTCATTATTCCATTTCCCCTTCAACTGCTAATTTCCATTTGTACATAAATAGCACATACTGTAACTCAAAGTTGTTCCACTGACAGTGAACACATGGATGGTTGGCTGATCAGCAATGGAGCCATCTGACAGATGAAGGTAGCATACTGTATTTGAATATGGATGTTGCTCAGTCTAAAAACAATTACACTTTGGGAGACAAATACAAATGTATGTTTCTGTTTATTGCTGTGCCACTGATATTAGTTGCTAACATTACTTTCCAGACTTCATTTGCTAGCATCTACATATTTGTCTTGCATTATAATCGGGTGAAATGCATAATTTTGTAAAAATTGGAAGCATGAAATTGTTTAGGTGGAGCACTCTTCTTCTAGAGGTTAAATAAAATCATAAACTTTTTTTTTTTTTTTTAAATGACTGCAAAAGTTTGAAATAACTGCAGCTGATGACGGGTTCAATTTGGTTGAGAAGTTAAAATGTTTTTCAGACGTTTCCCTAATGCATGACCCTTGTTTCAATGGCATTTCAATGAGTACAAACGCAAGCCTGTCATATCCACCTTAATTAACATTCTGGCTGGAGTGCCAGGTAACCAGACAAAGCGAGGGTGTGCGGTTATTAAGTAACCTATCAAGTCTTCTATGAGGTTTTGTTTGGTTTGCATCATCTTTCCATATTTAATATGCAAATACTGACAATCATACTGCCTGTGTGTTTACTCAACCATGTCATATTAAAGGCTCCAGCACCCTCAGAACTCAGTGTTTACTGTTTCCAGTATTCAGATAGTGGCTACACCTGCTCATGGTTGCACTCCCTATTCTCACATTACCAGCAACTACTCGAACAACTACAACATGGTAAGTCTTATACAAACACATACACTATTAATGTTGTGCTGAATGTATTTAGCTCTGAACCTTAAAGTAGTTTATATTGAATCTGTTACTGGAAATTGTCCTTACAGTTCACAGTTCCAAATTGTAAGACTTTTCTATCATTACTCAAATGTTTGTTTCCTCTTCCCTCCCTTCCCCATTTCTTGTCCTCTTCTCCTTCTGTTCTCTCCGTCTTCTCTCCAGGTACTCAACTGTACAGAGATCGATGACGTGCTGGAGAGGTACTACCTGTCGCCGTCTTATGCCATCGAGTTCTGCATCGGTTTCCCTGGCAACCTTTTGGTTGTACTTGGCTACATATTTTGTTTGCGGGAGTGGCAGAGCTGCAATATTTACCTCTTCAGCCTGGCAGTCTCCGACCTTATTTTCCTCTGCACGCTCCCACGCCTCTCGTACCTCTACGCAAATGACCAATCAGAGACCTCTCCCTATGCCTGTGTCATCAACCGCTATCTCCTGCATGTCAATCTTTACTCTTCCATCCTGTTTATGGTTTGGCTTAGCATGGACCGCTTCCTGCTCATAAGATATCCAACACGGAACCACTACCTGCTGAGGCCACGAACGGCCCTGATCGTGACGGGGCTGAGTTTCCTCGCCGTCAATGTGGAAGTTGCTCCAATGATATCACTGATGGTCCACGACCTTCGGAGCGGAAATTGGAGTCGCTGCAAGGATTTTGCCAGCCTGGAGGGACGCATCGATACATTGGGCTACAGCCTGGGGCTAACCCTGACTGGTTACATTCTCCCTCTGCTTGGGCTTTGTGCTTTCTCCTACCAAATTGGACATCTGCTACGTGTCCAGGAAAGGGCTGTACAGCGCAAGACAACGTCATACAAGCGGCCTCTCAGGGTCGCTGCGTCGGCCGCAGTCATGTTTCTGGTTCTCTACACTCCTTACCATGTTTTGAGAAATGTCAGAATAGTGTCTCGGCAGGCCTGGGCAGGGCTGCAGCTGTGTACAAGGATGTACATAGAGGGCGTGTACATCGTGACCCGACCGATTGCCTTCATGCACAGCGTCATCAACCCTGTCTTCTACTTCCTCATGGGTGACAAGTTCAGAGAGCTGCTATTGGCTAAGCTCAGAAAGCTGGTGAGAAGAAAAAAAGAGCCGCAAAGAGAACCAGCCTGACGGAATTCAAAGTCCCTACATATGACACACACATCAACATATCCAAACATGTGAATCAGCTCTATCTTTACATGTGTTTTGTTAAAAGTTGTATGCTTTTTCTTTATTTTTGTTGCGTTTTAATAAGTAGTCATTTTCAGCCATTCAAATAGTGTCAAACTGCATTATTAATATCACATTACATGTTATTATGCTTATTAATGATGTGGATGCTTTGTCGTTGTGACCATATCCACAAATATTACTCATCACATGTGATAAAACATATCCATGAAGTGGACTTGAGGCATAGTTACCTTTCATGTTGACAAAGTAAAGCAACGTAAAATAAACTTCCTACATTTAAGGCTGTTTTTATATGAACACTCTTTTTAAGCATATTTATTTTTGTGCAGATATGTTGTTGTTTGTATTTGTATCTGTATTCATTGAAAAAGCATAATTATTTTTGGTATGTTTGCACTGAAGTCAACATTGTACTATATTACTTTTGAATGTACTTAAATAAAACATAACTAATATGGTTTCTGAGAAAATCAAATATATCTTGGGAGATGCATTGAGGCATTTATTTTTTTCTGTATTTCACTTTTATCTTTGAATATTCATTATCTTTTTTTTATCTTAAAAAAGTTGGCTGTTGAGCATCGGAATTCATCTGACAGCTGTTGTTGTCTGTTGGGCTTGGGTTTACCGTGTTATGATTTGAACATATTTGTAATGCTAAATGCAGTACCTGCGAGGGTTTCTGGACAATATTTGTCATTGTTTTGTAATGTTAATTGATTTCCAATAATAAATACATACATACATTTGCATAAAGCAGCATATTTACCCACTCCCATGTTGATAAGAGTATTAAATACTTGACAAATCTCCCTTTAAGGTACATTTGGAACAGATACAAAATGTGCAATTAATTTGCCATCAATCATGGACAATCATGTGATTAATGGCATTTAAATATTTTAATCGATTGTCAACCCTATTTAATCGTTTTCATCATGTCCATTTTTAATCAGGGTGTTCTTCGACACTAGAATCTGCAATGCTTTTCAAAAGCCCCTTCTTACCATTTGGATTTATGGGCTTTTTATCAGCACCATAAGTCGGTCATTGAATTTGAATTTCATTACAGCACAAGCAATACCAAAACGTAAAAATGACGAGTGTCCTTATGGTTTATGATGCATAGGATATAACAGCAACGTCTCCAGTTAACACATGTTACATGTCACATCACCCCAATATTGTCACTCCTCAATCCCTGCTGAACTGAGATAGGTGTATGCTTGCGGGAGGTGACAGAGAGCATAGATACCAAATATCAGTTATGTACATTTTCGTCATTCACATAACAATCCATTCCATATTGGCTGACTCAATACCTGGTACTTTTACACTTTTAATCAGTATCAATACCGGTATTAATAAAATCCCAATGAAACTCAACCCTGCCAAGCAATGTTTTGGCTTTGACGGATTTTTCTCAGAACTTTTCCTGTGTAATGTGAAACTAGCTGGTTTTCTGTCAGTATTTCTAAGCACTTTAGCTTTTTTTTTTATTCCTCAGCTCTCTACTGTATATCTTTCCTATCTGTATCTTTTGAAATGGGATATTCTACAGCTCAAACAATGGAAAAAGTGTATTTGTTATCCTTAACACATACTAAACGAGGATGATCCTGAAAATCAGTCAAGGAAAACAGTTTCATGATTTGATCTCTGTTGACTTTGGTTCTCATGGACTTAAGTGACCCCAGCTTGCTGAGCTATGTAGCGCCTTACGTTGTGACCTTTTCAACTGAGTCATCAGCATGATTTTCATTTTCATTCCCGAGAAGCTTCTCCTTTTTTTTAGATAACCATGGTTTATTGTGCAATTTCCTGAGTAGTGTCACGGTCTTAGAATAGAGAATTGAAGGGTTTAGATTTGCCTGATGAGTAAGCAGCACATATCCTATCACTGTAGCACACTGTGTGTATCATTAATTTCATTTGTGTGAATGTATGTATTCGGAAAGTATGCATGTGTAATAGTGTCAGCCTTGAGATGCATACTTTGAGTTCCTACATACCCACGAACACAAATTTCACCACCACCATTACAACAGTATATCATTGCCTCCTTTTAAATCTTGTCTTTCACATTCAGATTCAATACAAAACAAAAATCACACTAAAAATCAGATGAACAAAAAGCTCAATTTTTTTCTCAGGAGTCAGGACCTCCAATTACAAAATCATTCTATTCCCATCTTGAAAGAACTTCATCTACTGTGGAAATGTTGTTGCAGTATAGAAAATACTGAATCAGGCTCTTCTTTTGACACAAAATATATTTTTTCCAAGCAGCAACCTCCAGTGCTCACACACTTTAATAGGCTGCTCTATCATAAAGTAAGCACAACTACAAGCCAAGTATACCTTTCTGTAGACCTATAAGGCAAGAATACTTAAATATACTTTTCTTAAGTATATCTCAATCAAAAGATTAAGTACAATTAGGCCTATAACCCAAGAATACTTAGACTTTTATGTATACTCGTCAGTATAAGCCAAATATACTTAGACTTGTCTGTATACTTGTCAGTATGAGCCAAGTATACTTAGACTTGTCTGTATACTTGTCAGTATAAGCCAATTATACTTAGACTTTTCTGTATACTTGTCAGTATAAGCCAATTATACTTAGACTTTTCTGTATACTTGTCAGTATAAGCCAAGTGTACTCAGACTTTTCCATATACTTGTCAGTATGAGCCAAGTATACTTAGACTGTTCTGTATACTTGTCAGTATGAGCCAAGTATACTTAGACTTTTCTGTATACTTGTCAGTATGAGCCAAGTATACTTAGACTTTTCTGTATACTTGTCAGTATAACCCAAGAATACTTAGACTTTTCTGTATACTTGTCAGTATGAGCCAAGTATACTTAGACTTTTCTGTATACTCGTCAGTATAAGCCAAGTATACTTAGACTGTTCTGTATACTTGTCAGTATGAGCCAAGTATACTTAGACTTTTCTGTATACCTGTCAGTATAACCCAAGAATACTTAGACTTTTCTGTATACTTGTCAGTATAAGCCAAGTATACTTAGACTTGTCTGTATACTTGTCAGTATAAGCCAAGTATACTTAGACTTGTCTGTATACTTGTCAGTATAAGCCAATTATACTTAGACTTTTCTGTATACTCATCAGTATAAGCCAAGTATACTTAGACTTGTCTGTATACTTGTCATTATAAGCCAATTATACTTAGACTTTTCTGTATACTCATCAGTATAAGCCAAGTATACTTAGACTTGTCTGTATACTTGTCAGTATAAGCCAATTATACTTAGACTTTTCTGTATACTCGTCAGTATAAGCCAATTATACTTAGACTTTTCTGTATTCTCGTCAGTATAAGCCAATTATACTTAGACTTTTCTGTATACTCGTCAGTATAAGCCAATTATACTTAGACTTGTCTGTATACTCGTCAGTATAAGCCAAGTGTACTCAGACTTTTCCGTATACTTGTCAGTATGACCCAAGTATACTTATGTATACTTTTGTTAAGTATATCTCTGATAAGTACCTAAAAACTAAACTAAGAGTATACTCTCTTATTTTAAGTTTAAGAGAAGTATACTAATAGCACACTTGAATAAACTCCGTTTTGGGAAGGGAAAGCCAACACAGTAGTGCCAAAAACTGCAGTTCTGCAAATGGCTGCTTGAGGCTGGCTCCAAAAAGGAGCCAATCCCCATAGACCACCATGTTAAAATGCACGACTTTACAGCAGAAATAAACATGTTTGCAGCCGTGTACAAAAAAAACGGTTTTGGTCTCTATACTGTACGGGGGTGAATTTTTATATAACTCACTCGTCAAATTATATTAAAGCTTAAAGTTCAGCATAATGAGGGCATGACCGTTTGAGTGACACCCGGGCCCGCCTCAGCTCCATCGACGATCCACCTCTTTGCCCATTTTTGGATTAGCCTCAGGCTATGCTGCGTTGTCAGTGCCAAGATGGTGACGGCCAGAGCCACCCACTTTGAGCTTCACAACAGGTCTTCAGAAACCTAGCGGTGACATCACGGAGACTACCTCCATATTTTATATAATCTATGATTTTTTTCCCATGAAGCTTTTTTCTAATGTTGGTTGATCTGGTTTATTCGAATACCATTCTAATATATACTGTATGTCTAAAGTTCAGCACTCATCAAAGCCTCCTTCATATTGGACTGTAAGTGACCTTTGATGCTTATTTAGGCCTTGAAACCCCATCAAACACATCTAACTTCATAGGGCTTTGATACGACAGACAGGATCAGGTGCTTTCTTTCAGCCATGTCTAATCGCCATGCTTGATCCCCTACTCCATTTACATTAACGTCTCTCCTGGAATGTACAAAGAAAAGAAGCAGCACAGTGAAATACTGGGGCTGCGTTCTGTGTGTTCGTTTCAAGTTTCATAACAAAAGCCAGAGGAGTTGTGTTGAGACAGAGCCGATGAGAAAAAGCAGCAGAAAAGTTCATGTGAGGATAAATACAAAACCTAAAGCTCTATATTACAATTTGGTAAGATAGTTCAATATTGCAATTCAGACAACTGTGGCCATTTAGGCCATGACGGCATTACAGGGCACTTGGTCTTTATAGAGGTTTTTAGGTGGTTTGCTGTATTTTAAACGTATGGTTTCTTAAAGAAAGCACTTATTCTAAGCAGTAATAATGTTGTGGTCATAAAATGTACATCTAACTATAAAGCGAGGGTATGTGTGTAGGTGGGTGTGACCTTCGCATATCTCGAGAACCGCTCATCCGATCAACTTCATACTTGGCGGGTGTATTGCTGGGGACCCCATGGAGTGCTTTGTCGAATTTGGTGCTATTTGGACATGCGACATGTTCAATATTAATAAACTTTGAATAAACAAGCACACAGTGCTCTGTGCAGCAGTGGGGGCGGGGCTTCAGGGCTCTGCAGACTGAATCCAGCATGTCGTCTGCAGCGGGCATACCACAGCTCAGTTCAATGCTGCAGGATCCTGGATATAGCCCGCTAAGTAAGGGATAATGTACAGCGAGCTGGTCATTGTTGTGAAATAAACCCAGACAGGGCGATGCAGCACCCTGATGCGAAGCATCGCCCTGAAGGGGGTTATTTCACAACAATGATCCACTAGCTGTACATTATCCCGCTTATTACGTGGCTACATACTTAAGAAATCAATAATTTGACACAAAAATGGTCCGCCAGAGTCCGACATCAGAACTGTGCCCATAGCAACGGTCTGTTATACATAGCAACGGTCTGCCTATAAAGAAATAACAGACCGTAGAACGCCGTAATTGACCAATCAGAATCGAGTATTCGACAAAGCTGTGTAATAACGCTGGATAATGTACTTCTGCTTCTTCGTGGCTCATCAACTGCCGTTATACTAACGTTATAGCCTATGATACATAGATGCAGGATATACTAATATTACAAACTGACTCTTTTTCACTTCCCTGGATCCATCATTAGCGGATAGCCAACTAGAAGCAGAATCGAACCAGAGTGTATTTCACCGATGTGCCCGTGAGTAAGACTGTATTTCCCCGGTGTCAGACTTGATACTAACTTATAACACTAATAACGTTACCATGAACAACCAGCAAGATACCTCCCATGCTTTACTTTATAATGGCAGTGGTTATGTCAAAGCAAGCGACTAATACGCCTATTTGGAAATAACCTCAGCTAAGTGTATTTCACTGTTGTTTCGTACTGTGAGTAGCCGTGATGTGGGTGTGCGACTTTACTATGCACCCAAAGAAGTGCAGCGTCGAGTGTGAAGTTGTTTGTATGAGCGGTTTGAGAAAGCCGCAATCAGCAAGACAACAGGCCAAGCATTCAGCCTGTTCTGAACAGGCATGTTTTCAACAGGCACTGATCTAGTGTGAACAATGTAATGAGTTATTATCATTTGCCTTAGACTCAGAATTAATGAAGAAAATAAATCTGCCTTGACTGGCTTTGGTTTCAAATCATTCAGTATTTGACCTTTGAAAATGCCATGATTTATTTTCAAGCCTCAAGGTAGAACAGTGTCGCACCAAACCAAAGAGAAAATCATGTTACACAATGTCCATATTTGCATTAGCAGTATGTGCATGCTTTCTCGCATTCCTGTGTGTGAACAGAGTAAGTATTTGTTCCCTTTCTGTACAGTATGTAGGTATAATCCGTGCAAAACCACTATACATTATTAAGTTTCAAAGAATCATCTGCCATAATCCATTTCACGTTAATGTTATTAGCCCTCCATAGCAGTGAAGGAATTCGGGAACAGTCCCACCAATTCATCTCTGGAGGGATAAGTAAGTGCATATACACATAAGTACATGTACGCACACCTGCACACAAGGCCAGCAAACAGAGGAATATGACCAGCACAGTGTAGCACATAAATAGTCCACTCTATACACAGGAGGTGTGGAGTGTTTTGTTTAACATGTCCTGATGAACGAGGTTGACCTATTTGAATCATCCTTTTGTATAAATGGTTTGTTCGCACTCATGCATCATCCTCTTTGCTATCCAGAGAAAACAAAACTGCCTGTTTTTTCCAAACCTCTTGGATAGAAAGTGCGTAGGCGTGTTTAGTGGTAGATTTGTGGACATAGTCTGCTGTATGTTCACAGATCAACTGTATTCTCTCCCTCATCTATATGAAACCCCAACCTGGATTGCTTCATCTATGGCGCCAAGTGGATTTAGTGTCTGAGTCAGTCTACACAGAATATCCTCATATCCTCCTGTTCGCTTTGTGTGAAGTATTTCTCAACATCATGTAAGATGACAAGACATTTCTATTCCTCTTTTCCCTCTATTCTAGTACATTTCTCTCTTTACAAGGTATTCGATTGCACACACACAAGTACAACTGATCAGTAGTTACAGGTCAATTTATTGATAACATTGAAATTAAAAATGATGCAAATCATTAGTTCTCCAAGAGGGAATCCAAACTAAAAATAGAACTAATCATATTTACAATTGAGAATGTAGCAGTGCTTTTGCAAATGAGCCAGGTTTCTCTGACTGTCACTTGATTAAAAAGTTACACACTTCATTGTGATACTGTATTTTCTTTGTAAAAATGAGAAACTGGTGAACAAAAATTCAAGCAATGATGTGCCAGAAATGACGTGACAGTGACTTTCAGGTTTTTCATATCAACTGTGACTCTTTTTGAACGGTAAAGCTGAAAGAACAGCGAGACATTAAGGAACAGAGACACTCATATGAAGGATTATTTTTTGGTAACCTTTACCTCCCTGTTATCTTTTAGATAGCTGTCCAGTTAGACTGCTGTCAGGCTATTAAGTAGGCGTTATCAGTCGCTATAAGCCCCATAGATGTGGGTGAATAGGGGCCTACTACACCCACTAGTAGGTTTTATTATCTAGTCACATGGTAAATCACCGAAAGAAGATACAAAAGAACATGACAGTGACCGTAGTAATTATGACAGGGGCAGAAGTGGAAGGCAGGCGCTGTTGTATAGTCAGTGTGAGGTTATTTTAACCCAAAACAAGGTGTTTTTCCCTGTACTTAACTATGTTTTTTTTTTTTGCCTAAACCTAAAGAAGTTGTAGTTTTGTTGCCTTATCCTAAAGAAGTTGCAGTTTTATTACCTAAAGCAAGCAGTTGTTTGCCTAAACCTAAAGAAGTTGTAGTTTTGTTGCTTAAACCTAAAGAAGCCATTTTGTTTGTGTTCAAAACATGACGTTTCATTCAGTTTTACAACCTGTTAGATTTTTTAAGTTTCACTTTCACTTTTACAACATAGTAGGTCCTTAATGACCCACATCTATGGTGCTTATAGTGTCTGATAACGCCTATTTAATGGCCTGATAACAGTCTAATTGGGTGCATGTGCTGAGTGATGACGCTCACAGACAGAAAGATAAAGGACATAGAAAGGAGAGACGTGTGAATGGTTTCAAGCCACCTCATATTAGTGTTGCACCACGGGGGAAAATAACTGAAATCGCATTTCCTCTGAATGCAATTACAACAGAGGTTCAGGGACTAAAAGTTGACTGAGGGCTAAATAAACTGAAGACAGAAACAGAAACAGGCTTTGTGCCAGCCATTTAATCTTTAAACACACTGTTAAATGTTTCAAATTTCATCTTGCACTGGCAACTTCCTCTTACAAAGCAGCCTTTGCGTCATTGCCTACTTCTAATACACAAAGGCAGGTCTATATTGGGAGCTATAGTAGCTTATTCATTGTTAATATGTAGAACGGGCATCACCAAATGACGGTTCTATCCAGACCCATGACCAATTTCTGATAAATTAATGAGAATAAATAGTCTTCATGGAGCGTTGTTTTTTTTCGACAGTTGCGGTTATAGAGCTCGGGTGCAGCTAATCCAGTTAATACAGCAATAACATTACTCAATTGAGAAGATCAAATCGATTGGTTACCGTGTGTAGACAGTTCGCTAGAGAGAAAAACGGCATAAGAGAGATGTGAGAGATGACAGCATGGAGCATGAAGCAACTGTCCTGCTACTTTCTGGCTACAGACTGTCTGAGACTGTTTTCCCCGGTCCAACCAAAGTAGCGCTACACAACTTGACCAAGTTTGGATCGATTTACAGCTGTGAGTCAGCTTTTAACTGCTATGAACATTATTAAAATCAAGTGCCGATGCAGGCTCACCAGTCACTGGCACTAACTCCATTCAAGCCAAGATTCAAACTACTGACAGGGCAGTCACAGACCCATTTCTGTCTGTAGGAAAGGACTTTTTTTTTTTTTTAAAAGACAAAAGTGGCTACTCAAAGCTTTGTTTGTACTTTTTCTAAAAGAGCCCATTTTTATTTATTCCATAAGATTCAGTCCTGTTTAAGCTCATTGTGCTTGGACTAATTTTATTAATTAGTGGTAATTATTTGTTTTCAAAGTATCCTACTTTGAAAATAGATAATAAATATTGTTGAAATGATATTGACATGCACATTGTTCATTTTGTTTAGTGGTAGGCAAATTAGAGATTATGAGGTTTGGACCTTTGCAACTGGAACTCTTGAATAGTCCTGATGTAGAAAGTCAAATTAACCACATGTAGAGCTGTTTACTCACACTACAATAAAATCATGCTTGAACAAAGAAGGGGGTTTGTACAAACACACACACACCTATAAATCTTATTATACTCTAATAGGGAACTCACTTGAGACTTGTGATGTGCTGTAAATATTAAGGCTCCAAATAAAATGTTGCCCAAATTCCCTCTTGGAAATTGTCCCTCTCTTTGCCATATTTCTACATCATACTCAGCTAAGCTCAATCACAAAAATGTGTGTACACAAGGTGTGAAGAATGTTTGGAAGTATGCACATTGTTACAGCATCTTTACTTATAAATACCAATAGTATGTGTGGAATGTGACTCATCAAATGCCATTGTGTGTACTGTTGCTTTGATGTGCAGCCATTACAAAGCAAACAAGACTTGAAATAATGATTTTTTTTCAGACCTCCAAAAGTATGTGGAGATTAGAATAGATGCAATCAGATGATGTGCTGATGAAGACGCAATTCACTCTTCAGTTTAAATAATTAACCATACCAGCAAGCAGCTCCCTGTGTACCACATTTTCATGGGTTACACAACTAAGGGCTTTTTCTTTCCTTGTGGAAAACAGAATACCACTTGTCAATCTTTGATGCAATGTTAGGAAACATTACGCAGGAGTTTTGTAAACACATCCAAAAAACACTTAGGTTTCAGTACGAGCTGCACTCTGTGTTAACTTTGGCCAAACTGAATATACTTTTTTTTGCAGTTGTGAAAGTCCTTTCCCCCTTTGCCAAGACTTACACTGGATTCTTAAAACACCAAATGGGATAGCTCGAATGTCTTTTGTGGCATGCATTGCTAATTTACAGTATTGATTCTGACGCAATAGTTATATAAGATCACGTAGAAGGTCCTGTGATGGGAAACAAGAATGAGCAGCACCACAAAAGGCCATCTAGCTCTAGCTTTCCACAACACAATAACTTTTGTGATATTCCACAGTTTGATTTTTTCCCCTTGGATCTCTCTAGGTAGTATTGTGTTAGTTGGACAATGAACAGAATACTACAATCAAGAACAATACTTGAGTGATGGTGTCATATGTTTTTTACTCAAACCAACGTATGTGAACAAATCAGAGCAATTCTTTCAGTTTCCTACGGGTATCTAATGTGGAAAAATCCATGAGTGGAAAAACAGAAGAAGTCGATATATATTTCTCAATATATTTACAGAAAACCAAAGAAAAAGAAATTAACAACAAAAACTTGAACAACAGATGGGAAAAATGTGCACCTAACCAAACACTGGTGCATTGTGAGGAAAAAACTGGAATGCATATTGATAGTCAAGAGTTTTTTACAGGTTTTCCTTGAGCCATTTCAAAAAGTTGTCTGTCATGCGACGTGCAATCTGGAAGTCAGCTGGCCACACGGTGAACATCAGCCCTCCATGAAATCCTGTGTCATAGTGTTCATGCGTCACCTCGACGCCAGCAGCGCGGAGCCGTGTGACATACATGATCCCGTCATCTCGGAGAACGTCATACTCACATGTCAGAATGTAGGCCTTGGGCAGACCGCGTAAGGCAGCGTCTGGAACCAGCAGAGGTGACGCCCTCGGGTCGGACAAAGATCGAGATGGTCCTTCCATCCCGACTGCCTGCCCTCCGGCTCCCTGCACCACAGCGGGAGCACTGTAGTTGTATTTTCTATGATATGTTTCTGGCAGAAAGGCGCTCCAGTTGGCAAACTTCAGCAGGCTGGAAGATTCAGGGTTGTTGTGGGTGTTGGCCAGCATGGATCTGAAAAAGGCCTTGTCAGTGGTGAAGTACTCGCTCCAGAAACGAACCATGAGGGTGCGGGGCAGAATGGGCATGTCCTGATTCTGCTGATAGGAAGGCGTGTTCATATCCAGAGCCTGCAGTACGGGGTAGATGAGTGCTTGGGCCTTCAACTGAACTTGCTGTCCAGGCTCTTTTTGTAACTGTGAAGAGAGAGATTGGCACATATTCAAAGACAATTCCATGAGTATTTCTTAACCTGATGAAATAGAACACCACATCTGATTAACATGTACTAGTCATGGTTGTTTACAGGAAGAATTGCATCACCCACAGAGTATCTGTTTTTCTTCACTGAGCTGTTTAAATCTCTTAACTCATGGATGTAGTAACAGAACTGGATTGGCGTGACAGTACAGATGTCTACTAAAACATAACTAGCTTAACAAGCCTATACACAAACCCCCCCCCCCCCCCAAAAAAAAAAACGTCTTAAAGCTGCAGTGGGCAGAAATGGTGCACATATGATTAGTGCATGAGACAGGTAATCTGAAAGAAATAATGTGCCTCTGTGTCCTCTGGTGCTCCTAATGGCATCTACAAGATTTCACAGAGTGGAGGAAAACAACCAATCAGAGCCGAGCTGGAGTCTGCCGTCTCTGAGTGTGCAGGGTTTTTCCTTGAAACAAAGAGATTCCTATCTACCAGCCTGATGTCTGACTCATGACATCAGTGTTGTCTACTAAAAGGGTGTCCGGGGACGTGATGTCTGCTCCAGAATCCTGTAGGCCTGACAGTGAAGCACTAAATGCGATCAGCTACTCTCCATGGTGCAACACCAAAAGTTTCTCCATGAAGGTTCTCCATGGGAGGTAGTGCACCTGTTGGCTGGGATGAGAGGCTTTTCTTTGAGTTGATTCCAACCCGCTACAGTGTTAGATGCTGTGTCAACTGGGCTGTGTGCGACAAGGCCCATCGCCCGGAATGGGCCATCAGATTGTGGTTGTCGAGATAAAATAAAGCTAGAATTATGCTTCTGCAGAGATACACGTGAACGTCTTTACGAACCTAAGCTGGTGTTTGGGCGTACTGTACATTTCAGCATAGTACTGCCAGAAGTGATCTTCTACTAGAGCACAGAAAAATGAATTCCTCTTCAAGGCACTTAATTTTTCAAAAGTAAATTCCATAGAGATTATCTAAGGAGAGCTCCTCGCCTTGTTAAGGCGTAACCCTCGTATCTGTTACGGTGCCTGTTGCCAGTTGCACTGATGAAAAATTATAGTTATTTTTTACATTTTTTTCTCTTTCGTGAGCTTCCACGGATGGAGAGAAAAGGACGTAATCTAAGTAGTAAAAATGGATTACAATTTTAAAATAAATGTTTAAATAAAAAACAATATACTACCATGCAGATGCGCACACATGACAACACTTCACGACATGAGTCTCACACAATAGCCTCTAACGTTAGTCCAAAAAAATACTTTCACTGGGTGAAGATTTCGTCATTGAATGTAGAGCAGAAAAGGGGAACAACCTCACAGTACAGTGTATAGTGTGCCTTACAGCAGTGAAAATGCACATGATGTGTGAATAGCAAACATATCAAAGTCACTAGCCCACATTTGATTCAAATGCCCATACCGTTAATTATGTTCGCAGCCAGAGACACAGGTGGACGCTGTGACGTTATTCGCACTTGTAACGATTTTAGTTCTGTACTTAACGAAGCAAATCAGCATATATTCCCACTCTAAAGTCTGCCTACATGTTTTTCTCTGCAGCCGGTATGTCATCTTCTTTCTACGGCAGGTAAAAACAACGATCGAGGAAGAAAACCTCTTCCCCTCCAACTTCTACTTATCTTGCTACTCACTCACAGGCACTACCTGGTGGTAAAAACCGTGCAGCGCATTCCCAAACATACTGCTTACAATAACACTGCAGCCTTAAAAAAACATATTAACATCAATACTTAAATTTAAATTAGGGCTGTCAATCGATTAAAATATTTAATTACATGGTTTTCCATAATTAATTGCGATTAATCGCAAATGTATCACACATTTTTTTATCTGTCACAAAAATGTACCTTAAAGGGAGATTTGTCAAGTATTTAATACTCTTATCAACATGTCAGTGTGCTGACTTGACTATGCCAAAAACTGCATGTGATTATGCGTGTGATAAGTGGGCATGTCTGTAAAGGGGAGACTCGTGGGTACCCATAGAACCCATGTCCATTCACATATCTTGAGGTCAGAGGTCAAGGGACCCCTTTGAAAATGGTCATGCTATGTTATTTCCTTCGCGACATGCTAGTATGACATGGTTGATACCAATGGATTCCTTAGGTTTTTTTAGTTTCATATAATACCAGTATCTTCACTCTAGCTTTAAAACTGAGCCCACTGCAACCTTACAATTGCAAGTTGCGTTAATGCGTTAAAGAATTTAGTGTCGTTAAAATAAATTTGAGTTAACAAGTAATTATCGCGTTAACTTTGACAGCCCTAGTTTGAATAAAAGTTATCTCATTGGTATTTCTTTTCTCTTGTCCTTTTTTGCTTAATTGGTATTGATGTAATCAAGAAGTAACGGTACCTTTAACTTTAATATTGTGATATACTTGGACTAAATTACTGACTACTTTTTAACAGGTAATTAGTAATTGTAACAGAATACATTTTTAATTTAGAGTGAGTGCACCCCTGACCCATCCTCATTTTTTTATGTATATTTGTATATTTTTCTCCTACTGTGATGATCATTGATGTTATGAAGAGTGGCCTGAATGTTACAAGTATGTTATGGCACTCATACAGTATAAACAATTATAAAAGCGCACAACTTATTATAATGGAATATGAATCAGAGATAATTTGCTTAATATGAACGTAATAACCTGTTGAATAGTTCAAACAAAGTTATACACGATATGAAATAGTAGGTCACTATCGGTCACCTCAAACCCAGCACAGAGCCCATGTACTTTCTGTTCAGGGTAATACAATACTATTTATCATCAACTGGCTCATTGACCTTGCCTCATGTCACCTCTTCATACAGTTCTTTTTCCATGTGTGAACCAGAAACATAGAGCTGAGAAAGAAAAAAACAGATTCAGTACCTGCTGGGAGACAGCAGCTGCCAGGTTCCCCCCAGCACTATCCCCAGACACAGCAACGCGTCCTGGGCCCACAGAGTACTGGGCTAGCACCCCCTTCTGGAGGAAGTGTTTGACCGCACGGTACACGTCGTCATATGGGACAGGGAAGTGGTGAGCGGGGGCGAGTCGGTACCTGAAAAAAGCAGATTAAAACCAGAGCATAAATAAACATGAGCTTTGAAGGTCATGTGCACAGAAAACATTTTGAGCCACGGAAAACAAACATGATGACTTTTCCAAGGGGATTACCAGATCATCAGATCTAGGGTTAATGTACCGTGTTTTTTTCCGTAAATTACTTTGTAAACACATTGACAAGCAGTTGTTTTACAAATCAGCTTTCACACTTTATTTGGCCATGTTTAGGAAAAGAAATAAATGCATTAAAAAACAACAACAATTTGAATTGTTTTATTTGCAGTTCTATTAAAAAACATCTCTTCTATTTTAGATACATAAAAAGTCATATTATCCGCAAAGATTAACACCCTGATTGACTTTGAGCGTTGCGATAACTGCAAATTGCACCTACATTATTGAAATAAGGTCCATTACGTACATTTGCTTAAAGTTCTGAATTGTTTTGTGTTTCAATCTATAAACCAAATATTACACGTGGCTGACTGAGATTAGGAAATGTTGGAATAACTCATTGAATTCTTAACAAATTGCAGACAGGAATTTGGATGAAGCAGATAAGGCAATACCCCCACACACCAGACACCAATACACAGATCCACTCTATCTCCCACTGTCAAATACTGAATGTCAACAAGCACAACCATGTTATACACACAAAAACACTGTTTTAGTACTGGTCTTTCAATATGACAAACTGCGAGTAGTGAATTAGAGGATATAGAGAGAGTATTGGCAAAAGAAAGTTAAAGTACTGAGAGACAGAGTTAGAGCCGGATGTGCCAAAGGACAACAGTGAGTTTAGCTCTGACAGGGAAAGGCTTGGCGAGACCCAAATGAAAACCTTTTAGCTTCACTCTAATGCATCCATCTAGCCTGTGACTAATGGGGGACGACAGGCACATACAATAACAGAAAACTGTGTGCGAGTGGCTGAGAGAAAGAGTTGGGGGAACAGTAGACTTAATCCTGCAGTAGGCAGAACATTTTTGGCATCATTGGGCAAACATTGCATAATAACCTTTCAGCATATTGTAATTCAAGTGTTCTGAGAGAAAACCAGACTTCTGACCTCCTCATGACTCTGTTTTTCAGGCTTTAAAAAATCTAACGCGTGACAGGAGACTTTGGCCAATCAGAGGTCATTTCAGAGAGAGCGTTCCTATTGGCTGTGCTCCGGCTGGTGGGCGGTGCTTGGTATTTCCTCAACTGTTCTCAACATGGCTGCCGGGTCACAAACTTTCTTGTTTTACAGCTAAACAGTACACTACAAGATGTTTCTGCAAACATTTTAGGCGAGAAAAAGGCATTACAGTAACAAAATAATGACTCATGTTTGATCAGCGCTGCCTAGTGTGACCGTTTGATCGGAGTTCGCGAGTGATCGACAGCTGCTCAGAGACGGCAGGCTCCAGATCAGCTCTGATTGGTTGCTTTCCTCCGGTTTGTGAAATCTTGCAGACACCATTAGGAGCACCGGAGGACACAGAGACAGATGATTTTTTTCAGATTACCTGTCTCATGTACTACTGTCAGGATATTGTGACTGTTTTATAAAAACAACTTTTTTTAATCATGTTTGCTCCATTTCTACCCACTGCAGCTTTAACTATGAATAATACAAATGAAGCAGCAGTTTGTGCAGTATATTACAGTAGCTGCATATAACTGGCTATAAAATATGAAATACTTACTCTACTAAAAGAACCACTGCATCTAGCTCGGTGACCATTTTTCTGGCAATGAGATCATACGGAAGCATTCCTGCATGGACAGAGAAGACAGATACAGATCAGCACAGAGATTCTAAAGCAACACAAACCACGTAGAATTGACATCCATTCATTCCTGAAATCACACAGCCACCTTACATGAACAGTAAGGGTGTAAGAAAATATTGATACACATGAGTATCGCGATATTATGTTGTGCGATACTGTATAGATTCTCGATTAATAATTATATAATAATAATTAACAATCGATTAATTTTAAATTTCAGAGGTTGTAGCAGGCTCAGTTTTAAAGCTAGAGTGAAGCTGGGATCATATTAAACTAGAAAAATCGAAGGGATCCATTGGTACCAAGCATGTCATACTATCTTGTTGAGAAGGAGGCTAAATAACGCTCCAAATTTACACTAAATTTTGGCGAGGAAAAACTGGCATGGCAATTTTTTCAGGTCCTATGGGTCTCTTGGCATCTGACCTCAAGATATGTGAATGAAAACGGGTTCTATGGGTACCCAGGAGTCTCCCCTTTATAGACATGCCCATTTTATGCTACTCCCATACAGTTAGGGGCAAAAACCATGCCGTTTTTTGCATGCAGCATAAATGTGTTTTTTAATATTGCCTATTCAAAAATGGTTTATTTCTGGATGGATGTCTTTTGTGTGAATAAACAGTATGTATCCTTTCAGACGCACTGAGCAGTAATTTATGATGTTACTTCCTAAGAGCCTCCTTGCCCGTGTAACCATGGTAACCCATACCAACCTCATGTGACCAAAACGACGGTTTGTGAGAATCAAATTCAGAATTAGTCTAAATATATATTACATCTCGCAAAATGAAATCTTATACGTACACTTAAACTGAAGCGCTATTGATGTTACAGAGCTGTCCGCCACTGTCTTTTTTTGTCACTACCGCATTGCATTGTGGGATATTTATGCCACCGTAGTGTCCAATGTTTGCATACTGTAATATTTCAGCGGAAGTAGTATGCAATTCGCATACTATTGGTTTCATAGTAAGGTTTCGGGCATACTAAAAAATTTCACATGCTGTTCAAACGTACAAAATAGCATGTTGCCTGTGACAGATTTCCTAAAATTTAATTTAAAAAATCGCAGTATATCGCCTTGCTTACAGTATCGCAGTATATCGCAATATACCGAATCGTTACCCCAGTGTCGCGATACGTATCGTATCGCCAGATTCTTGCCAATACACAGCCCTGATGAACACTGCAGTAACAGAGATGAACCTGCCATCTAGCCTAACGGTACTTCCTGGCGAAATCTGTGCTACTGTAATTGTTGCAGCCTTTCAACAGATTGCAACAACAGCATGAGATGTGTCAAATTGCATGCACACTCATGTCTTTACGTTTTGGATTAGCGAGGGTAACCACCCTCTGAGGTTCCCACCGCTCCAGCAGACGGTGTGTTATTTCCTCAGGCAACTTGGAAAGCCTAGTGGCTTGTGTAGTTTGTTCGTTATTTATAATCCTGTCATAATAGCTGTGTCACACGGAGCCATTTGTCACATGAATTTCAGAACACTTCCTCAATAAAATAGTAGAATTACTGTGTGATGAACACATCAGGAGAATACGTATTACTCATTCATCTTTCCATCCATCCTTAAAAGTCAGAGTCATAATTCTGTGTGATAAAGGAGAAGGCAGGCCGGCCTATCAACTTACGGACACTACCCAGACACCATCCTCCACCGTGCAGGTATATGATAGCTCTCCGGAGCTCGGAGTCATCGCCCCTCTGCTTTGACTGGTACACCACCACCTCCACTCCATCAAATTTCTCCTCTGTCACCTTGACGTGCTCGTCAGACACAGGCACTACTCGCTCAGCCAGAGTGATGAAGTACATTACCCCCATGTAGCCCTTCAGCCCCAGCAATTCACTGAGGTCTGCCTGGAAAGCAAAGCAGAGAGACAGCATGAGATATAGAGACAGACATATTACAAAATGTGTCACTGTTCATCAAACATATAAGCCATTAGTGTTACGTCTTACATGCACAGTAAAGCTATTGCAGGCAGTTTATCCTATGTTAACAATCACCTTGACCAAAGCTTGTAATATTCCAAACGGAAAGGGTTAAGATGCTAAACTATGTGGCAGTATTACAGAGGGAGAGAGGGAGCCTGTAGTCATGTGAACGTTGCCTCGTAAAATGTCAACAGACCCCTACAGTAATTTGTTTTGTGAAGTCATAACTACATGATAAGTTATAAAAGCATGACTCATATTCCATTATGTTTTGATGAGGTAAACAGTCAATGGCTGACATGAGGCTCATCAGCTGATGCTCTTCTACTGTGACCACAATAGACCTATCAAAGAGTCATCCACTGTAAGGGCTACATACAGTCAAGCATTCATATCAGTCAGACAACACTGAAGCCTTTCTATCTCTTTCTGTTTCAGAAACCAAACAGGCCTTTTGCTTAAAGCTGCAGTGGGTAGAAATGGAGCAAATATGATTAAAAAAAAGAAGTTATTTTTATAAAATGGTCACTATATCCTGACAGTAGTGCATGAGACAGGTAATCTGAAAGAAATCAAGTGCCTCTGTGTCCTCCTGTGCTCCTAATGACATCTGCAAGATTTCACAGACCGGAGGACAACAACCAATCAGAGCCGAGCTGAAGCCTGCTGTCTCTGAGCAGCTGTCAATCATTCACTAACTCTGATCAAACGGTCAAACTAGGCAGCGCTGATCAAATACAAATTGATATTCTGTTACTGTAATGCCTATTTCTCACCTCAAATGTTTTCAGAAATATCTTGTAGTGTACTGTTTAGCTGTAAAATGAGAAAGTTTGTGACCCGGCTGCCATGTTGAGATCAGTTGAGGAAATACCAAGCACCGCCACCAGGAGCAAACATTCTCATTTTACAGCTAAACAGTACCCTACAAGATGTTTCTGAAAACATTTGAGGCGAGAAATAGGCATTACAATAGCAGAATATTGATTCATATTTGATCAGCGCTGCCCAGTTTGACTGTTTGATCGGAGTTTGCGAGTGATTGACAGCTGCCTCCATTGAATGAACAGCCAATAGTAACGCTCTCTCTCTGAAATGACCTGTGATTGGCAAAAGTCTCCCGTCACAGGATTGATTTTTTTAAAACCTGTAAACAGAGCCATGAGGAGGTGCAGAAGTCTAGTTTTCTCTCAGAACACTTGAATTACAATATGCTGAAAGGTTATTGTGGAATTTTTGCTCAATGATGCCAAAAAATTCTGCCTACTGCAGGTTTAACTTGTAAAAATATTGAATATTTGGTTTGTAACAGAACGAGATATAAGTCACTTATATCAATGTCTACATCTTCCTAGAGTAACACCTCATTAAAAATCACTTATTGTAATACGCCATGGTCGGGTTATCGATCATTTAACCTTTGTGCACCCTTTAAAAGAGTGTAAAAGTGCCCGTGTAAAAAAACTACTATACAATTATATATTCATATTATTTTAGATACATATTCAAAGTTTTCACCCTCCAAATGCCAGTTTGTTTACAAAATGCCACTATTGTTTTTTTAAGAAGAAGAAGAAGAAGAAGAAGAAAAAAGTATTTCTGTATACTAAATGCTAGGGTTTATTTTTCACTATCTAGGCTATGTCAATGATTAGCCACAACACTACTTTTGATGCATTGCATCAAACACTGCAGTGCTCCATAACACAGCAGCAATAACCCTAAAATCAAATCAGGAACATAATTGAGTATGTATTTGCCCCACAGGGCAAACATGAGTGATGGCTCAATCTGGTGTAAAATGGCAAAAACTACAATTTTGAAGTCAGGGCTCAAGATTAAAAGCCTGATATAATAAAATGCGTGATGTTATGCTGTACTGGCAGTGGGATCAAAAATAGTAGTTTTACTGGATTTCAAATGGGACATTTTTATCCTGTCTGTATTATGTACACAGTTTATTATGGACTTAATATAGAAGCTGAGGTTTAACCTCCAAAATAAAATAAAAAGAATCACATCCTTGTCAAAATGTATTCCATATGCATTCACACAGCCAAAATAATAAAAAAAATTAAAAACCCCAAAATGTCCCTAGTGATGCATAATGTTTAAATGAATGGAAGCGTGCCTGGTCGAGAGGCATTAATGTGGCTCTATAATTCAACAATGAAGGCTGAAATGAAATGTTTGACTGTGATGTAATAGATACATTATAATAATGAAAATGTAATGTCTTACTTAATAAAATACTGTTATACTGTTGTTGTTGTTGTTGTTATTATTATTAGCAATGCTAATAATAATAATAATAATAATAACAATGCCCTGTTGTGTTAAAGGTAGTAGCCTGCACCTGCACTTTTGTTCTCCACTCAATCTATAACCTGTTTGACACTAATGTTAGCCATGTAATAGCCTATTACTCACTTTAAAACCTATATGGAGTCATATTAGCTGCACTACATTGTAAATCACAGGCGTCTAACTAACAGAGTCGAGTTTCGTTAATAGGGTCTATTATTAGAACAGGTGAGCAGGACTATATAACACATGGATTAGCATCTGATATAATCTGGTGTAACAAGCATTTATATCCAGCATATCAGCATAACGCAATAACCTGTCACCTACTGAGGGAACAAACAAAACCAAGATATGTTTTTGTGTGATTTGAAATATGGTCATTCACATATGTATTAAACTGAAATAATAAATGCGTATACATTCACCCACAGTGTTAGATAGCCTGCTCTATAGGGGTTTATTTCCAAAGTAATAGGCTATACCAGCAGATTTAATGTCAGGATATATAGCCTGCAAGAATACAGGTTTTTTTTTACTTACCAGATGGCTGAGACTTCTGAAGAAAGTGTTGGTCAGCATGAGTTTCCATCTCTCCTCTATCTCCTCCGGAATGGGCTCGTAGATGTAATAAGCGGTGAAAGAGCAGAGAGCGACGAATAAAACGATGCTTCCAAACCTCATTTTCCAGCGTGCGTCCCCAGCAACTGACTGCAGGGTGCAAAACACAAACAGGGCTTGTTAAACTGCGCTTGTCAGCAAGTCAGTCCGGTGCGCTGCCAAGCCAAGCTTTACGCTCGGAATTAATGTTGGATCCAGGAGACCAGCTAAATATGACAGCACGTGTTTGGTGTCATTTGATGGTTATCGGCGTGCATGTTCTGAGCTTTTTGCTCGCTGCTCGTGCGCGTTCCTTGAATGCATGTCCTGCGCGCGCCCCTGTGTACTCACGAGGCAGAACCGTCCCACCTTGGCACCGCGGGCTGCAAATTCCTCAGGTGCCTCTTTTACGCAGGACGCGCGACTCAACTTTGCGCAAAGACACAACTTAATGCTTTAATATCACAGCCTATAAAACAACAGGGGCTCATGCATCCACCTTAGTTTTTTTTTTCCTCCACAATGTTTCAACATAAAAATACATTTTAAAGGTCAGAAATATTAGATGTATATAGTGATTTTCTTAAAGCTGCAGTAGGTAGAATTGAAGCAAATATGATTTAAAAAAAAACAACTATTTTCACTATATTCTGACAGGAGTGCATGAGACAGGTTATCTGGAAAAAGTCATGTGCCTCTGGTGTCCTAGGGTGCTCCTAATGGCATCTGCAAGATTTCACAGACCGGAGGAAAACAACCAATCAGAGCCGAGCTGGAGCCTTGCCATCTCTGAGCAGCTGTCAATCACTCGCAAACTCCAATCAAACGGTCAAACTAGGCAGCGCTGATCCAATATGAATCAATATTCTGTTACTGTAATGCCTGTTTTTCACCTCAAATGTTTTCAGAAACATCTTGTGTTTAGCTGTAAAATGATAAAGTTGAGATCAGTTGAGGAAATACCCAAGCACCGCCCACCAGCCAGAGCCCAGCCAATAGGAACGCTCTCTCTCTCTGAAATAACCTGTGATTGGCCAAAGTCTCCCGTCATGGGCTATTTTTTTTAAAGCCTGAAAACAGAGCCATGAGGATACTAATTTTACTTTTAATTCTCAGGAAAGAAAAATGAATAATTCGCAACTCTGGCGAGAACTTGTGTGAATATCTAGCATAAACTAATATACAGCAGTTTTTATTCATTTTTGCTTGAGTATTTCTTTCATTTCTCTCTCCGTCTCTCACTCACTGAAGGCCCTTTCAGACACAACATGACATTGGCACCGCTGCGCTCTAAAACCTGTTATTTCTAATGGCTTGCGTTTCGCTATGTCAGGCAAAGCTGGCAAGCTCAAACATGAGCTCAAACTGCGCTGTGTTGCAAGCATAGACTGCTCTATTCTGCTCACCGCCCACCAGCCAGAGCCCAGCCAATAGGAACGCTCTCTCTCTGAAATGACCTGTGATTGGCCAAAGTCTCCCATCATGTGCTAGTTTTTTTTAAAACCTGAAAACAAAGTCATGAGGAGGTGCATAATTCTAGTTTTCTCTCAGAGCACTTGAATTACAATATGCTGAAAGGTTATTATGGATTTTTTGTCAGATGATGCCAAAAACATTCTGCCTACTGCCGGTTTGAGGGGAAGTCACTCCATTTTTCTGCAGCTGATGCACTAAAGTGTCAGCTCTGTGCTCCATGAAATACCCATCTTGTGCTGATCCGCCTATGGCTCTCGGGTTTAAGTTATGTTGCCAAGTCTCCTTATAACGAGAGAAACCCGCAGTATCAGTGTAGCACATAGTCCACGGGGCCGCAGCATAAAGCAGTGACTGTAATGCAGGCAGCTAAACAGGTTGCAAGGCAGCCTAAGCTAATTATATTATTGGTGACAGAGCCAGATGAGATGTCTCGTTTCCTGGCACGACTTACTGTCAAAGTAATATGACTCTCTCATGCACTCACTGTTTGAAAGGGCCCTGCAGGAGGAACTGATTTAGTACTGCAGGTGTCTGAAGTTGTAAGTTAAGGAGAGTTTTTTCCTTCCCAGTGGGTTGAGTTGAGCCAGTTTTTACTTGAGGCGTCTTTAAAGTGAGGGAGTGACATATATTTCTTTGAACCAAAACATATACATAGATTTCAGTATGTGGTGCACATACTTGCCAACCTTGAGACCTCAAACATAGGGAGGGTTTGGGGTCAGAGACTTTGTTTCCTGCATTCTGGTGACTTTTAAAGAATGAAAACAACAAAATAATAAGTACACTGCAACAGCATTTTTATGAATATCTAGCATAAACTAATATACAGCAGTTTTTATTCATTTTTGCTTGAGTATTTCTTTCATTTCTCTCTCCGTCTCTCACTCACTGAAGGTCCTTTCAGAAACAACATGACAACGGCACCACTGCGCTCTAAAATCCGTTATTTCTAATAGCTTTCGTTGCGCCATAACGGCTTTTCGCTACGTCGAGCAAAGCCCCACTTTGGGCGCCGTGATGTGGCAAGCTCAAACATGAGCTCAAACTGCGCTGTGTCGCAAGCATAGACCGCTGTCTTCTGCCAGGAAATTACATTAGGTGTAACAAGAGTGAAAAATTGCCATAAATCGGGAGAAAATCGGGAGAATTCTGGGAGGAAACCTGGAGAGGGCATGGTTGGCAAGTATAGTGGTGCATCCTTGATAATAATCACTCTAAAATAAACAGTTTTCAAAGTATAGTCACAAAATTGAATCTATTTGATTTGTGTACTAAACACACGAATTTCAAAGTATTTTTCGTGACGCTCAGCACGTCTTTCAGCGACACGTGACGCACGTGTCACTTTCCGCTCCAGTCTTCATAAAATTAATAAAACTACTTAGTTAGGTTTATGAATAGATCGACTTGGTTAGGCTTAGGCAACAAAACTACTTAGTTAGGTTTAAGAATAGATTGTGGTTTGGGTTAAAATAACACAGTAAGTGCCGTAACTTAAGTACGGAAGTTCCGTGACAAAAACTACTTAGTTAGGTCTAGGAATAGATCATGGTTTGGGTTAAAATAACACCGGAAGTGCCGTAACTTAAGTACTTAAGTATTAAAGTTACATGGCAAATAAATCAACGTTGACTTCTGGTTTCACACAGGATACGAACAGCGGCCTCATGGGCGAAAGTGTTTTTTGATCCACCCATCCACCCCAACCTGCTCCCTACGTGGCGTTCACCACTCTTTATACTTCCCAGTTCACAATTACGTGGATTACATACAAATTGATTTTGTGCTGACCGTCACAAAATTAATCATTGAAATTTGTATCTTCGTACACGAATCAATACATTTAATTTGTGACTACTTCACGAAAGTGCTGTGCGACTGGGCTGGGAGTGTAGCATGTGAAATGGTGACGCACCCTAAAACATGAACCAATCGCGTTCTAGAAAAGGTTAGAAGTTGATTAGCCTATATGATCATCTCTATAAGTATCCTTTATTGAACCATTGCAGTTTACAATGTGAATTACATAACAAGTTGAGGCTATAATCTCATTATATATAATTATAAATGGCTCAACTTCCCCCAGGCCTTTTGGCTCAAACCCCCGCCGTTTAACAAACTTGTATCATCCAGCAGTTTAGAGTTACCGTCATGCTAACAGTATAGCCTCATATTGTAACTTCCTAAAGCACTAACACGTCTGACATTTTTTCAAAGTGGTCTGTAATTGTTCAGACACAAGAATCGTGACTCCTTGAACATAAAAAAATCACGAGATGTTTTTTTCACCTCAATGTGCTTACCACTTGTCATATGGGCCTCTCTCCATTACAGGGTCAGGAAAATGGAAACAAGGGGTGGTTCAACTTTCCGACAGGCTCAAATCACCCCACTCTCCACTACAGGATATTATTTTAATTTTTTGCTTCACACGTTATCATGCATGACGTACAACATTCATGAAAACAAGTCCACGCAGGAGTGAGTCTAGTATTATTTCAGGCAGAATTCATTCTCACAGTAAGCTAGTACTGACAAACCACATCCATATCAGACTTTACAAAAGGAAACACCTCTTAGAACAAATGTATCCACAAGGAGTATTCTCATATGTCAGGTTGATGACATCGATGTATTCGCAGGGATTTACTTTGGCGTACACTACTAAGAACTTTCCCTCACAGTCTGTCAAATAGAATAAAGGATAAGGTTGCACTCAAGAAAAATGCTGGTGCTCTTAAAGCTGCAGTGGGTAGAATTGGAGCAAATATGATTAAAAAATATATTTTCATAAACGATCACTATATCCTAACAGTAGTGCATGAGACAGGTAATCTGAAAAAAAATCATGTGCCTCTTCTCCTAATGGCATCTGCAAGATTTACCAGACCGGAGGAAAACAACCAATCAGAGCCGAGCAGGAGCCTTGCCATCTCTGAGCAGCTGTCAATCACTCGCAAACTCCGATCAAACGGTCAAACTAGACAGCGCTGATCAAATATGAATCAATATTCTGTTACTGTAATGCCTATTTGTCGCATTAAATGTTTTCAGAAACATCTTGTAGTGTACTGTTTAAATGTAAAATGAAAAAGTTTGTGACCCGGCAGCCATGTTGAGATCGGTTGAGGAAATATCAAGCACCGCCCACTAGCCGGAGCAAACTCATTTTACAGCTAAACAGTACACTACAAGATGTATCTAAAAATCTTTTATGCGAGAAATAGGCATTACAGTAACAGAATATTGATTCATATTTGATCAGCACTCCCTAGTTTGACCATTTGATCTGAGTTTGCGAGTGATTGACAGCTGCCTCCGTTGAATGAACAGCCAATAGGAAAGCTCTCTCTCTGAAATGAACTGTGATTTTCCAAAGTCTTCTGTCACGGGCTAGATTTTGTTAAAGCCTGAAAACAGAACCATGAGGAGGTGCAGAAGTCTAGTTTTCTCTCAGAACACTTGAATTACAATATGCTGAAAGGTTATTATGGAATTTTTGCTCAATGATGCCAAAAACAATCTGCCTACTGCAGGTTTAAAGCAGAGGGGTTAAACTATCACTATATATACTCGTGTTTTTTAGATGGAGAAACAATGCAGAGATTATAACCCAAAGCCTTGGTCAAGGTGAAGACTCTTTTAGTGCTATTTCACATTCTCTGGTTTGAAAGTGAGTTAATTTAACAGTGTGTGTCGTACATTAGTTACGTTTGTCTGCAGGAAGCCATCACAGAAACCTGAAACACATGCCTCCACATGACTTTGTGCTAACCTCTGTGTTATGCTCACATTAAACTTTCTCTCAGTCAAGTTTGGAATTTGTAATTGGCTGGTTTAGGAGCAGGCAAGTGTCTCCTTCCATCAGCCGTCAAACTCCATTGAGATGCAATCTGCAGGATGCGGGGTGTGACGGAGGCTCGGTGAAAGCCTCTGTGAGACGGATCACTGCTGAGCAGTAGAATACTAAATCTCTTCTCTGAATACAAAATTACACTTCAGACACTCCGGGATTCTCCGTGGAATTCCCTCCCTCCTTTTTGCCTCCAACCACCGGCCTCCACTCAGCTTCTAAGGGAGACCACCTCAGTTGGTTAGTAAATCTTTCATGGAGCTCTCTTCACTCTTTGCGTCTTGCCAGTGGGGTGTCAGAGGGTGCGTGGGTGAAGATGTTGTCTTCATCTAGGTAGAGCCATGCTGTGCAGTGCTATGCCACGTGGCTGCCCAGCACCCTGCTGCGTGTGGGGGAAGCTCAAGCAGATGTGAAAAATGTCTGAAGTGCGAGTATACTGTACTTGGCCATGTTTCATTCCTTTGTGCGTGCACATTCTTGAGTTTAACACATCTACAGAAGCACAGCAAATTCTTATAATTAAGCAGCTCAAGCCAGACTGCAACTGCCAATGAGGAGCATGAGAGCAAGCTTAGTGACTTTTTAATTCGCAGAGCTTTGCTGAGTCAAAGTAGATTGGCTGCATGACAAGAGGCAGGAACTTGATTCTGAGTTCAGCCTGAGATCAGTGGAAGAAACATGTTTTGATATAATAATCAAGAAATAGCTTTGGATACATTGCTAATTTCTGCCAGCTAATATCATTTGAGTTTGAGAATCAGTAGATGTGCAATATATCACATGAGCTTGACATTTGCAGTAAATTAGGGATATACATTCTCTGGCTCCCTTTGCATGTAAAAGCCATCATCATGCATCTAAGTACTGAAGGAACTGGCCTTCTACCTCCAAGAGGTCAAGGCCCAGTTACGTGTTGGTTAATCTTGTGTGACAAAGAGAATTTCCAAACAGATGAGTTAAAGCATAATGATTCAATTTATTCCGAACAATCAATGTTGCATAAGTAAAAATAAAAGAGTTTACAGATATCTGGATCCAATCTACGTGTCCCTGACAACATACAGTGCATGAGTCAGTTCGCGAAGTCTGAACCCCGAGCTATCCCTGATCCAGCCTATTCATGGTTTACACAATAGTAATATTCATGAGCTTATGACACGTGATATTTTTGCTGCATATCTTCTTCTTTGTTATCTCCTTCTGACTCCTTCCTCTTCTTGACCTTGCAAAAAGAACAGCACTTGCCTCCCTTTCCTCGCAATCACTCCATTCACAACAAATCCAACAGTCAGGTTATTGCAGGTCATTGTAAGCACTTTTGTACATAATAAATCCAACAGTACATATGCACAAATACATACAAATTTAACCTGATCCATATCAAGTCAATTTTATTTACACAGCCAAATATCACCAGTTAGCCTCAAGGGGTTTTAAAAGCTGTACAGCATACAAATGCTACAACAAATCTGTATAGAGTCAATATTTGGCATCTAGGCGTTGAGCTCGTCTGACACAACGAGCAACATGCACACACTAAGCTCAGCACAGCTGAGACTGAGGAGTGCTGATGTGGTAAAGTGAGTGATAAAAGAGGAAGGCTGAAATACGCTGCCGTATTACAAAGGAAACATTAGATATGTGTTGCAGCAAGTAGACTATAATGTGACGGTGTAGCAGCACACCCTTAATGTCTGCCTAAACTAGGCTAAATTGCAGGATTCGCTCCATGTATGGATGGAACATAAACATCTACATGTGTATTGTTCTTTCTCATATCAAAATTAAGCAATAAGAAAACATGTCAGACTTTTATTGTGAAAAAATAAATAAAAATAAGTTTACCAAACCCACCAAAATAGCGCAACTTCCAAAGATCTAAACATACGGCTCAATGAGTGAGATGTACACAAACTGTACATTAAAAAGTATATTATATATCAAATATTTTCATGTTTATATTATCAAGATATTGTACCTGGGTCCATCATGAAATAATACAAAAACAGTAACTGTGTTGAGCAAAAAAATGCATTGGAGTCAAATAATTAAGTCTGGGTTTAAGACGTGTTGCATGTACAACACGTCTTAAACACAAATTACTTCTCTTCTCCTACATATGTTTGAATCTAACAGTTTCCCCTGTAAAACTTATACAAGCTGTTAACGCTGACTTCATTTCTGTGTGGTGGGAACAGGGGAGGGTAGCGCTTTAATGCATGGTCTGTGCATTTGTGTGCAGCTTTTGTGTCTTGTTTTAATCTTACTAAATGAGATTATCCTATCTGCAGCAGAAAAAAGCCATCATCATGCATCTAAGAACATATGCACAAATACATACAAATTTAACCTGATCCATATCAAGTCAAGTCAATTTTATTTACACAGCCAAATATCACCAGTTAGCCTCAAGGGGCTTTAAAAGCTGTACAGCATACAAATGCTACAACAAATATGTACAGAGTCAATATTTGGCATCTAGGCGTTGAGCTCGTCTGACACAACGAGCAACATGCACACACTAAGCTCAGCACAGCTGAGACTGAGGAGTGCTGGTGTGGTAAAGTGAGTGATAAAAGAGGAAGGCTGAAATACGCTGCCGTATTACAAAGGAAACATTAGATATGTGTTGCAGCAAGTAGACTATAATGTGACAGTGTAGCAGCACACCCTTAATGTCTGCCTAAACTAGGCTACCTTGCAGGATTCGCTCCATGTATGGATGGAGCATAAACATCTACATGTTTATTGTGCTTTCTCATATCAATATTAAGCAATAAGAAAACATGTCAGACTTTTATTGTGAAAAAATAAATAAAAATAAGTTTACCAAACCCACCAAAATAGCGCAATTTCTAAAGATCTAAACATACGGCTCAATGAGTGAGATGTACACAAACCGTACATTAAAAAGTATATTATATATCAAATATTTTCATGTTTATATTATCAAGATATTGTACCTGGGTCCATCATGAAATAATACAAAAACAGTAACTGTGTTGAACAAAAAAATGCATTGGAGTCAAATAATTAAGTCTGGGCAGTTTCCAGGAATATCTGTTCCAGGGATTTATGCCAGATTATGCAAACTACAATAGGCAGATGGAATGGAAAATGTTTTTGTGTTTTTTTTTTCCCATGACCTTTAATCAGCTAAACAGATAACAATACGCCTATTAACTTGTAATGCATTGTATGTTTATTTACAGTAATCCTGTGTGGCTGAACAGGGTAAACCAACTGGCTTTCATGTCAAGCTGTAGGCCAGAAACAGAGCCACAACCTGTCCATTTGGAATTATGAGCCTGGCAGGTTGCCCCGTGTTGTTGGTTCATCTTCCTGTCACTTGTCCAACCAAAATAGCATGCAATGGTGCATCTCAACTTACTCCATGTTCCCATGCCTGAGCTTGTTTTTCACTATTCATTACTTCCACCATGCCAACTTTGTGTGTGTTAGTATGGGGACCCATTTGCACCACTGAGTAAACGATCAACTACTAAATTAACTGAGATATAAATATATCATATTAATAATTCATTAAATAGTAAAGAAATTTGAAAAATTGAAAACCTGATGATTGCATAACAGGAAAGTTGGAGCTTGAAACAGTTAGAACCTTCAGTCATGAAAAACACAATTTATACCAAGTCTAGAGGTAATATCATTAAGACAAAGTTTATAAATGCAGGATCCCACACAGTGATAACTCACTTTACAGTTTTATTCAATCGCTTTTCATTTTTTGAAACGGTCTTGACATTCTCTAAACTGTAAGTGCAATTGTCACAACTCTATTGCATGTCTGCATAAGTAACTCACCCAAAACATTTAATTCATGCCTCAAAACCTAGTTATTGTGGCAGTTACAGTTTTTCTCATTCGCTTTGGCTTGATTCTCGAATGAGATTAGTTTGTTGTTCATAACAGATTAGAATTTCTCATTCCTTCAAGCAAATTCTGCTAGTTTTGGCACATGTGTGCAAAAAGTAAGTTCAATTGTCTTAAATTTGTACAATACCACTATCACATGGCTTATTGATCAAAACTGATTAGTTGATTCTCAGTGTCATCCTCTTCACAACTTGTAAACATTCTTTCATCGTTTGAGCCATCACATGCAAAATGATCCATTCAATTATCAAACATGCATGTATAGTCCATAAATGACTATGACAAGGAGGTACAATTTGTTGTTTTTGAACTGAACTACTGCAGTTTTTTTCAGTGTTGCAGGGTTGTTTTGGTGGCAAAATGTCTGTTCATTTTCTGTTTACAGTACATGTAACACATTGTTACACAAATAAATGTACTGTATACTGTACATACAAATGTGCATATCCTTTTTCTGTGTAACTATTACAGTATTGTAGAGTATTTGGCCCACTGTTGAATTGGGAATCAGAAAAGCTCAGTGCGATACACAACAGCATTCAACTAGACAAAACTGACATTCTTGTATAGTACAGTAAGCAGTCAGTGTCAACAAAACAGAGATTAAAACATTTCAAGGTTGACTTCCGTAGTGAAAAAACGTCTACAAATTTTGACCACACAATGACAAAACAACTTTTGATGCCATTGGCCAATTTACTGAAACAATAACTGGTTTTGAAGCATGAATGAAGTGTTTTGGGTGAGTTACTACCTTTTGCAGACATGCAATAGAGTTGTGATGTCCCATGAAACATTTGCGACAGTTATACTTACAGTTTAGAGAATGTTAAGATGAAAAATTAGCCAAAGTGATTGAGAAAAACTGTAATTCGCCAATACCACGAAAAATGAAAAGTGTGAGTGAGTGAGTGTGTAGTCAATCCTGGAAATGTTTCTTGTATGCAAATTTCTGTTTTGTTCTACTTTTTGTTGGCACTGACTGCTTACTGACACAAGAATGTCAGTTTTATCCAGCTGAAGGCTATTGTGTATCGCACTGCCACAAAATGACATCCATGCCAATCATTCGTTTTTTTTTAAAAACCCGCAACAATGATAAAAATATGCGGTAGTTCAGAAAAAACAACTAATTGTACCTCTTCACAGTACATATAATAGATATTTATGGAATATACATGCATGTCTGACAGATTTTAATAATTTAATGGATCATTTAGCATGTGACGGCTCAAACGATGAAAGATTGTTTACAAGTTGTGAAGAGAGCGACAATTTCACTGATAATCGACTCACCAGTTTCGATCAACAAGTCATGTGCAAGTGGTTATTGCGCACTTTGTAGACTTTTGTACTTACTCTTTTGCAGACATGCCAGAACACATGGAATTTGTTTGAACGAATGGGAATTTCAAATCTGTTTTGAACAACAAACTAACTGTTAAGAGATTTGAGGTTATTATAGTGAAGAAAATAATTCTCATTCGTGAATTGAGCCAAAGTGAATGGGAAAAACTGGGATAAATTACCACTAAACAGATTTTCTCATGCCATCACAGTCAGTATCCATACGGACTCAGTGTTTCTTTCTTGGAGACAAAGCTGGACCACAGCAAACAATAAAGTTTTATTATGTTGTATTATATTATATTGTATCAGGGTGGGGTCAACCACTGCATCCAAAAAATATGGATGTAAAAGTATGAATGACTTATTTATCCCAGGGGCATCATGTTACATTGTTTAGCCTAGTTAGCCAATGCTTTTATTACAGCTGAAAGATGGTCGATATAATCTTTGAGCTGGTATTCCAGTCCAGGCGTGTTTGTTGTTGTTACCCCGTGGATTTGAGGACAGTATTTGCCAAAGGAGTGGAACAAGATATAAAATAAGCAATCAATCTTTTAGGTGCAGGATCTGCAGTAAATCAGACAGAGTTATAAGGGCAGCACAATCTCGAGCCAAGCTATTGCTGTTTCACATTAGAGAGATGGATTAAAACGTTCAGCTTCGATGCCAAAATAAACTCATTTGTTTTTTTCAAAACTAGGGATGCACCACATTGATTTTTTTCAGCCGATTCGATAAACGATAATTACCTGCTTCTCATGTCCGATACGATAACTGATAATTTCACATTTTTATTTCATTTTTAAAAAGAAGTTCCTAAACTGTAGTTCATTATGCACACTTGCGGGTAAGGAAGGCAAAACCTAACAGACTTCACTATTGTTAACACAACAAAAACAAAGAGCAGTTCTGACTATTCAAATGTTCATTTATTTTTTCTAGTAGAGTACATAAAAAACTTCACAAACATACTTTGACTTTTATAGAGCATTTTTCCTAAGTATTAAAATTAAATGCTTTGACATATAAGGCCATATTTAAACGATCTATAGCGCATGGTCTAAAGTGCATGACGCAAGTGCATTTAGGGCGTGTCCAATTCCACTTTTGCTAGTTAAACAGCATATAATCTTGCCGCAAAATAAGGCACAAGGGGAAAAGCGGTTGTATTTAGTCTCTTAATTAATCATAGGTGTGTTTTGGGCGTAACAGGAATTAAACCAATCAGAGTATCATCTCACATTCTCTTTAAAAGCCAGGTGCGCCTGCCCATTGGCACATCGCTATTTTTAAAAAGCAGATTTGGCAAATTGGAGTAGAGAGCCTTTTTCTGCTGAGGAGACGGATCTGCTCGTGTGCAAAATGAAATTGTACAAGCAGATGCATGTGGTCTTGGCCGGTGGACCCTCTGCCAATACTGCGCCAGACTTTAGTCTAGGTTTTTGTTGGTCAATGGCGCAATCACTTTCTGCTGCCTCAAGATAGCAATGCTCCAACAAAGCGCCTGACCACATCTCATTTTAAGACCAACACTACAATTTACCATTATCAGCCGATAATTTATATATATATTGTGCATCCCTATTAAAAACATTGTTTGTCTCTTTTGAGTATAATCTGTAGTAGCCGTAACCTTCTTTTGAAGCAGAATATGAGCTAACGTGTATTCACTAAGCCCTGGCATGATAAAGCTGACAATATTCTATATTTGTCTTATTGTAAACAAATCTAACGGAAAGACTGAAACCACCGATGGATTTATCCTACAAATAGCGTCTATTTCTGTCCAAAAACTGAGTAACTGACATTCCTGTCATTAACATAGGCACTGTATTTTATTTCACGTCTATCTCACATACCTGTTGGTGTAAATTGTCCTACTCATAACTGTGTATTGATTCATGGCTGAAAATAGTTCTCAACGAATGTTGTTTACTCCTGTTTGAGTAACGCTGCTAAAATCTACAGGGCCCAGTTGTTTTAAGAAAAGGCTAAACCTTTATTATTTCTTTTTTTTTTTTAATGAATCTATATATTTACATCTTCAGAGGGAAAAAATGCACTTGGTGCTGAGTGCCACAGTGTGAGGAAAACACGTTCTTGGTTTTGGTCTTTTCATGGGATTTGCTGACAATATACAATAAATATAGAATATACAGGATATAGCCTTATCCTTTAAAGTGTCAACAGATCCAAAAACCACCACGACTGCCATTTGATATATCAAAAATATCTAAACTAATGTATTTTATGCATATCCCATAACATTTCCAAGAAATAGACGGAGCCACACTTACAAAACTGTTCTTGAATGCCATCTAAGAACTACTCCAACACATTTAATCACTTAGTGGAAACCTTTACAGACAACGCACAAAAAGGCTTAAGCATTTTGTTTTACATGCAGTGCTTGAACAGATAAGAGTGCATTAAACAATAAAGATTCATGTTCTTGAAGGACGTTTCAAATTGTGGCTCAAATGCAGTAGACACGATTGCTTGCCATTTTCATTTCCCTTTCAAAAGAAAATGTCATTTGTAGAATCCTTGCCTGCTAAGCCATTAAGGAAAACAAATTGTCAGGAAGATTATAGACTTGCCTTGTACTTTCTGTACTGTGAACATAAGTATGCGCTTCATTGGAAATGTTTTACTCTAGTTCCCATCACTAGTTACCAAAGCAGCAGTGGGGATCTTGAGGGTTATTATTTCCACAATGTGCGTCATGATCATGAGACTGGGTGTAGGAAACAGCAATAGATAAGCTCTTTATCAGTGGTTGCCTATGCAATTCTTTAGTCATAAGGAATGTTGGCCCCTCACCCCATTCCACATGAATTTCTTCTATGTTATCACCAGACACAAGGATACCAGAAGGCATTTAGATGTGGTTACATATTGACAATACAACTCATTAACTGTTGGTAAATAATTGTCATGGGGGATATAAAAAGCCACATTTCTCCAGGGGGCTATATTTGACCATTGCTTAAACTTTGAGAAACATAAAATGTTTTGGTGATGAACATTAACTTTGACATGTTCAAACACGAGTTTACGCAAGCGGCTCTGTGAGGCTGTAATTAAGCACAGCAGTGCTTTAGGTAAAAGCTATGTTTGCATGCTCACAATGACAGTGGCTATCTGAACCAAATTACATGACAATTTACCCAATAGTTGCAGACACATTTAACTCAAAACCACAGATTTCAACCTAATGACGGCTCTAGATGAAAAGTCACCAATGTCAGTAGGCTTATTTCATTCTGGAAGTGATGGACCAACCAACATCGTCATCCATGGATCCAAGCTATTAGCATGGCTAGAAATGCCACAGACATTTTCTCTTTTAGTAATGGTGACGGATGTATACATAATTCTATGTTGTTGTGCCATGACCCCTGTATAGCCTTGTTAGGCGTTCACCTGCCTAAAATGTCAGTAAACACACAGTAAACATTAAACATTAAGTAAACAGGATATTGACGCCCAAGACATGTGTTTCCACTTTTGGCCACTCCAGAGATTTGATTAGAACAATGTTTTACTAGCGCTGCAGCTCTGAAACTGTTTTTCCATTTAGTTTTTGCTCTGCCAGCAAGTCCCTTTTCAACTCTTCAATGGTCAAAACCAGACTTAATCCTATTAATCCATGATATCCTTTTAACATCAGTTTTTCAGGAATTTATTGTTGTGACATTGCTGTTTTAAATGTTTTACCCAGTGGTGGAGGAAGTCCTCAGATCCTTTACTTAGGTAAAAGTAGAAATACCACAGTTTATAAATACTCCTGAATGAGTACTGAATTCAAAATGTCTCTGTAAAAGTACATACATATTGTGATGGAATAATTGATACACAAGTTAACTTAGGAAGGAAGAGGTCCCGGAGCTGATGATGTCTTACAAAGAAGGTTTATTGAAGCTTGATCAAGGAGCAATTGTCAGGTCTCCACACTGAGGTGCTCTCTGCGTGAAGGCCTCACAACTCTGCCCTTCCTCCCTGGTGCTCAGTGTTTTACCCCTTATCATGTTTTGACTTACTTCGTTCCTCTGGCATCTCTGACCCTGGTTGCCCTAGCGACTGGCTCTACGGTCTCCACTACAGACACAGCTGTACAGATAACGGTGGCTCCTCTAGACAGGACTCCAACCCAACAATGTCAACAGAGGGACACTCTGACAAACACTTTGACCTTTCTACCAATAAGAGAGGAATTAATGGAAAATTCCATCACACATATTATCAGCAAAATGTACTTGAATTATCAAAAGTAAAAGTACTCAATATGTAGAATGGCTCCTTTTAAAGTGTTGTAAAATTCTAAAATATTATATTATTCTGATTTTATTACTAATGAATACATGTAAGAGCATTTAAATGTTGTAGTTCATCAATGTAGTTTTAGATACTTTGAATACTACTGGGTAGATTAGTAGTATAGTACTGCAATATATCACATAAGCATATCATATGTTCGTTTTTTATGTAAAAAGTAACTATCAACTTTACAATAAGTGTCAAATAAATGAAGTGGAGTAAAATGTACAATATTTCCTTCTGAAAAGGAGTGGAGTATAAGTGTAGAAAATAGCATTAAATGGAAATACTCAAGTATCTTAAAAACTGTACTTAAATGAACAGTGTGTAACATTTGGCACCATCTAGTGGTGAGGTTGCAGATTGCAACTTCTCCCATGTGCCAAGCGGGTAGGAGAACTCCAGTGGCCAATGTGAAAATGCGAATGGCTCTCGCTAGAGTTGTTGTTGTAAGAGTAGGTCTTTTGGATAATAGCAGAGCCAGTAACTAGAGTGTCTTTTTACGTGGGAAGTGAGTGGTGAAGCAAGAGAGAGAAAGAGATCTGCGGCGAATATGTGTGAGGGTGAGAGCAAACAAGTGAGCAAGTGGAGAATAAATGCTGAAGCTCCTCAAGACCAACAGAGATTTCCCGTGTCTTGTTTCGCGATTGAGAGGATAACGTTAACGACTCTGGCCCAAGCAGGATAAGTTAACACAGTGGTTTGTCTGTTTTGGGCTACTGAAGAAACATAGCGGCCAACTCTGTGAATCCTATGTAGATATGATTATACACTAAAGAAAACATACTTATTAATATTATATTCAATTTCTGCCAATAGATCACCCTAAATGTTACACACTGTTCCTTTAAATTAGCAGTAGGCAGTATATTTCTGGCATCATTTGGCAAAAATTCCACAATAACCTTTCAGCATATTGTAATCCAAGTGTTCTGAGAGAAAACTAGACTTCTGCACCTCATCATGGCTCTGTTTTCAGGCATTAAAAAAAGCTGACGGGCCACTTTGACCAATCACAGGTCATTTTATTGAAATAGCATTCCTATTGGCTGTGCCCCAATCGTATGACCTGAACTTGGCGTTCCTTCACCAGATTTCACAATGGCGGCGGCGTCGCAAACTTTTTCAGTTTACAGCTAAACTGTGCACCACAAGATGATTCTGAAAACATTTGAGGCGAGAAATAAGCATTAACGTTACATAATATTGATTCATATTTGATCATCGCAGCCTAGTTTGACCGTTTGGTCGGAGTTCGCGAGTGATTGACAGCCGGCTCTTATAGAAAGCAGATGGATAGCAGACCTCAGATCAGCTCTTACTGCTTGTTTTCCTCAGATCTGTGAAATCTTGCAGATGCCGTAAGGAGCGCCGGAGGACACCGGAGGACACAGAGGCACATGACTTTTTTCAGGTTACCTGTTTCATGTACTACTGTCACAATATAGCGACCGTTTTATAGAAATAACTTGTTTTAATCATATTTGCTCCAATCTCGCCTACTTCAGCTTTAAGTACAGTAGGCCTACTTGAGTTGGTTTTACCTGAATGTATTCTTATTCTATTCTGTGTCATAAATTTGTAATTTCATTGTTTTAAGGTTTTAAAAGTAATTTACCCTCTGTCCTTATCAACCATCTCAGAAGAACAAGCTTGTCTCTGTGTTGTATTAACGAAACAAAAAAACTATGGTCGCTTACTTTAGTCATCAGGAATGTTTGCCCCTCACCCCATTCCATCACCAGAAGGCATTTGGATTTGGTTACACATTGACAAGAGACCTCATTCACATGAAAAGTGTCGGTAAATAAACAGTTTTATGAGGAAACATAAAATGGTTGTGTGATGAACATTAACAGACATATTCAAACAAGAGTCTACAGCTGCGCTAGCGGCTCTGTGAGGCTGCAATTAAGCACAGCGGCGCTTTAAAGTAAAAGCTAAAGGCAGCATGCTAACATGCTCATGATGACAGTGGATATCTGAACCAAATTACATGACAATTTACCCAATAGTTACAGAAATATTTAACTCAGAACCACAGATTATAACCTCATGGTGGCTCTAAAGGAAAAGTCAGTGGCTCACCAAAGTCAGTAGGCTTATTTCAGTCTGGATGTATTAGACTGACCAACATCATCATCTATAGATCTAAGCTACTAGCGTGGCTAAAATGCCACAGATACTCTGTTTTTTAGTAATAGTAACAAATTTATACATAATTATATATTGTTGTGCCTTGATCCCCACAAAGCCTTGTTCACCTGCCTAAAATGTCATCTTGCAATCGTGCAAAATTCTTTAAATAGGATATTGACAACCAAAGCAAGTGTTTCCACTTTTGGCCACTCCAGAGATTTTATATAAACAAAAATTATCTTACTAGCGCCTCAGCTCTGAAAGTGTTTTTCCATTTAGTTTTGTTCTGCCAGTAAGTCCTTTTCAAATCTTCAATACTCAAAACCAGACTTAATCATCCTATTTCATCATATCCTTTTAACTTGCAGGAATTTAGTGTTGTGACATTGTTGTTTTAAATGTTTTACCCAGTGGTGGAAGAAGTACTCAGATCCTTTACTTGTGTAAAAGTAAAGTAAAACTCCTGGATAAGTACTGAATTCAAAATTTGACTTAAGTAAAAGTACATACGTTTTATCAGCAAAATGTACTTCAAATATCAAAAGTAAAAGTACTCATGATGCAAAATGGCTCCATTCAAAGTATTGTATTATTTTAGAATATTATATTATTCTGTTTTTATCACTAATGAATACATGTAAGCGCATTTAAATGCTGATGCCTTAGGAAAGTGCATGCGTCTGCATTTTGTTCGTCTGCCAGAAAGCTCTGTCACAAATTGAAATTGTATCCAATTGTAATCAACAATTTCATGTTGCACTTTTTAGATCTTTGTCATTTTTACCTCCATGTTTTAACCAGTTAAATGATTTTAGCCATCGGACATTTGGATCATAAGTAAATAGAGTGATTTACTGCTGTTCTAGAAACACATGCCATACAACAACCAGCAATACACTTCTAAACTTGCAAAAAAAAATGAAAACGATCATGGTTGTGTAAAAACTGAGAACTTGCATTCTCACAAATGAAGGACAGTATCCACCGCCTGGAGACAGAAATCCGGGAAAGCAAAAGTTGATAGAAGGCTATACATCAGTAGCTTTGGCCCATGGCTAGCGTCGATGAATGCTGGCATCGGTGCCACTGCTGCTGAGACCATGGACCTGGATGTCGTCTCGCCACCGGCGGCAGTTCCAGCCGAGCCAGATGCTTCATGGGTTTGCACAGGAGCCAGACACAAGGACCCTGTTCTGAGTTCCACACCAAGTCGGACCTCCCGCTTGTCTCAGCCCACCTGGACTGAAGCGGTTTGAGAGACTCGGGAGGGGCTAGATCACAACATTGCCTACCTCTCTCAAACGTTTTAACAATCCATCACATCCCCATCATCACTGCAACTCTGCACTGCCCAGGCCACCCATCCTCAACTGGAAAGATTGTCGCATCCCGTGGTCACTGAGCATGTCCCGTCCTGTCCTGACACAACTCAGCCTGCATCCCTTCGTCCATTGTTCTCCCCTACAACATTAATAGTTGGTGATTCTTTTATTAGAGGGGTATGTTTCTTCAATGCAGCCACACACTTTGTTCCTGGTGCCATGGCTCCTTGTTTTAAATTTGGACAATATTTTAATTTCTGGGGATTCAAATTTTCATGTGAACAGCCAATGCAATGCCAGTACGGCTCAATTTCTTGGAACTATTGACGCTTTTAATTTTACTCAGCCTGTAGCCAGCCAAACTCACTACCACGGCCACACATTGGATTTAGTATTTATGCTTGGTCTGACCATTAGCTCTTTGGGGGTGGAAGACTTGAGTGTCTCAGACCATCAATACATTTTGTTCTCCAACTTGCATAATGGTGTCCTCAATCCTCAGCTACCTGTTTGTTACTCCCGCTCCAACATTTCTACTGCAAGTAACTGTCAGTTAACTATCAGTTAAACACAGACCAGTTGATTACTAATTGTAATCTCATCTGTGGAGACATTTCAGATTATGTTGCCCCTCTGTTACCCCGAAAACCTTCAGCCAAAATTCAGCCATGGCTCAATACTGAAACCCGTGCTCTAAGGAAATTAAGTTGAAAGAACAAAAAATGCAATAAAAATAGTCTCCAGGTCTCATTTGAAATTCTGAAGGGCTGTTTGGCGGATTATCAGCAATCAAACAAAATATTTTGACTCCATTATCACCAGAAAAACAGTCCCAAAGTTCTGTTCAACACAGTTAATTCAGTTCTCCACCCTGTTGTAGCTTCATGTCCTCTTCCAACCACAACCATCTGTGGCTCCTAGAAACTAGGCTTTTTAAAATTCTTCTCAACAAAAATCGATTCCACACGGTCCAGTATCTCGCCGGCCAGCTACGATCCTTCTCTGATGTCTGCCTGCTCTGTCATCCTCAGTGACTTTCAGCTTATGTCCCAGTCAAAAAAATGTTTCACATATTCACTTACACAAAATCCACCACCTGCCCCCTTGTTATTGTTCCTTCACACTTGTTAAAGGAAGTATTGGAAACTGTAGGTCCCACCATCTCCCTTATCATAAATCTCTTGTTTCTAGTCTTTCTAAACGCACCATCCCATCCTGTTTTAAACATGTAGTCCGAGCTAAGCAATTTCCACCCAATCTCCATGCTCCCATTTCTGTCAAAGGTACTTGAGAAATGTGTCTATTCACAAAAATTCCAACTGGGCTTTAGGGTTCACCACAGCACAGAATCCGGTCTTCTCAAAGTTTTAAATTACCTGCTTTTAACTTTAGAATGTGGCAAATGTGTTATTTTAATTTGTTTAGACCTCAGTGCAGCCTTTGATACGATGCATTTTACTAAACCGTCTCAAGGAGCAGGTTGGCATCAGAGACTCTGCACTAAAGTGGTTTGCCTCCTACTTAACTGACAGGAGTTTCTTCATTAAAATTGGCGACCTCTCTTCCTGTACTGCCTTTATCACATGTGGAGTACCTCAAGGTTAAATTTTAGGGCCTGTGTTATTCAATTTCTACTTGCTCCCTGTAGGCACAGCGTGTCCTTCAATTGCTATGCAGATGACACTCAAATTTACCTCCCACTGCGTCCAGGTGATTCAACATCCATCACATCTATCCTTACTTGCCGTGAGGAAGTGAAAACCTGGATGGTCAAAAACTTCCTCCAGTTGAATGACAGCAAGACAGAAGTGCTTGTCTTTGTCCCCCCCAAAACCTCAGGAATTATAGGTAGCCACTTAGGCTCATTGACAGCAAACCTTAAAGATCATGCCAGTAACCTTGGGGTCATTTTTCACTCCAACTTGAAATCTGATAAGCAAATTAACACTGTGGTAAAAAGCTGCTATTTTTAACTAAGGAACGTTGCCAAGCTTAAGTCCATCTTCTCACTCAACAATATGAAGACTGTATAAACTGCTTTATTTTCCTTAAGGCTGGACTACTGCAACTCATTTTACTTGGGTGTCAGCCAGTCCTCTCTGTCTTGCTTGCAGCGGATGAAAAATGCTGCAGCGAGACTTAACTGGCACCAGAAAGAGAGACAGCATTAGACCGGCGCTATATCTTCCTTGCCCTGGCTACCTATCAAACATTGATGATGATTTTAAGATTCTTTTATTTGTGTTTAATGCAATACATGGCCTAGCACCACAGTACATTTCAGAACTTCTTTGCCCCTACACCAACCCCGGGCTTCTTAGAACTGCAGAACAATTGTTTTTAATTGTTCCACAATCAAGGCTGGTGGGAAGGGGAGATCGTGCCTTGGCAGTGGCAGCACCAAAGCTGTGGAAAAGCCTTTTGACTATCAATCAACTGAAAAATCTCAAAACATTTATGTTTCAATGGGCTTTGGTTACACTTAGTGTTTTTGTGTTTTACTTTGCCAGTTTTTTTCCAGTGTTTTTAGTGTTTCTTAGTCATATGGCCTTTATTATTACCATTTATTTTATTGTTACTATGTATTGTTATTATTGTGATTTGTATTTTATTGTTATTTTTGAATGTCTCTTTATCATTGCTGTGCTACTGTAAAGCACTTTGGTGGACTATGGTTGTTTGCAAACGTGCTATATAAATAAAATTGATTTGAATTTGATTTGATTTTAATGTTGTAGTTCATCAATGTGGAGCCGGTTTTAAAGTGCATCCCAAGTCTCTTAATTGAATTCACGTTTTCCTCACTTGTGTCTCTTCCTTGCAATTTAGTCCTTCCCCCTGGGATGCATGGAGACGTGCAAGGAAACCATACGAAGAGAGATGAAACAAGGAAATATGCTTTTAAAGCGACGTCTGTTTCTGGTGAACGCGGATCAGCTCTCGGTCGGCTTTAACAGCTGTAGAGACTTTTGATGAGTTTGTGTCTGAACTGTATTAATACTAATAAAAAACACAGTCACTGCCAGATCATCAGAGTTTTCTCTCGGTAGCCTGTTACCTGTTTAACAAACACCTGCACATGAATAACAACCTGCAGTCTGTATTTATACTGTGGACTGTGTCCTGCTTATAGAGGCACAGGAACCAATGACTTTATATTATTTATTCATTATTTGCGTCTGTATTTATTGATATTGTGATTGTGATTTCGTTATTTCATAACCCAGAATATGATTATGGTGTCTTTTGAACACTGGAAATGATTAATTAGGCTAAATACTTCACGGAAAGTTTAAATTATGTAACTCACATCAAACCCACCGCTCAGGAATTTCCAGCCTCACATGTGACTGAATGGAAATGACGATAGAAGATGTAAAAAGACTCTCTGTCTGACTTTAATTGTATCCATAATAAAAGTTAATGAGGGGAATAACAGATCATGATAGAAAACTCTTCCTAATAAATGAAGAAAGTTGTGGTCCGTTTGTTGCTGAGACCTTCAATTAACACATGTTTTTAACTAGATGATGAATCAGAAAACAAAGTATAAAACCTGGGAGTGTCACACTTGAGTTTAATCTGTGATCTGTCTTCCCTCTGGTATGAATCTCAGATCAGATCAGATCCGTCTGTTCAGCTGCAGCATCCAATCTATAACTGATATTCAACAAGTGGGCATGTCGGTCAGTAAAAGCGGTGAAGGCTGCTCTTGTGTGTCCTTGCTCACGGCTCGTCAGAGATCCATCCTCGCTCCCCTGCTCCTCCACTTAAGAGCTTTGAGACGGTCTTCAAGATGACGGAACAGAACGCATGCTTGTCAACCTTGAGACCTTAAAAATCAGGAAAGATTTGAGTTTCAGAGACTTTGTTTCCTGCATTCTGGTGACTTTTAAAGAATGAAAATAACACATATTAAGTACACTGCAACATTTTTATGTTATATAGGCCAACTTTTAATTTTACTTTTAATTCTCAGGAACAGGTTGAGATAACAAAAAGGGAAAAAAGGTGTGAAAATCGGTCAAATAACAGACTTTGGATGTACCCTTAGATATTACGTATACTACTGGGTAGATTAGTAATATAGTACTGCATTATATCACATAAGCATATCATGTTTGTTTGTTAAGATTGTTGATGTCAATTTTAAATACTTCTGTTTAATTACTACTTACTTTTTACATAGTAAAAAGTAAGTAGTAACTATACAGTAGTTGTCAAATAAATGAAGTGGAGTAAAATGTACAATATTTCCTTCTGAAATGTAGGGGTAGAAGTATAAAGTAGCATAAAATGGAAATACTCAAGTACAAGTACCTCAGAATTGTACTTAATTACAGTCGGCCTACTTGAGTTGATTTTACCTGGATGTATTACTCTATTCTGTGTCGTAAATTTGTAATTTTATTATTTTGATGTTTTATAACTAATCTACCCTCTGCCATCATCATCTCCCTCAGAAGAACAAGGAACAGGATATGTCTTTATTTAACTGTACAACACCTACACTAATTTTGTAATTTACTGACTCTTCTATGTCACAATATTGTTTGTTTTTTTGTTTATTTGTTTGTTTGTTTGTTTGTTTATTTGTTTTTTTGTTTGTTTTTATACAAAAATAAATTGAAAAAAAATTAAAAAGAGATTTAAATCTGATAAAACAGTTCTTACACCATTTTACAGGAACAGTAATATGATTATATACTAAAATAATTCTATAATAATATTAATATACTAAAAATATGTGATAGTTTTTTCTTTATCTATTAGGAAAACAATTGCTACTAACTTTTAAGTATAAAGCATGTTGAAGTAAATAGTGTAACTTCAAATACCTGTGAATTAAATCGATCCATCTGTAGTTGTTGAACTTTACTTTCCAACAGATGGTGCTATAACCTAAATCAACTGATCCAATACTTCAATGCGTCTACTTTACAACATATTGCAGTTGTCAGGTCAAAAGCTTGTATCTTCAAAATGTTAACTATTTATGAGCTGACAACAACAATCATGCTGTAGCTGGATGATAATTAATTTTTCAAAATTCTTCAGAGGAGGATTATAAGCCTATAAATTGATGAAAAATCTCAACCAATGGAAAAACATGACACATGCAAACCACTGTCACCACAAACAGTGACAATAGACTGTATATGTAGAATGATTGTTAATGCTTTGATCTGCTTCTTTGTCAACGGGTCAGAAGAGAGATGACTACTTGGCACTTAAGGCATGGACAGCGCATGAGGCATGTTCACTGTTCTTGCCCATAGAGTGCATTATTTAACATTTAACCCATCATGTTTTCATGCAGTATGTCCACATACTGGCTGCAGATTGCTTTAGATACCTCAGTAGCTTTAACACAGTTGCTCTTCTCCCTTCACTGCTATACAGACCCCAATAGAGATGCATGCTGGGAAAACAAAGCCACCCAGTGGCCGGACAAGTTATATCGTAACATCTCTCTATAAATGATTACTGTATATCTCCAGTATCTAATTCCCCAAAGTTATATAATCTATATAAATTCTTAGGCTAAATGAGATACAAATTTATACACAAACAGGGAATGTAATTTCATGATTTCACTCCATCATCCTTTATAGCAATTTTAGGAGCTTCTAAATTAGTTAACCTACAGATAAAGCAGAGTCTGGCCAGGTTGGATAGTTTTGTATTTTATAAACACACCAACTCATCCAGACTTCCTGGTCTGTAGCTTCCCTCTGTTACTCAGACGTGAAGGTCCCTAAGGTTGCATGGTGTGTTGCTTTGCTGACACCTAGAGGTGTAAATCACCCAAAAACACTGTGTACACTTATGTATCACACATCCACACACACACAAACATAAAGGTCTCAGAAATGTACTATGAGTAGTAAAACTGGTCAGATGGTTGGGAAACTGTGCTATGGTAACAGTCTGTGGAAGGCACGGCTCATGTGCTCAGCTTTACTGAAGCATGAAGCATACGGTAGCTGTTCTACATAACTAAGGGTTCATTTGAAAAAACAGATATCTCTGTTTTTATTTATTTTCATAAATCCTGTTTTTTTATTGTGCACTTAAGGGAACATCAATTAAACTGGTGTTGCTGTATTTATTTTAAGAATATTTATCTGTTTTTGCAAATGAAAACTTCTGTTTCTGCACAGAAGTGTTTATAATGCATGCATTGTATTATTTTCCCATGTAAGGTATCACCATGTAAATAAATAATAATAAACTTTATTTGTATAGCACCTTTCCAAATATAGTTACAAAGTGCTTTACATAAGTTAAAATGAGTGCAAACATCAAGATAAAAACAATACAGAATAAAAACATTAAAAAAATAGGCCAAAATAAAATGTTGAACATAAGACTTGTACAAAAAGTCAACAATAATGAAATTTAAAACAAGGGATTGCTATAAAAAGGCCTTCCTGTAATGGTAGGTTTTATATAAATAAAAAGCTAATTAAACTTTAATCAAAAGTTAGGAATCTTCTTTTACAGATTTAAAATGAGAAATCACACACATGCAACACAAATAAACACAAACATAAGGTCCAACATGAATTGGTGCCAAATGTATTCTGAAAAACAGATGGTGTGAACGAAGCGGAAGAGACGTGCAGTGACACAATGTTTGGTCACCATTAATGACTATACCATACCATGTAGCGTACACTTCCCCCCTTGACACCTCTGATTCACCTTTAAATGTACAGTTTAAATGTTGCTTCCTACTCAGTAGACTTCAACAGTCTGGTTTTCTGTCTGAGTAGCAGATGGAAAAACCAGGGTCACGATACCAGAGAGCTGAGACGAATCGAATCAGACGCACCTATAGTACATATGTAACACAACTGTAGCTACTGATGACGTAGTCAGGTTATTTTCATTTTCTTTCAATAAAACATTTTACAGAATTAACCAAATTATGGTAGAGTATAAGCAGAGGGCTGTATATCCTATTGTATATACTGTATAAAAACACAACTAATGTAATTTGATAGGTTCATGTTTTCCAGCCTGAGTAGCTATAGCAATGCCTCAGGTCGACATACAAGCCCTCCAGAGGAAGTGAATCACAGCCGTTTAGAGAATCACTGCCTTGAGACAAGTTATAAGTTACAATTTATATGTAAAAAAAAAAAAAAACTGGACACATTCAACCCCATAACACACTTTCCATCCTTTCCTAATCTCTTTTCTTTACTTTAGGTTTTAACAATGACTCACAACCAGACAAAATGAAGAATGTTTAGTTCAGGGTTGCTATAGCTCTCCACTTCATGAACTTTAACCAAAAGCATACAAATAGATATGATCAGTTTATACAGCATTCCTTAAATTGTTGTGGAGCCAATAAGACTTGTAATATTCCTTATATTCCTATTAGGGCTGTCAAAGTTACCGCGATAATAACGCGTTAACGCAATATCGTTTTAACGCCACTAACTTCTTAAACGCATTAATGCAATCAATCTTTCTGAGGTTGTCCCGGGCTCAGTTTTGAAGCTAGAGTGAAGATACTGCCATCATATGAAACTAGAAAAACTTAAGGAATCCATTAGTACCAACCATGTCATACTAGCTTGTCGCAAAGGAGGCTAAAAAAGGCTCCAAACTTACGCTAAATTTTGGTGAGGAAAAACTGTCATGGCCATTTTGAAAGGGGTCCCTTGACCTCTGACCTCAAGATATGTGACTGAAAATGGGTTCTATGGGTACCCACGAGTCTCCCCTTTACAGACATGCCCACTTTATGATAATCACATGCAGTTTTGGGCAAGTCATAATCAAGTCAGCACACTGACACACTGACAGCTGTCGTTGCCTGTTGGGCTTGAGTTTGTCATTTTATGAGTTGTGTAAATGCAGTACCTGTGAGGGTGTCTGGACAATATTTGTCATTGTTTTGTGTTGTTAATTGATTTCCAATAATAAATATATACATACATTTGCATAAAGCAAGCATATTTGCCCACTCACATGTTGATAAGAGCAATAAATACTTGACAAATCTCCCTTTACAGTACATTTTGAACAGATAAAAAATGTGCGATTAAATTAATCATGGACAATCATGCAATTAATCAGGATTAAATATTCTATCGATGCTATCGATTGACAGCCCTAATTCTCATTTAGACTGTGTGGTTGCTTTTGTAATCCTTGATCTCCATAGCAGTGGATCCCTTCAGTGTAAGCGCCAGGAGGTTAAAGTATCTCCAATATTTCAAGCCAAAGCATGATGCAACCTCCATGCAGGTTTTGCAGACACCACTGAGACGGCTGATGAGACCACTGGTTGCTGCTCTCAAACTCGCGGGGTCGTTTTTCTTTTCTTGCTTTGTTTCTGTGATTTTTTTCTCTTTAATCTACTATATTAGCCTTGCAGTAGGTCAAGTACAGAATAATATTGTCAGTTTCCGTCATCTGAAATGGCCCCCAAACTGATAATAAGTCAACAAAGGTGGAGGTTTTGTCTTTCTCTAACTCATTCGAGGGTGGAAACGTGGAAACTTGCCTGTCTTTTCTGTCCATTGCTGTCTCTTGTATCACTTTTGAGTTGAACAATGTGAACGGACAGACACTGCTTTTGTTCTGAAATAAGGTCATAGAGGATAAGAGGCTGACTCATCTCTTCCTGCTTTAGACTTCGGTGCTTTTTTAAATTCAGAGGTTTCTGGACGGGTGATAGTAAGACTTGTAAAGCACTCAGATTTGTTCCTGTGACAGAAAACTTGGCCAGCTGAGGACACAGAGAAACTGGATGAGATCACTGAGCCACATGTTTGATTTTGACGGCCTTTTGGCATCATCTGAGACTCTGAGATCATAACAGTGTCAGTGAATGTGGAAGGATGATTTAATTACCAGGACCCTCATACACAGGCAGATTTTGGCAGTTTGCGTTGAGAATTTAGAAAGGAGACAGCACTAAATTAACATTACAGCTTTAGTAGTAGCAGCAGCAATGAACTGTATACAAGCTCTAATCATTCTGATGGGAACTTTGGTGAGCCATTATTGACCTATTTTTGTTATTTTAAGTGTATCAATCACAATATTGTGAGATATAAATGTCCTTAATTCCATTATGTTGCCCTTTCACTTGTAATTTAAAGCAAGGGTAGGTAATATTTTGGAAACTTTTTGTTATTTTTGTTGACATTCGCATTACATCCTTGCAGCAATCAATAAATCAAATGCCCCGACAAAAAGGAGGAAAAAAATGAATCTGTGGCTGTCACAGGATTGTAATAAACCCGTCCAACCATTTCATTTGATTGGACAGCCTACCTGGCTGTCTATCTACCTACCTGCCTCCCTATGCCTGTACACTCATTGCTAGTCACCGGAGTGTTTCGCAAGCTGCTAGCTTGACAGCTGTGAGCACAATCGCCATGTTCGTTGTTTACGTCCATTTTTTTGGGTGAGTGGCTTTGGAGGTATAGGCCTGAACGGATGGACTGTTGCAGATTTAGCGTCTTTCTCTCTAGATTTAGGGACTTTTGGAGCTACTTTCATAGAAAAAGAGTTGGCAACCCTGGGCTGGGTTTTTTGGTTGGATACTAGCATACTCTTGCTGGTTTCTCCAATAATGCCGACCCCAGCTTTAGAGTGATTTATTTAAACATTTTAAAGGATGGGAGATCTAATAGGTCATTCAAGAGGTCAGCCATTGAAAAAACATTAATCATCAATCACCCAAATGTTAAATAACATAACAATATTTCAGCTGTCTGATAGGAACAGGCATGTAGGCAACTATTCTCCAAATAACAAAACAAATATATGATTGGTCTTCTATAAAGTCTGAAGTTACAACTTGTTGATGTTTAATGACACATGCTGTAACTAAAAAATACTGTACATCAATTTCTTGTACATTGATATGATCATCAAATTGTATTTAGCCTGGCCACCAAATCCTCACAATACCACTGATAAAAATACAATCCTGTTAATTTCACCTGCTGCATCATTTTACACACATCATGTTTGCATATGCACTGCAAAAGTGGATTGGATTTCATTCCTGGAATCCATTCTATGTTTAATGTTACGAGAGAGATCAGTCGCATAACTTCTGTCATTAAAGCAACAATTTATGCCGGTCAGGAAGTGCACATCTTTCCTGTTATTCCATTAGCGATGAAATGATTATAGCAATAGCAACATTATAAAAATTTTTTCAACTTATTATGCATCCCGATGCACTCTTTTTATCATCGACTTTTACTACCATAAGTTTATTAAATTTTTATACATGCATGTAGAATTCTTACTCAATCATGGTTTCAATATTTATTTCAATTTTATGAAAAAAGTGAGCGCTGTTTTTCATTAATGGCATTCTCCTTCAGTGAATTAACTCGCACATGTGTGTTCAATGTGGTGATTTTATGCGCGTGCAGATGAGAGAGAACTGTGATAAACAGAGAGCCGGACATACAGGACTACCAGCAGGACCTTGATATCCTCTAACGGCTCTAATGGAATGTACTGTTTTTATTGGGGCCATTAGGGCCCAAAGGACCACTAGGCACGGAAATAAATTGGGATAAAAAAGGTAGCAGGGGACTCTTTCATTTTCACGGTCCGGGGTCACCTAGATCAGAAACACATGTTGTCATGTTTTCAGTCAATGAGGCCTACGGTAGTAACCTCTGGAATCACTGGGAGTTACAGCAGCTAAACATGACAGGAAGCTCAGAGCACAGTGGTGGGCTCAGTGCGTCTGTACGTCAGGATCACTCAGCCCTAACAAAAAGAGGGAGGTAATGTGCACCGCTGAGTGCGGCGGCTACACCAGACACATCACAAGCTTGTGACATCCTCCGTCCTGTGTATTACTTGCTCTACTTTCCTTGCTCTATGTGACCTATTTTATTACAGATAGGATGACCTCTTTCTCTGTACGACAAGGATTGTTGCACTGAAAAATATCTTCTTCCAAACAAGTGACTGAAATCAGAACTGTGTATTCAAATTATGCTTTTGAATGCAGGTTTATTTTATTGATATTAGCGCAATTTATTATTTATTCCGTCTTGCTTCAAGATAATGCTAGATACTAGTAAACGATGTTACACCACAGAATTGCTCACTGGCAATGACAATGTAATTTTACAGCCAATCTTGACATTTTGGGTACATCGCAATGATATTTGTGTCAAGGTTTTGCACCTTGTGTCACTGCATGTCTCTTCAGAGTGTTTGTTTTGGTTGTCTTTGCTGAATTCAGCCCGTTCTCATTCCCACGGCGTCAAATACTGACGCATTGTCATGGACCGCCGCACAAGGCACCCTTTCGTGGCGGTAGGAGACGCACCAAGCTTTCCATTAACTACAATGTAAACCCATCCGCAGCAACAGTAAACGCTCAGGGAAAGTGTTGTGGTGATATAGTTTAAAGAGCGAAATAGACACACCGGTAGGGTGACCAGGTGTCTCGTCCCACGTCCCACATATTGAGACGATGTCCCATATTTTCATTGGCTTTAGTTTTCAAAAGTTAAAACACTACAGGACGGATGCTTTTTTTAAAATCTGGCTTTTATCCAATGGCTGTGAAGAAAGCCGGAAAGGCTGTCATCACAGGGTTGTGTTTGCTGTCAAACTGCGCACACATGGGTCAAGTGCAGGTTAACATTTCACCGTCTTTGCTACGCTATGCCCAACGGAGAAAACTGTGAGTCACCGCAAAGTCACAAGCTATGCAGATTTAGGCGGAATATGATGGAAACTACCACAAAGAAAAGGAAAAGCAGCCCCAACAAAGACTGTGAAACTACTTATAAGTATTTATAAGCCACAGGAAGGCGATTCTCAGGGTTCTTTGTGAAATTTACCACATTTTTCAATTTCACACAGGGGGGAATACAACATGAAGCAACACAGTTCATGTGAGTGAAGACAATGGAGTAGAAGCGCTGCTGGGTCTCTGTGGTAATCACATACAGGTGCTCTTTGGATACTCCAGGTGTATTGGGCTCATTCAGTCTTGTGAAGGGCTCATTGCATGGGTGGAAAAAAGTACAAAATGCAAGTCTCCCTCAAAAATAATCCAAGGCACACTGTAGTGTTTGAACTAAATTAAAATGCCTTTATTTTACATGGCAATAATTGTTTAAAATGACCGATGCGTTGCGACCAACAAAGGTCTTCATCAGGGTCACAGTTCATGTGAGTATCACAAGAAACGTGCAACTCAAAAAGAGATGTACTGATCTATGAATGCATTCGGGCAAAGCATAGAGATGTAACAAGATAAGGGGCAGAATAGAAATGTTTATTATTTAAGTAAGATAGACATATATCAAAATTGAAAACTATCTCTCAGCCACACAAACATAGTCTTTGTCCCACATTTTGGTTTGTTGGGATCTGGTCACCCTACACAACAGGTGGGTGGGAGGGGAGTTGGAGGTGGCTGGGTCCAACAAACTCAAGGCTTCCATCCAGGAGACTGCTGTTTGTGTCCCGTGCGTTATGTTTCACTTTCATTTTTCAATCAGCTGTTCGTTTGTTGCCTGTGTTCATAATGTCAAGTCACATTTGCACTGTAGAAACGTAGTAATTTTAAGCCCAACCATGTTGTTTTTTCCTAAACCAAACTAAGCGGTTTTGTTGCCTAATTCTAAGTGTTTTTGTTTAATTCAAAACATTAAGCATGTGTTTACTGCACCCGAAAATTGACCCCGAGGGGTTGTTAAGCGCGTGTTTTAGTGCAACGGAAAAAGTGACCCTGAGGGATTTGACAAGCTTTGTTTTCACTTGTGTGACCAAAAATGAATCTGGAGTATCAGACTGGTTGAGGCCATTCAATCCATGCTATCAGGGCAGAGGGGGTGCGATAGAGAAAATGTCTGTGGCACTGTTGAATAGGGTTACCATGGTACCCCATCATTGCAATCAGAGGGATAAACAAAGCAGTAAACACATGAGTTTACAACTCTCCAGAATGACACTGTGTTTTCCTGGCGTGTTTATGCACACCAAGAATGAGGTCAGATTCACATGCGTGGACACGCTCGTGCACACAACTGCACATCGACCAATGACCACAGACACAAATATAACAGGCCCTCTTTCACAAGTCTCAAACAGCAACATCAAAATGATTAAAGGCGTGTCAGACAAGGGGAAAAATAACGGCCAGAAACAAAGATAAAGTGAAGCAGGTGATGGAAAATATGAAAGAGTTGCAGATCTGTTTTCTTCTCCCCTGCAGTAAAAATAACTCGCAGTTGATCAGAAACTGACTCACAAATTCCAGGCGGCAGTAAGGGAGGGATGCAGGGAAAAAGAAGGGGGGGGAAAGAACAAACGTGAACTAGTTTGATCCTTGCGCTCTTTCATTGCGCCCCATTGTGTTTCGCTGGATGTGAACCGTAAAGAGAGGGCAGGTTGAGCATGTTAAGCTGGAGCATTATTTACGAGCTGGATCTAGAGAAGACCTGCATGGATCAGCATGAATGCACCAGAAATACAGACAGAGCAGTGGGTGTATTACAGCTGAGGGCTTAAGTGACTGCATATGTTGAACCATATTGTACGCATAAGTTATGAACTCCCCCGTCTTTATCAAGAATTACAGGCCATTTGAGCACATGCACAACACATTAATCTGAGAATAGATGTATTATGACAAATTAAAGGGGCTCTATGTAAGAATCAGAAATTGCTTCCGACAACGACAGTCAGCGTCCTGTTGCTCGCGCTTGTGCTAACACTTCGTAGACACGAGTGAGCATTGGTTAAAGGTCCCATATTATAAAAAAGTTAGATTTTCATGTTTTTTTTATTATAAAGCAGGCTTAAGTCCTATATAAATACTGTGAAAGTATCGAAACACTCAATCCCCAGGGAAATACACACATAGCTCTTATTCAGAAACTCTGCATTTGAAACAAGCTGTCAGGATTTCTGCCCATTCGTGATGTCACGAATATACAATATTTAGACCCTTGACACAATTTTAAAACGTAAACATTCTAAATGTGTCCCAGTTTATTTCCTGGCTGCAGTTTATGTGAATGTCATCAGCTGACAGGAAGTAACACATGGACCCAAGCTGTTGCCTAGCAAAGCAATTCCGTTGCAATTTCGTCAAAATGTGCTAAAACGGAGCGTTTCAGACAGAGGGTAAATACAGGCATATTCAGGCAGACAGTATGAGGAAAATAAAGTTTTTTTTAACATTACAGCATGTAAACATGTTCTACTGGAAACACAAAATACAAGTATGAACCTGAAAATGTGCATAATATGGGACCTTTAAGACAGCGAGGTGACACACACAAAACTGACCATGATTGACAGGCAACATTTTGATTAACGTTAGCAACATTAGCCAGCTGAAACCACAATATCACTATATATTTCACTTGCTTGGCAGTAACGTTAGCTTACCTGTCCAATAGGAATTTTTGCCAGCTCGGGGTCCTTTTCGATACTCAAAACCAAACAAAGGTCCCTCCATGAATCGAAGGCCCGGCCGATGTTGATCCTAGTTTTCCCCCGACGTCGGTCACATTCCTGTTTTTCAAGATGGATTTCACTAGATATAACTTCTTTTTTTTTTGTGCTTCCGTGGACTTTGTGTTGAGGTCTGAGTTGTGGTGTGGGCTTGTCGTTTGTTGGCGCAAATGGACTCCATTTCTAACCGAACGTTAGCTATCGTTACACACTGTTAGCCGAGTAGAGAGTAAAGACACTCGCGAGCGCGCATGACATCAAATCTGTTGGATTTTCCCAGAAAAAAAACGGCCCACATTCTTCACATTAAAAGCTGTCTACAGGCTGATAGAGGAAACCCAGAAAGTTACCGCAGGTTTAATTTGTTAGGTTAGGTTACAACCTGTTCACACATTGGTAATAAAAAAGCAATTAAAAAACGTTTATACGTGTGAAAACTTGCATACCGTCCCTGTGAGAGAGATCTAAAACCTTCTTGTCATTGGCAGGAAAGAAGAATTGGAAGGTCCTACTACATTTATTTAGTTAATGATTCATTTAACCTACCTGAATTGTTTGGCTTAACAAATACTTAACCTCTCCCCCTGTTCTGGTTTTCCTTTACTCTCTGAAAGTCTCTTTATATTTCCATACAAATATCACATTCTCTATCTTAGACAACCTGAGACCTGTTCCAGACATGAGGCCAGTCAGTGTGAAACCACAGTACAGCATTCAATACCAGTAACCAATATATCAGAGTTACAGAAGTTTTTCCATTGTTCTCAATAACCATGAAAGTTTCTCATAGTGAGGTCACAGTTCAAATGGAAGACTCAGTGCCTCTTCAGAGAGCTGCTGTGCTTGGATTAGTTCTGGTTTAGCCAGTGAGCTGACTACATACATTTTGTAGAGTTGTGCAATGTTGCTTAAATATATGGTAATAAGAATCGATAACCATCTCCAATGTTGATCTGCATTAAACCACAAAGTATAATCGTTCCAGTGTGGAAAGAGTATAAAATCTGCAAACGCACTTACAGCAGTTACACTATAACACACTGACTATGTTTCTCAGGTTTACAAGTAGTAATAACCAACATGGGTGTTACACTTTGTGAGTTCATAAGCAGACTTTAAGTGGAAGGCAAATTGATAGTTTAGTGACGCATACCAGGAAAAAAATACTGTTTACATCTTTCTGTGTTGTTTAAAACAGCAGGCTGGATTCGTGAGAAACTACAGAATGGCCTCTAGTTTGACACCCGCAGAGATAAACATCATGGGGCGCAAACAGTTGTTGACACACTGCTGTATCATTATGACAAATGGATTGACTAATAAATGGGGGGGGGGATAATTCAAAACAACCATTCGAGTTACGGATATTATAAATGTTTATCACAGTGTCACACAATTTATTTAAGACAAGTCTTGCTTTTCCTTCGAGGCCAAAAAGAGGCTCGACGCTGCCACCTTTATGTCTGTGCTGGACTGTGGCGACATTATATACTGTACATGCATCTTCTCAAAGCCTAGGCATGCTGGATACCGGCTACCATGGAGCCCGGAGATTTATTACGAATTGTAAAGCCCTTAAACACCATTGCTCTTTGTATGCTCGGGTAGGATGGTCTGCCTGTTCCACCCGTAGACTGAACCACTGGGGTGTTCTTATTTATAAGGTTATTCTTTGTCTGCTTCCATCTTACCTACGGATCTACATCCAGTTTCTGTCTTCGCTCCCAGGACTTAATCCTTATTAACTGTCCCCAAAGTCCGTACTGAACTGGGGAAAAAAGACATTCATGTATGCTGCATCCCTCTTCTTGGAATCAGTTACAAAATGACCTGAATCTTCGAGAGCTGGTTTCACTGGATGTCTCCAAAGTGCTTCTTAAAAACCTTGGAAGCAAGCACATCTGGCTGTGTGAATGCCGTTGAATGTTTTTTCAACACTTTACAATTCTGTAATTTGCTCTTTGTCTTCGTTTTAAATTGTTATGTTTGTTTTATGTCTGCAACCGTGTAAATGTGCTGCTGCCTATCTTGGCTAGGACATTCTTGAAAAAGAGATTTTTTTATCTCAATGAGTTTTTACTCCTGGTTAAATAATAGTTAAATAAACAAATAAAAAAAACACCAGTACATGCTCAGTTAACCATCATCCATCAGCCTTCAATCTCATGTGTAAACAGTGCTGCGACACCATTTGAAGATTGTGCCAGTTTTCTAACATTAAAATTAAATTTCATCTTTTGCAACAACATTTCTCAATATAATGTATATATCTATAGAATTGAATCTACAGTTTTCCAGTACTATTTCCTTATCTGCCCTGACAGATAAATGCACATACACACGCAAACTTTAATTAGTCCACTGACTGCTGCTTCCAGTCTACACTGCAGACTTAGTGCCAGAGTTAGGAAGGGTTGGGTGAGGGATATTAAAAGCATGACAAGTTCAGCAGAGTTCAGCACTCTCCCAAGAGACCAAGAAAGTTAATTCATCCCAAACAAAGCCTGTTTAATTCTGAAGAACAAAAAGCAAAAGACATTGACAACTGAAGACAGTGACTAATGCAAACAGAGCCAAACTGAGTTTTGCCAAGGCCGTAAAAAAAAATAAGAAGAAAGGCAACAGAGTGGAAATAAATTACTTTTCTCACTGTAGGTTTTGGTTACCTATACCTGTGTATATTCATAAGGCCAAAATACAACCATATGGTTTTATTTGTCTTAGTCTTAAAGACTAAAACTCACTGGCCTTCAAACACACAGATGACATTGACACTACAAAGAGAATATCCTGCTGATCTCAGAGCTGGAAAACAAAGATCCATCATAAACTCATCGAGCAGCCCGCACACAGAATCTCCATGAGCATCCTCTGTGTGTAGCCAAAACTATTTTCACCATCACTGTGATTTACATGCTCACTGACACAGAAGACAGTCAGTGACATGTGTTTGTAAATCAGCGACGACTAGGTCAATGCCAGACAGCCATGTGGATTTTGAGGGCTCCAAAAACATTTCTGGGTAAAAATATCACCAAATTCCAAACTGGCTCAGCAGAAATCCCCGAGGTAGACGTAAGCTGTAAAAGTGTATCCATACACACACTGCATGACTTCAGTGCCATGGCCCAGTTGCACAAATCACTGATTTGTGAATATATGATAAAAAAATATATACTCATACAGTGAATACAAATGTGATATACGGTAATCCTGCAGTGATGTATTGAAGGGATGCATATACAAACTGGAGATACTGGCTGATAATTGAATCAATCAATCAATCACTACAATGTATGACTGAAATTCTTGTGAGAAAGTCCTTTTGGAAATTAACTTTTTCTCACATACCCACAATTCAAATAGAGTGAGCGGCTTCCTCGAGGGCTGGAATGTGTTCGACACTTCAAAGCAAACAGTCAGAGGCTCAAACACACACACACAGACACATTTACAGTACATGCATGCATGCACACTGAGAGAACACATGTATCACTTCCACGATTGTATATCCTCACATATATGTACACACCACATGTGATCATGCACAAGCATGCACACACACACTTATATTCACATTCACAAGAGGTATAAGAATGTGTTAACTATGAATGTCAGCAGTGGTCATGTTTCTTAAAGCTCCAGGAGGTTTCAGAGTAAAATTTCTTAAGAAATCGTTTTGGTTTTGATCACAATAATTGCTTGTTCTGTGATGAACACATTGAAACTACAGAACATTTATTTTATGAATATATTTTTGCTAATGCTTTCTGGGATGATTTGATGGTTGTCCTCTAAATTTGCAAATTTTTCTAATCTAACAAAGGAAAATGTTATATACAATACAAACATCTCGCAATATTCCGACTTTTTTCTCGTAAGGTTATGACTTTATTTTCGTAATATTCCGACTTTTTTTCTCGTAATATTATGACTTTATTCTCGTAATATTACAACTTTTTTTCTCGTAATATTATGACTTTATTCTCGTAATATTACGAATTATTTTCTTGTAAAGTTATGACTTTATTTTCGTTTTTCAGTGTCATGCACAGACACATGAAGTCTTGTTACTTAAGGTGGCAAGAATTTGATAAACGTCAAGTGAAACTTTAATCCAGTTTAATGAAGCTAATGGTGCCTTCAAATGAAACTGGTGAGCTCGTGTTTACAACATGGGAAGTCGTGTATGCAATATGCTTGGCGTTCAAGTGGTTAAGTCGTGAGAACACCGCTGCTAAGCAACGGCAATATTAACGTTGCTGTCGGCGTCTAGAAGCCACAGAGGCTAACAATTTAGGAAGCTAGCAAGTGGGTAACATAATACAGGAAATGCGAAGGCATAATGACGTTGGGAATATCAACATTTTCCTCAAACCTATTATAAAATCACGAAGAAAAAACAATATATGACTAAAATTACAATATATTAACTTTTTATGCTCCGAAAAATTTACTTCCAAGGCCTCCGCCATTTCTGACAATGTCAACAAACACGTCACAACTCGTAAACTCTGAGCTTTCAGAAACTTTCCACCTACGAGGTTGTGAATACCACAAGAGGTATAGCTATGGACTCTTCCCGTGAACACGGTAAACACGACCCCACTTGAAGGCACCAAATAACCTCTGATTCTGACAGAAGTGTAGTCCTCACCATTACAATCCAAAACAAAGAATTGGAACATTGCAATAACTCCCAGACTAATTAACAGTGGTTTTGACATACAGACGAACATTAGACAACAATAAACGTAGGTTATTACTGTAACTATATATGTAACTGTGTATTAATACTAATATGACAACATTAATAATATGATTAATATACATTAAATTGTGAACTGGCTGCAGTAAATTATGCAGGATTTTACAACAAGGACAAAACTACTACTTTCCTGCCAAATGTCCATAGCAACCCAGTTTGTAACAACAAGTGAGGCATTACTGGATTCTCTGAAAACCTGTCTGTTATGAGCAACTGGTGCATATCTCAATTTGATGTAGTAGTGGAACTTATTCAAGCAAAACAAGTGAGGCATTAATAGACCCGCTCACACACCAACAGAAGGCCTTGTCCTCAAAAATCATCACACATGTTTCTGATCATAGCATCTGAAGCCAACTGAGAACTGAGTATTTAGCTCTCTAACAAAAGGTCAGTGTTCTAAAGAGGTCCGGAAGGCAGAATGACCACTTAGAGATGCTCACAAATAACTAGACGGTTGTTACTTTGATTCTGAACTGACCAGCTCACTAGCATCTGGGGATTGCAAATAGTGCGAGGCAAGTAGACAACGAATTTAAACAAAAATTATATTGCATTTATACCTATCAAAGCATTTTTATATTGAACTAAAGTTCACTTTCTGTGTTTGGAAGTGTTTCAACTACTGTAAAGGGATATTTAAATCTGTAGGGGTAACAACCTTTGAAAATTACGAGTAGGTATTTAAAAATCATTTAACTTTTCACGCAACAGTCATTTGTTGTGAAATAAGTTTTAATAATTATCTGATACAAAAATGTAATCACAAAGTTGGGATTTGTTAAGGAAAAGGTATATGATTTATCTTGTTTGTCAATGAATAATATGGGACATATATGTTTAAGGTAAATTACTAATAAGTAAAGAATGACCCTTTCTTTGTAACAAACCCAATGCTGATGTTGAGGTACCTTTAATCAAGCTGCAGAAATTAAACTGCTCCAGAAACCAAATGTGACCTTGTTTAATGTGGCAAGTCTTATCATCTTATCATCAATTTTGGAACCTATCAACATAAACTGCATTAATAGTGTTATTTTATCATTAAGAGAAGTTTTACAAAATCAAAATGATACAAGTACACAACATCTCTTTGACCGAGCCAAATATATTCTGAGCCGCTGTAGCCTCCCTGTCTCACACAGCAGTCACAATGCCATGCCATGACCCCTAAAAGGCCAAAGGTCACATCAGACTCACGACAGACAGCTTAACATGTGTGACTAATGTCACATTGATCAGACGTGTCAAGAGAACTGGGCTCCTTTTTCATTAGCGCTGCTGAGAGTCTATGAAACCTGAGTCAGAGCGGGTTCAGGAGTGAAGTCACCGGACTGAATTCCAGGAAGTAAATTGCTCTAAAACTAACACAACACACACCACTCTACATTACTTATCTAAACAAAGACAGACCATATTTGATTTCAGCTCAAACATAAACAGATAAAGTACTTTTTGTGATTGCACAACATCATCAAGAGTCATTACATCAATTTAGGACTTCATACTATCCTTCAGGACAAGGAGGATCTGCAACCACATCATTGGTTTACATTAGTAACACCACAAACAAGAAACTAACTTTCCATACTATACTAGTCTACTGCAATCAGAGAGAAGCACACAATCAGCAACTCAATAAATAAAGAAGACAACACATTGGATGACAGGTAGACTATGATAAGAGTCGCTTCAATGGGCAACTCCTGAAAACATACAAACTAATTGTCAACTAATCGATTAGTTGATTTTACAGATCTGTAAAACCTCTCCACAAAGAATCACACAAAAGCATCTCTTTAAATCTTGTGTTTACCAGAGATGTGCTCAGAACTTTCTTAGATATAAGATATTTCGCATGAAAAAGCATAAAAAAAACGACTAATTGACTAAAGAAATTTTTGACTACGACCAAAAAGACAGATTAGTCGACTAAGAGGGGGCAGCCCTGCAAAACAGATAATAACATCCAGATCAAAAACAGATACCTTGCTAATGGATGCTGCAATTTGTGCAGAAAAGGCAAATAAACGGTGGAAAAATGGTAATTTTGGATGAAATGGTGGATGGACAGCTTCCAGCCCATACTGGCCTAGAATGGTTGACTGAACAGTTGAGTAACCAAATTGCTGCTGGCCATTTCTCCTGCATCATTCATGCTACAAGGACTTTCAAAGTCAAGAAAAAAAACTTCTGGCAATCTGTCCACAAATTGCTGGCCGATGTCTGCTGGGGCTGCATTCTGTAATCCCATTCTCAAACTATCCAAATGTGGGCTTACAAAACAATAAATCTTCTTACTCCCTTCATGTACTGTATATACAAAGCCACTTTGATGCTTATGCTTCCCTATCCAAACTGTGAAAGATATTCTCTGTTTGTTTACCACTGTGTGAAACATGCTGCAGGAGCCAGCACACCTGCAAACTGATGTTTAGATGATTGAAATTCGATGACATTTCAGTTTAGAGAGAAATGTTTAACAAAAAGGTCCATAGAAGCACTTTGAATTAAACTTTAAACATGAGCTGGCTTACATACAAAGAAATTAGTTTCTACTGTAGATTACAAATACCAAATACGTGTCTAATCAGAAATATTAAAGGAGCTAGATGTAAGAATCAGAAATTGCTTGTTAACAGTGACACCTGTAGCCGTTTAGTCAACCACAGTCAGCGCCCTGTTGCTCGCGAGCGAGCATCGGTCAATACAGTGAGGCGACACATACGAGACTGAATGTGTTTGACAGCTAAAACCACAATATCACTATATATTTCACATGCTTGGCAGTAATGTTAGCTTATCTGTCCAATAGGAATTTTGCGAGCTTGGGGTCTGTTTTGATACCCAAAACCAAATGAAGGTCCCTCCATGAATCGACGGCCTGGCCGATGTTGATCCTAGTTTCCCCCCCCCCCCCCCCCCCCCCCGTTGTCGGCCACATTCCTGTTTTGCAAGACAGGCTTCACTGGATATAACTTTGTTGTTTTTATGCTTCCGTGGAGTTTGAGTTGGAGTCTGATTTGTGGTGGAGGCTGGTTGTTTGTTAGAGGACTTCATTTTTAAACTAACATTAGCTGTCGTTGCACAGTGATAACCCTGACGCAGAGCTGAAGAGAGTAAAGGTACTCACGAGCGCACATCACATCACATCTGTTGGATTTTCGCGGAAACACCGACACGCATTCTTCGCAATAAAAGCAGTGTACCGGCTGATAAAGGAAACCCAGAAAGATGTGGAAGGTCTCATTTTGTAGGTTAGGTTACAACTAGGGCTGTCAAAGTTAACGTCATAATAACCCGTTAATGCAAATTTGTTTTAACACCACTAATTTCTTTAACGCATTAATGCGAGTAGCGTTTTTTAGATCGTAGTGGGCTAAGTTTATCTAAGGAATCCATTGGTACCAACCATGTCATACTAGCTTGTTGCAAAGGAGGCTAAATAACACTCCAAACTTACGCTAAATTTTGGAAAAACTAGCATGGCCATTTTCAAAGGGGTTCCTTGATCTCTGACCTCAAGATATGTGAATGAAAATGGGTTCTATGGGTACCCACAAGTCTCCTCTTTACAGACATGCCCACTTTATGATAATCACATGCAATTTGGGGCAAGTCATAGTCAAGTCAGCCCACTGACACACTGACAGCTGTTGTTGTCTTTTGGGCTTGAGTTTGCCATGTTATGATTTGAGCATATTTTTTACGCTAAATGCAGTACCTGTGAAGGTTTCTGGACAATATTTGTCATTGTTTTATATTGTTAATTGATTTCCAATAATAAATATATATATACATTTGCATAAAGCAAGCATATTTGTCCACTCCCATGTTGTTGAGTATTAAATATTTGACAAATCTGCCTTTAAGGTACATTTTGAACAGATACAAAATTTGTGATTTATTTGTCATTAATTGCGAATTAATTAATCACGATTAAATATTTTAATTGATTGACAGCCCAATTACAACCTGTTCACTTATTGGCAATAAAAAATGATTAAAAAATGTTTATAGGTGTAAAAACTTTAATACAGTCTCTTTAATATATGTGAAAGAAAGAAACAGAACATAAAATGTGCTGAATTTTTAAGAGAGAATTCCACACATGAGGGAAAACATGCCAAAGATGTTGAAAGAGCGTCTCATGTAAGGTGATATTTTTTCCAAACCACACTATTCCTGTCATTCACCTCCCACAGAGGTGGGCCCCCAGTCATAACCGCGTAGTGAGTGTGAGGAGCTGAGGCCAATGCTGTATGTGTCTACAGATTCCTCAGAGCCTACCAGCTAGCTGTGACTTTTAACAGCCGACCCATTCCTCCACACGCCCTTTAGCCCACACTGAGAGTAGAGAGTATTACTTTATCATTTCCCGTCATCAGCCAGTCAGTGAGGGGATAAACTGTGTATGCAGACATGTGGAATAAACAACATTCTGCAGAATCAAAGTCATTTAAAACCCATCAGGAATCCCAATTTTACCTCCTGAACTATTTAAGTATTGTAGCTTGGAGAATAATACAGCTGCCCTTGTAGTACTCATCATCTGGAGTAAATTAAAGCCAAAGGGAAACAGTTTCCTTGGCAAGAAAGAAGATGGACCAGATTCAACTTTGTGATCAGCAGAATCACAAACAAACAAATCATTTTGTACTTGCCACATATGCAAAAACACACACACACACAAAACCTGTTGCCAGCCACGTCCGCCCCATCATCTCCTCAACCCTCTGAGCCTCTTGACACTGTCAGTCTGCCATCTTTAAGAAGAGGTTTAACTCTACCGTTATAATAATGACAAGACGTAATTAACTCTATTATGTGCCTCCCAAGGAGAAAATGTACGCTCTATTAGCAGAACAAATCCACTTTGATTGGGATTTAGTAACAAGCGTGAAATCCTGCATAATTGAATTAAGTCTTGTTTGTATTAAGATTATCTCGGAGAGGAGAATAGAGAATCATCAGAAACATCAATTGTTATGAAAGTTAGTGAATCACATGTGTGGCTGTCAATGAGCCTCTGACAATATAGAATTAATATTCCTCTTTCATCACAGTTGGTAAATTAAGTGTAACACACTTAAGAGAATGTCTTAAGGTGACTGAAGCATTACTCTTCATTAAACCTGCAGTAGGCAGAATGTTTTTGGCATCATTGGGAAGAAATTCCATAATAACCTTTCAGCATATTGTTATTCAAGTGCTCTGAGAGAAAACTAGACGTCTGCACCTCCTCATGGCTCTGTTTTCAGACTTTAAAAAAACTAGCCCGTGACGGGAGACTTGGGCCAATCACGGGTCATTTCAGAGAGAGAGCGTTCCTATTAGCTGTTCATTCAACGGAGGCAGCTGTCAATCACTCGCAAACTCCGATCAAACAGTCAAACTAGGCCGCGCTGATAAAATATTAATTAATATTCTGTAACTGTAATGCCTATGTCTGACCTCAAATGTTAACAGAAACATCTTGTAGTGTACTGTTTAGCTGCAAAATGAGAAAGTTTGCTCCGGCAGGTAGGCGGTGCTTGGTATTTCCTCAGCTGATCTCAACATGGCTGCTGGGTCGCAAACTTTCTCGTTTTGAGACAAGAAATAGGTATTACAGAATATTGATTCATATTTGATCAGTGCTGCCTAGTTTGACCGTTTGATTGGAGTTCGCCAGTGAACCTACCTACTGCTGCTTTAAGAGTAACAACAGCTAGAGCGAACCAATTATACTTCTTGGTTTCTGGGTGAGAAACACAACATATCGAAGCAAAACATCTGATTTAGGTGTCAGCGAGGAAGAGAAGAGAAGAGAAGAGAAGAGAAGAGAAGAGAAAAGGTGTTGTTGTCCACATGTGTTGGTGTGTTGTCCAGATGTTCAAGTAAACAAGCCAGTGACTTGGAGTAAGTGATGAAAGGGATCCCCGTAAACCCTCATTCCATGCACATTATTAGTCCACCAACACATTTGGAATGAAGTTCAGATCTCTTTGCTTATTGCACTGTGGTTTGAATATGACTGAAGGGACATACTGTAGTCATTAACAATCCTCTGTGTTACTAAAGATATAATAATCACAACTCTACAGATGTGCATATACTGTATGTGCAACTGTGTCTGTGTGTGTGTGTGGTTGTGATTCTCTGTGTGCATGCATTAGTGTCCAAAGCGTGTGTGTGTTTGTTGATGTTTTATGGTGTGGATGCGGGATGTGGTGACCCAGCAGCTTTGTGTGAAGGAACGTAGTATTTGGAGGCCAGAAACACACATTGTATGATTTAAAAACTGTTTACAAGCGAATGACTCAGAAACGTCGCTGGCGACAGCCACAGTGAGTCACCCGCAAATAGACGACACGCAGACTTTAACCTGGAGGTCAGTCAGTTGTTCTAATTTTAAAATTGTACCTATACATTTAGGACTTCAGGGTGCTACATGACACAATATCAAAAGAATTTACGTCTAACACATGTTTTTGTTTCACTTTTTTAGCTGTGAATTCACCATTATTTATACAATTTAACTTAAAAGTCTTGGACCTAAAAGTAAAAAAAAAGACAGACTTGTCCTCTAACATATCTGATACAGTTGTACCACTAACACTAACACTAGTAGCATTTGAAGGAAAAGTCTTCACCTCTAAATATGCTGATTTGTGGGCACAGAGGGACTCTTGAATTTCAACAAACTAGTCAAAATCATTGGATTTTGGATAGAGACAAAAACAAAAGAAACTGGCCCCCACATGCCTGGAACAATGGTTGTTTTGTGGTTTTTATCATAAGCGGAACACTCAAATACAAACAAAGGGATTTAAATGTCCCATTTTTGTGGGGAAGAAGAAAGTAAAATGCTTATTGAGCTAATCAGTTACACATTTTGTCCTTGACCATCATGACTGAACGGTGCTTTCATCTGACACAAAGAGTTTTGTGGCGTAGACAATCTCGGGGCACATGTCACACACATGTTATGTTATACCATGTCCAATTTTAATCATGCATATTATTATGATAGAGAGCCAAAGTCGATCATAAATCAATTCAGGGGCTACATCTAATAAATCACATCAGGGAAGCATTTCAATTCTTCAAAGTGCTTCTGTGGAAAACAATTTGGTGACCTACTTCCAAAACCTAATCACATTCCATAAATCACATATTATTGCAATTAATATTGTCCCGAGCAATTCAGTTGAGGAAGTCTGGAAGGTGTTTATCAGATGTGGGGTATTTCCAGCAGAGTTTTTCCAGGTTGCAGTAGTTACTCTAGGATTACATTACAGCAGAGTACAGGGGGGCGGAGGAGACCATGTGTGCTCTCAGCTGCAGGAGCTCACACAGAAATGACTCCCGTCCCTCTGCGGCTCACACACAGTGCACTCATCTGAAGAATCACACTGGACAACTACTGAAAGTGAATGAGGACCTTTTACTCTTTCATTGGATTGACATTGGGATTGACTTTACTACAAGTGCAGCAGTTCTGTTTTCTACAGCGGTTTAAGTGCGGTGAAGGAAACCGTAGGTGATTCACATTTCTTTTTTTTTTTTCCTGATATTACAATTGTATAAAGCCTAGACAGAGAATGTTTATGTTTCTTTGCATAAGATTTTGCATGTGACATGTTTATGTTTTTTATGACTTTATTACTATTCTAACTATGTGTGCTCTTGCTCAAAATACCTCCTCTTTACCTATAAATAATAATATATAAATTAATTTATTAAAACTAAATAGGAATACAAACTGGAAACGGTTGAGTGTGACATGATGGAAATTTTTAGAAAAAAATAATCTATCTATCTATCTATCTATCTATCTATCATCTATCTTTCTATCTATCTATCTATCTATCTATCTATCTATCATCTATCTTTCTATCTATCTATCTATCTATCTATCTATCTATCTATCTATCTGTCTGTCTGTCTTTCTCTGTCTATCTATCTATCTATCTATCTATCTATCTGCCTATCTATCTGCCTATCTATCTGTCTTTCTCTGTATATCTATCTATCTATCTATCTATCTATCTATGTATTTATCTAATCATTGGTAGTGATATTTGAAGTAAGTTCTCTTTAACTCTGTGCTTCTCTTTCCAGGTGGGTTTCATTAATGGTTCAGGATAAAGTCTAGCCCCTCTTGTCCGTGCACAATGAGTGTGTGTGGCTGCAGCACCTCATACCTGAGGAGGTGGCTGCTGAAGACTCTGTTGTTCTTGGCTGCTGTGCAGCCGACGAGCGGTGACTGCCCCAAATCATGCGTCTGCCACGTTCCCACTGAAGTGCACTGCACCTTCAGATACCTGACCGCAGTACCTGACCACATCCAGCCAGCTGTGGAAAGAATTAACCTCGGGTGAGCTTTCGCTTTCTCTCCGGCTTTTGACAGCTTGGAGAACTGCAGATACTCTCTGGGGGAAGACAAACGATAATTGCATTGATTGATTTAAACCACTGACTGTATAAACAGGAATAATATTACAAAGAAACTGTTAGCTACTGCATTTTCAGAGTTTAAACTAACAAAGCTATAACATCACTGGTTGGTAGTAAAAAAAAAATACATTCAGTTTTATATATATATATATATACAGTATATACAATAGAATATTTTTGGCATCAATGGGCAACCTTTCAGCATATTGTAATTCTGAGAGAAAACTAGACTTCTGCACCTCCTCATGACTCTGTTTTCAGTCTTTAAAAACTCTTGCCCGTGACAGAAGACTTTGGCCAATCACAGGTCATTTCAGAGAGAGAGAGTTCCTATTGGCGGTTTATTCAAAGGAGGCAGCTGTCAATCACTCGCGAAATCCGATCAAAGGTCAAAACAGGCAGCGCTGATCAAATATGAATCAATATTTTGTTACTGTAATGTCTATTTCTCTTATAAAGTGTTTTAGAAACATCTTGTAGTGTACTGTTTAGCTGTAAAATGAGAAAGTTTGCTCCGGCTGGTGGGCGGTGCTTGGTATTTCCTCAACTGATCTCAACATGGCTGCCGGGTCACAAACTTTCTCATTTTACAGCTAAACAGTACACTACAAGATGTTTCTGAAAACATTTGAGGCGAGAAATAAGCATTACAGTTACAGAAAATTGACTCATATTTAATCAGCGCTGCCTAGTTTGACCGTTTGATCGGAGTTCACGAAAGACTGACAGCTGCTCAAGGATGGCAGGCTCCAGCTCGGCTCTGATTGGTTGTTTTCCTCGGTCTGTGAAATCTTGCAGATGTCATTAGGAGTACCGGATGACACCGGAGGACACAGGGGCACATGATTTTTTTCAGATTACCTGCACTGCTGTTAGAATATAGCAACCGTTTTAGAAAAATACATTTTTTGAATCATATTTGCTCCAGTCTCACCTACCTCAGCTTATATTGACATCACCCAAACATTTTTCACCTGTCAAGGCAGGTCAGCTTAAACTCGTTAATACTTCTTGTAAGAACATGCATTACCATAATATCATCCTTCCTGTACCAACATAACTCTCTCATCTTCAACCTGAGCAGAGGTCTAATCTGGAAAAGTAATACAAAACACATGGGTGTGCAGGGCTTAAAATTAGACTATTTTCATTGTTCATTAATGTCCATAAAATAGTAATATATTGATACATTTGAGATGATAAGCTGAAGTCTGTTTTTCATTTCTCTGCTTTTAGGTACAACAGTATAACTGCCTTGAGAGAAAACGATCTTTCAGGACTTGAGAACATAGAGTTGTTGATGCTGCATAGCAACGCCATCCACAGTATTGACGACAGAGCCTTCCAAGACCTCAAGTCCTTACAGGTATAATCACGTGTTTGTCAGTCTCTTGTGAACAGATTACAGCCTTTCTTGTAATATTGGAATACAAGTTCGCTGTACATCAAAAGCATACAGTAGTGTGAAAAACCTGCCAGTATCCTATGGTGTAGTCCTTGTACATGATGAGACACAAACATCATGAATATACAATGTTACTTCCAAAATAATCAAAATATCAGTACAGTATTATGTAGTCCAGTACATCAGCACCACAAGCTTCAGACCACAGAAATTGTAGAGCTGATTTAACTCCTCTCTGGCACAGACTTCACAAAAAACACCAAGCTTCACAAAGAGAGCATTATTATGCGGCTTTCATAGTGGATTGTATTCCACTTGTATTTATTTTGTATTAAGTATGCTCTCAAATAAATTATTGCTTGCACTTTTCCAGACTAAATAAACACATTTTCTGCTGTCTAGACAACATTTCAATGTATCTCTCAATAATGTGCTGTTGGGTGTTAATATAATAGTCGTAAGTCAACATTCTTTTTGATAAACATCTCCAAATTTTCAATCACGTTCTCACAGGTCCTGAAGATGTCTTTTAATAAAGTAAAGGAAATCAAGAAAGAGACATTCAAAGGCCTGGATAGTCTGCTGAGACTCCACATGGACCACAACCACATTGACTTCATCAGCCCGGATGCTTTCTACGGCCTGACCAAACTGCAGTTGGTCCATCTGGAGGGGAACCGCCTCCAGCAGCTCCACCCAGACACATTCATCACACTGAGACACAGCCAGGTGTTCAAAGTGTCCTCCGTGAGAAACATTCACCTGTCGGAAAACCTCCTCACCACTCTGCCCGAAGATATCTTCTCAGGCTGCAGCCAGTTAGAGAACCTCTTCCTTCATGGCAACCCGTGGACGTGTGATTGTCGTATGAAGTGGTTCTCTGGGTGGGCACAGAGGAACACAGGTGAGGAGTGTGTGTTTGCTTTGGAGCAGTCTGAAAGCATTTATAGAGGTGTAGCTACATTTACTAGCAGCTTTAATGGTACATGTTCACAGGGGCGTTTTTTTATTGCGAGGGATCACCTGGCTTTCTAGTATTGGACGCTTGATGGGCTATCACTAGACCCAAGGCACTCTGCACCTGATTGGAAGAACACTTTCCCTTGTGAGCTGCTGCTCCCAGCTTTCAAACCAGAACCAACATGGTGGCTCATTTGGAAACTTTCTTCTCGTATATCACAAAAATAGTTCACCGAAATGTGTTTCTGAAAACATTTTATGTGAGAAATAAGCCATGCAGTTGCTGAATCTGTCTTTATTTTAGATCGGCAACACTTAGTTTAAAAGTTTCTCGGGAGTTTTCAGAGGTGGCGAGTCACGTCGTTTGCATAAAGTACCCTTTACGTCAACTTTATGCAAAGGAGAAGCGGCCAACGTGACGCCCCATCTCTTGAAACGCACCGCTACGCTTTCAGAATGCATTGCATGACTGTTTTCATAGACAATGAATGAGAAGCGTGGAAAAGACAGAGCCTGTGAACATGTACCATAAGATACATCTGTTTAATAGGTTATTCTTCTCACACTTAAAGTGGAATGCTTTTCGTGGATGGAATTGTATCCAAAGCTAGAAAGGCATATCCAAGGGAAACATATAAATCTTTGCAGAGAGACATCACTGGAGGCAGAAATCATGACATCTTCTCATCATGAGGGCTACAGAAAACACTAAAGCGTCAGAGGAACACTAGTTACACCATTTATGACTTGGCTAAAGTAAAACTAGATCAGTTTTGGTTTGGCAGGCCCATAGTGGGGAAACTGTAAATGATCTTTTCTTACATGCGAACAACTAAACGCATCATCACTCGATTTAAATGTTTCCAGGTGTGCTGAAATGCAAGCGAGACAGGAGATATCCGAGAGGCCAGCTGTGTCCTGTTTGTGAAAATCCTGCCCCTCACCACAACAGACCTCTATCCCTCCTCCCCGGTGATGGCTTCACTTGCACCAAACCCTGGATCCAACCTCATCTAAAGCAGAAAAACATCAGCCTTGATGAGGGGGACTTTACTCCAGTTTCCGCCAAAGACTTCATTGCCCCATTGGGCTCCATACAAATGAACCTGACCGACCAGTTTCACAATGATGCCAGCCTATCCTGCACTGTCCAGAGGCCCTCTGCTTTCGAGAACCTGACACAAACCTTGGAGGAGGCCGAGGAGGGAAACAATGTCACTGTGCTTACCGCTGGCATAATTACATATTTGGTGTGTAACACTGACCATGAACACATACAGCAGCTGTGGCAGATCCTGGCCACCTACAGTGATTCTCCCATGACACTTGAGAGAGGCGTAATGCTGGCCAGAAGCCCAGAAATGGTGTACAGGTATAGTCAGATAAAAACAAAGGAGGCAGAGGAAGGAATTCACACAAACATTGAAACTGACATTAAAGCCTCCCCTGCATGGCTGATGCAGGGAGAGGTGAGCTTCCAGCTGGACCGCACTTCTACCACTTTCTCCACTCTGCACATTAAGTACCAGTCTGCAGTCAACCTACGTGTGGAAAATACATCACCTAAGAGGGACCGCTATTCCTGGACCATGATCAAGCGAGATAATCAAACCAAGACTGAGCACGCTGTAATTACAGGTTAGAGATTAATACATAATTGCTGATTTGATCTTCACTTCAGTCTAATGTACCTATAATTAAACTGATGCATGAAAATCTACTGATGACAATTACTGTAATCATTTTTTCTTTTTTTTACGTAGGTGGTGTGGCGCAATTGAGCTGTCAAATCCAGGGTGAGCCAAAGCCTTTGTTGGAGTGGATTTTACCAGATGGAAGTAAGGTCAGAGCTCCTTATTCCAGTGAGGACAGGAGGATCATAATCACAGCTGACGGGAAGCTCACTCTACGGGGTGCAGATGCTTCAGACACCGGCCTCTACCGGTGCATCGCCACAAACTACCTGGATGCAGATGTCCTCGTCTTTCGAGTGACGATTCTGTCCCCGGATGTGGAAGAAGCTGAGGTCAACGGCGTCCAACTCTCACGGCCACTGGGTGGAAATCTGGTTCTTGACTGTAGCTCCTCAGGGAGTCCTGAGGCCTCGGTCCAGTGGGTTCTCCCTGATCACTCAGTGCTGGACAAGTCTCACGGGAACAGGAACGTGTACGAGAATGGAACCTTACTGATTCAGGGTCTTACAGCGAGGGACAGAGGATTTTACAGGTGTTTGGTTTCTAATCACCTGGGAGCTGATCTGCTCGTGTCGCAGGTGACAGTGATTGGAGAAACATCTGAAAAGGTGACAGTTTTGGACAATGAGGGCTCAGGGGTAGAAACAGAGGACAAGGTTGACCCTAGCTTGACTGAAAACACCCTCAATGAGATCCCCTCTTCCAGTCCCTCTGACAAAACCAGTCAAGAATCCAGGACCAAAACCTCAGATCGACCTTACCCCAGACTCAGGTCACAGGATAGAGGAGGTGGTGGAGGTAGACTGGGACAGAGAAGGAGGGGGAAAAACAGCAACAGACGCATCTGGAGTAGTAGGGTGTTTGATAAAGCTTCCAGGAAAGTGGACCCACGGCAATTTGCTGAATTTATGAAAAAGGCTCAAGGTGGGTCAAGAATAAAGACTGGCACAGAGAAAGAGGGGGTAAAATATGAAGACTCAAACACTGGTCTTTCTGGTGATGGTGAAATCGGCTCTGATGAGGCTCATAGTGAAGATCACCTCATCATTGTGCCAAGAATAGTCAAATCAACCACAGACAATCCTCAGAAAGGTAGACTAACCACCACTCAGACAGGTCAGGGTAGTAATGTAGCAACAATGGAAACCACAGTCAGCAATCATGACATACCAACAACAGAGTCATATATGCAGTCAGATTCTACACCAATCAAGTCTACATTCACACAACATCCAACAGAAAGGAGGGAAAGTCAAAGTGATGCAGCAACACCATATCACACAATTTCACCCAATGCAGGCTTTTCTAGTTTTGATGAGACCACTGATTTTTATGCCCTGGACAGAACTACCAAGCCAAACAGGCGCCCGGTCACTCTCCAACTTACTGTGACAGACACGTCACAAGAAACTCAGCTCCAGTTCTCAGGAGAACATCCCGCAGAGCCAGAGACATCCACCGGGGGATGGCTATCATTCACCACAGACCCTCATGTCACCCCAATGAGGGACGGCCCAGGCCCAGTCGAGCTAGTCGTTCACACGTCCACAGACCCAGAAAGCCGGACAACGTTCACAGCCGTCACCACCACGGAAAGACAGCAAGATGAGATAACCTTCCACACTACCCAAACCATCAAATCCCCCCGTCTGCCCGCAGGATCCACTATCATCTCCCGGCAGCAAATCCAAATCATCCCAAACAAGAACAGCAGAGGAGGGGGGCGTAGGAGGACCTTCCAAGGCCGCAGGAGAATCATTAAACCCAACAGGATCACTGACATACAGTCCTTCATTAATAAACTGAAACAGCCCTCATCGAAGAAGGAAGGGAATGCCACGGTGCCTTATAGAGTTGAACTAACCACAGGTAAGCAAATTGTTTTATTTTTGCATCATTGTTTAGTGTGTGGTATTTTGCATATCTATGTTTCCTTTTTTTCTTTATTTTTCCCCTCAGACTGTGACTGGGATAAAGACAAAAGGAAGACAGCAACCACGGATCTGCAGGTGGTCACACCAACAGCTTCCTCCAGTTCATCTTTACACAGAACAGAGAGACCTGCCGCTACACAAAAACCTGCAGCCTCTACCACAAACTATTACATTACTTCAAATGCCCCCTTCACCCATACTGAGTCTAGACAAGAGGTTTCCAGTGGCTACATAACCTCTGCTGATGCCCCGGAGTTTGATCCTACGATTGATCCCCTTTTGACCACAAATAAAGAACCGTCAATGTCCACCACGACCACTACTACAACCGCCTCGAAGGTTATTCGTGGAAGAATTCCATGGAACAGGCTGTTTGGAGGCAAAGAGAGGGAAAAGATACTTGGCAGGCTCAGGAAGCCATCCATCACCCAAAAAACCTCAACTACAGCTGAAACTAGAACAGCCACCCCAACCGCCACCCCTGCTGCTATGCCCACCACCACCGCAACCTCACTTTCTGAACCTGAGACTCTGTCCCCATCCAGACACACGGGGACTAAAGAGGGCTCATCAGATGATGACTATGGAGATTCATCCTCTGCAGATTTCAAGTTCACAACACTGCGACCCAGCTTTCACCATCTGACTACTACCAGCACACCATATTACTCCAAGTCTGCCCCCACTGCTGAAACACCACCAGAATCACAGACTCTACCTTCCCCACCAACTGTCAAACCGCCTTCAATTGAAAATCCTGATGAAGCCTCATCATCTGGGTCTGGGGGACTACCTGATAGTTGGTTTGTAACCAGACAGAGGCAAGGTGGGACAAGAGGACGGCAAGGGCGTAGAAAGAGGCCCTTTAGGGGCAGGAGACCCTTCAAGAAACCTGCAATTGCTAAAATACACCCTACTACCACAATTGAGGCTTTAACTACAACTACGGAGACAACCACACTACCACAGCGGACTGTTTCACTCTACAAGCACCTTTACACACCATCTAGGAATGAGGACAGAACTCCAGTAGTCGTTTCCACTGACTTGTATGAGGAATTTGACTGGAGCACATCTAGCAGTTTACCAGCCTATACTACAACCAAGACACCTTTGATTCCTTCAACCACATTCACCACCACCACCACATTCATGCCAGTTACCACAAAAGTGCCTTACACAACAGCTCGGACCAAAGTCCACAGCAACATCAGACCGCCAACGCAGAGGAACGCTAATCACGCCACTCATAGGCCACCAGTAAGGAGTGAACAGGAATACACCAACACCCCCTACAACAACATAGACACACACAATGCCATCTCTAGTGTTTATGATCAAGTCACTGGCAATGACGCTACAAATGACAATATTGCTGGCTTTGAACCCACTACAAAGGTCATGACAAGCAAGCCTAAGATAGTTGGGGGCAATGCAGCCAGCTTCACCGTGTTATCCAACTCAGACGCTTTCCTGCCATGTGAGGCTGTTGGAATCCCTCAGCCAGCTATAACCTGGAAGCGCTTCTCCTCAACCACAGGTAAAAAAACTATTTAATTCATTGTTATCATTTAGAAAAACAAAATACGTAGAAAAGGTTCAGGTGTAGGGTTTAACATCTTTTAAAAACCACGGGAAAAACTGCATTCTTGAATGAGAAAACAGCAAAACGAACATAAAAAACAATACAAATGGTAAATAAGTATATACAAATCACAATAGGGAAGGAAGTGCATTTTAAGAAGTAACTTAAAGGAAGGGCGCTTTCACAAGCCAAGATTTAGTCCAGTTTAATCTAACTCTGGTGCGGTTCAACCCATGGTGCAGTTTGTTTAGGCAGTTGTGACTGCAAACCAAAACAACCTGTCCGAGACCGTTTGCGAGAGGTGGTCTCAGACCGTTTCCTTGTGTGGTTCGATTACAGTGAGAACGTAATCCAACCCAATTGCAGGAAGTGACCCAAAACGCAGGCATTTGTTGAGATGGACACAGGTAAATGACAGGCTAACATGAGTGGGAGAAGACTTATATGGACTTCTGCAGAAATCTGGTATTTGCTTGACATCTGGGCCGAAGAGAACATTCAAAATATGCTAAATAAAGTCCACAAAAATAGTGACGTTTATAAAGTCATATGAGATAAACTGAAGGAGAAGGGATACGTGCGCACAGTAAATCATTTAAGGGTTCAAAGTGATAAAAAAAATGGCCCTGCTCCTTTGTACACATCCCTCAGCAAATTGATTTTTTTTAATTTGGTCCGCTTAAAATGTGCGCACTATGAAACCGAATCAGACTAAATTGAACACAAACCAAACTCTGATTCAGACAAGCCAAACAGACTGTGGCTTGTGAAAGCCCCCTAACACTACAGTGGATTTGTTTCTTTTTAAGTTCATTTGAATCCGTATTTGCGTCAGTAATGTTGTAAATAATGTTTTAGCATGTTTTTAAGTTGAATGTTTCTTAGAATAAATTCTCTTTCTCTCTCCTTCAGGAAGCACCATTACCGTTAAGGGGAAGATGGGCAAGTTTGAGGTGTTGAGCAATGGCACGCTGTCTATCCAGAATGCAAACATCAAGGACCGTGGCCAGTACATCTGTCTAGCTGAGAATGATCATGGATCAGATAAATTAATTGTCACCCTCTCTGTGGTGGCCTACCCCTCACGCATCCTGGAGCCAAAAATGCGTGAGATAAAGTCTCATGCAGGTAACACTGTGGAGATGAAATGTAACGCGGAGGGTCGGCCCACACCCATGATATCCTGGATCCTGGCCAACCGAACCCAGGTCAGGGGTCAAAACGCAGTGAAAGGAAGGGTATCAGTATCTGCTGAGGGGACTCTGGTCATTGAGCAGGTGTCCGTTTATGACAGAGGTCATTACAAATGTATCGCCAGTAATCCAGCTGGAGCTGATACTGCTACAGTTCGACTGCAGGTGGTGGCAGCTCCACCAGGTATCGTGGAGGAGAAACGACAGCAAGTGAAAGCAGCTGTAAGCCAAAACTTGTGGCTACCCTGCACCGGCCAAGGCAGCCCTCAGCCGACTATCCATTGGGTCCTCCATGATGGGTTAATGGTACAATCTAATAGACCTGCCAGTGACACAAGGATATCAGTGCACGGGAATGGAACCCTCCACATTGAGGATGTGACTCTAACAGACAGCGGCAAATATGAGTGTATTGCTACCAGCTCTACTGGCTCAGAGAGAAGGGTGGTGACCCTGACAGTAGAGAGGCGAGAGTCGGCACCTCAAATAGTGGAGACGTCCCAGCGCATGACAGTGTTGTTCTTCGGGGACCAGCTGAGATTAAACTGTTCAGCTACAGGATACCCTAAACCCAGGGTCATCTGGAGGCTGCCGTCTAAAGCTGTAGTGGACCAGTGGCACAGGTAAAAATAAACCCATCAGCAATGAAGAAAAGCTAAAACAGACATTTCTAATATTTTTGACAAAACAGATAAAACATGTCTTAACAGTTTTAAGGCCGTGCTAAACTTGCAAAAAGAAGCATGTGCTTCACTTCAGGATTTAGTAACAAGTCCCCATTCATGCACAAAGAACCAAAAGCCTATGGATTGGCATTTGGTCGAAGGTTTTCATATTTCCTAGTTTTTGGTTTCCTATATTTGGGTTATCCAAAAGCACAAAATAATCAAGTCACTGTTCAGATTGGGGCTTCAGAACAATCTCCATAAATACTGCATATTCTCAGTGTTACCACGAAAGTCAACCGCTGATCCTGGAAATATTTGCTAAAAAATAAATAGTACAGGCCATATTTTGATCACCAATAGAGAAACAGGAGGGTTCCTGAAGAATAGTGGCTTGCGGTATATACTGTATCTGTTTACAATTTATATGACCTCCCTCTATGCATGCAACAAGAGAAAAAAACAGCTGTGGAAAGATGCTGAAAGCTTGTTATTTTTAAGAAATACATGACTGAACATGAGTGTTTTTCAATTCATTGCCAAGGCCTTGGCTCGGTTTACTGGTCACTTCATAAAATCTTTAGACTCTTCAACCTCCCTAGAGAGTCTATGTGCATGTTTGTTTGGTACAAATAGTTCAGTTTTCCGCTGTTAGTGTTAATTTTTAAGCATTTGAAGATTTTCTTTGCAACCATAATGTTCTCATTTGAGTTTTCTTTTATATGGTTTCCCTTTATTTTAATGCAGTAATATAAAAATTGTTTGCTGACTGTGATGTGTGACCAAAAAATCAGGTAATTGTTTTTCAAGATTAGTTGGTAACAACACACAAACAAAGAGATACAGCTATATGAGTTACCTAGTAGATAGTGAATGGTGATTACTTACTGTATATGTGATCAGGCTTGATTCTGTTCCCTCTAAATAGTCTCTCTAATTTTCTGTCATGTGTTTTTCCAGGATGGGCAGCAGAATCCAGGTCCTGGATAATGGTACTCTTATTGTTAGCACTGTGACTGATAAAGATGCTGGAGACTATCTCTGTGTGGCACGGAACAAAATTGGTGATGATCTCCAACTCATGAAGGTCAGTGTGTCAATGAAGCCAGCCAAGATAGAGCCGAAGCTCTATGGAAAGAAGCAGGTACCCTACGGTAATGACTTTAAGGTCGACTGCAAGGCCTCGGGAGCACCAAAGCCAGAGATATCCTGGGGTCTACCAGATGGTACAGTGGTCAACAGCGCTCTTCAGTCTGACGCCAGCAGTGGAGGAGGACGAGCACGACGCTATACACTTTTTGACAATGGAACTCTCTACCTAAACCAGGTATGCAATGGCATGTCATCTTCCTCCATGAAACATAAAAAACCTTTTCAAAAGATTTACATCAATGTGTTATGCTTCTCCAGGTTGGTATGTCAGAGGAAGGGGCCTACACCTGCTATGCTGAGAACCAGGTGGGCAAGGATGAGATGCATTTACATATCACTGTGGTGACCGCTGCCCCCAGGATACGTCCAACCGACCAGACGTATGCCAGGGTGAAGCCAGAGGGGAACATCCGCTTTGACTGCGAAGCACTTGGGGAGCCCAAACCAAAGATCCTGTGGATGCTGCCCAACAACGACGTCATTGCGGCATCTAATGAACGCTACCTAATGCACGTCAACGGCTCCTTGGATATCAGGGATGTGAAGCTTATTGATGCTGGGGAGTATGTCTGTATGGCTCGAAACCCCGCTGGAGAAGACAGAAAAGTCTACAAGCTTGATCTAGAAGGGAATCCACCAGTGATCAATGGCTACCGGCAGAACAGGACTGTAATCAAAGATGTAGCTGCTAAATACACCAGGAAATTAATAAACTGTAAGGCTGAGGGTGATCCCACGCCTAGTATCACTTGGATTATGCCTGATAACATCTTTCTGCCAGCACCATACTTTGGCAGCAGGATTAATGTCCACCATAATGGGACATTAGAGATTCGTAACGTGCGACCGACTGATACCGCCGAGTTCATCTGCATGGCAAGGAATGATGGAGGAGAGGCAGTAATGGTGGTGCAGCTGGAGGTGAGCAGTAAACTCAGAAGGCCGATCTTCAAGAACCCCTTCAATGAACGTATCGTGTCTCGGATTGGGAAAACCACAGTTCTGAACTGCTCTGCTGATGGATACCCAATGCCGGAGATCACTTGGACTTTGCCTAATGGAACACGGTTTACTGGTGGCCACCACCTAGCCAACAATGGGACTTTAGTCATCCACAACACTGGCAAAGACGATGCTGGGAAATACCGCTGTGGTGCCAAGAACTTCATAGGCTACATAGAGAAGCTGATCATTTTGGATGTGGGGCAGAAGCCTTACATCCTGACGAGGCCTAGGGGCATCATACGCAGTGTGTCAGGAGAACCTCTCTTCCTTCATTGTCTATCTGATGGGAATCCCAGACCCCGAATCCACTGGACCATTCCTGGAGGCCACACTCTTACTCGGCCTCAAGTCCTCGGGCGCTACCAGTTACTAGAGAACGGTACTTTGGTTGTTCAGGGTACAACTCTCCACGACCGAGGGAACTACATCTGCAGGGCTCGGAGCGATGTTGGGGAGGCTGTGCTCACTGTCCCCGTTATTATCATTGCCTACCCTCCACGGATCACAACAGGGCCACCTCCCAGTGTGAGGGTAGTAACCGGGACACCTATCCAGCTTAACTGTGCCGCCATTGGGATCCCCAAGCCAGAGATCACCTGGGAGTTGCCCGATCGCTCAGTTCTGTCAGCGGCAGAACAGGGCAGGCCCATGGGTAGCGAACTGCTCCACCCTCAGGGCACACTTATCATTCAGAGGCCCAAAGCCTCAGACTCTGGAACATACAAGTGCCTGGCCAAGAACCACCTGGGTACAGACTCAAAGGTCACCTATGTACATATATTGTGAGAAAAAGACAAGACTGAGGGAGGACGGTGGCATATACGAATGTAAAAATGAACACTCTTGTGTCTGCGAGGTACAGTGCATGTTTTCTCACATGTGGATTTGTGAGGATCACAGCTAGTGGAATATTATTTTAAAAAGTGACAAACGTGGATTGAAAAAAATAAACATAGCACAAGAAGAGAAAGGAAACAGACATTTTATAGGGAAAACATGTTTTTTTTTAACTGGAAAACCCAGCCTTGGGCAAGAAAGTTGTTATTGTAACTTTGGAACCGGGGGTCTGGAAATTCATAGGTAGTTTTCATTTGGGGTGGTCCTCATGGGAGCGAAAAAGGGCCAGAGTCAAACTTAAAGTGATTTCTCTGACCAGGCGTTCCTGGCCGCACATAATGATACTATTACAGCACATACAGAGAGGGAGAAAGAATTGTGTGACAGAAAAAAAAGGGTCCCAAGAGGCTTTTAATTCGCTTCAGACATTGGCCAGAAGTTGTTGCTGTCATTACACATTGCTTTGTCTTGACACCAAATGAAAAAGACAGCAGGCAGAGTATATTAAAATGTCTTTCGAGAGCAATTCATTGAATTTCGCAGTGAAAAATAGATTTGTTAAAAAAATATATGAGGCGTGTTTTACACTGGATACATACTGTATCTGCATGGACAATACAGTATTTTTGTCACATCCTATTTCTTTATTATACTTTTTATATTTTCATGACAATTTAAAGCAGATTTCTTTATGTCTATTTGCAGTGCAGTTCATTGGTCAAAACACACACTACCAATCTATTGTGTTGTACACAAGAATTTACAGTAATGTTATACATTATGCTAATCTGTAATAATACAGTATATGTTTATCTATTTGTAGTATCTACTTTATCGAAGTATGGGAGACAAAATGACATTAAAAAGAAAACATGGCTCATGTCTTTTTAATGTTTTATTGTACTATTTGATAATAGTTTAAATTAGACATGCGTCATATATATGAAACATAACTGTTGAAGATACACAGAACTGGCTGTTAATACTAGTAGGCTATTATAATGCTGTTGTAATGAAGGTCATTAGGATTATCCAGTTCACCCTACAGGAGGAGGTTATGGCTCTGGCTGTAGTAGAAATCTTCCAGACACACACAGTTTCAACTCTCCAGCTGTGAAAATAGTTCTTTAACCAGCTCTTCAATGTGCAAGACCCACAGGGGAGCCTTTGATTTTTGTTTGTGATTGAGTGCTGACTTTACTGCCCTCCTGCAATTTATACAGAAAGAAAAGGGAGGATGTTTAGACAGAAAGGGGGAACAGTGACATATATTTTAAAATTCCTGTTTCCAAAGTTAGATTTTAAGGAAAGATAGAAATCTATGACCTGTAACACTAAAACTTAAATTAATGATGGTGAATTAATGTCCTTAGTGAAATGGTCTTCTATTTACTTTAGCATTGTTTGCTCTCTTACCACTGCAGTCTTAAGTCATTTTTAAGGGCGTTCATTAAGACAAATACTCCCTCTGTGCCTTAAGGGCAACAACTGGAACCAATTTCTCAGTAAATTGCACCAATTGTGGATCGCCTATAATGACGCGCATTTAAAATAAGGCTAAAGCTTCCTTTTTGCGAGGCCTCATAAATACTGCTGCGACTTGTACTGAGGTTATATCATTCTGCATTAACTAGGAAAACAAGAAAAAACAGAAAAAAATACATTAAATAAAGGAACCGATTCTGTGTCCCATGAGATGAAATTGTAGTAGTTAATAGAGTTACACTTTTAAATCCACTACATTGTGTGGGAATGGGGTAGAGACTTATATTTGTAAATTCATTTTACCAAAAAAATTCATAAAAAGGTTTCTGATAAAAATTCGGAAGAAAATATACTGTACCAGAGTCGTTCCTACAGTCTCTTCCCGATGCTGGAGTATGAAGGACAGCTTTAAACACAATCATTAAACAGGAAATAATTCATTTAAAGTGGCGTCCAATATGATAACAGCTGCATTTTAATGGGGAAGTCAGTGGTTAGTCCTCAAGTGTGTACGTTCCAATAAATCAATTTTTGAGATCTCAGAAAAAACAAATTTTTTCCAAAGTTCAGAGCCAGTCTACACAGTGTGTTATGACCCAGACAGATATGGGGAAAGAGGGAATTGTCTTCCATAAACTTTGGAATGCAGGCTACTCGCTTCATGATTTGAGAGACTGATTTCATATGTGAGCTGGGCGACAACCACACACAAATTAAACTAATTAAGTGATGTCTATAAAAAAACACCACATATTGTGATGTATGGCTCTTCAATGTAAAAGACAGTTTGTCATTCGCACCAGGTGCCCTCTGCGGATGGTGAGTTTATTTGTTCAGTTCTGGTTTTGCGGTTCATGTTATGAGAATGATGGAGTTTACCGTCCGCTGACTTGGATATTTATGGGAATTTATGTGATTTTCCCATTTGCTCTTTTCCTCTTGGGTGTTTAAAGGAAACGAGTTGAAGTCTAACACGTACCATTTAAAATATGGTTTTATAAGAAGCTACTGAAAGGGGAGGTGTGTGCTTTTTGTTTTTACCAGGTCAAATATAATATACCTCATAACCCAATTTCTGGTTTCAGCTGTTAAAGTGAGACACTGTATTTCACGAGATGAATAAACAAAACCTGTTTTTACACTAGATGAGGTAGGTAAAAGTATGGCCACTCCTTGGCCACCTCGGAGATTGTGGAAAAACAGAACAAATCTGCACAAAATCAAATGACTTGTTGATGAGAAGATTGTCCTCATTATCCCAAGCCACAATTTCTCCAAGGGACTCACAGTATACACAATTTCCTGGAAGCAAGATTTTTCACATTTATTTACCTCTACTTTTTTATCTGGATTCAGCTGCCAAGACAGTCTGAACCTCAACATAGTCTTTAACGCAAACTGCAGGGAACATTTAACAATAGATGCTCTGTTCAACCAGAAATTCCTATCTTGATATTCTCCATGTTTCCATCCAGCAGCAAGGCCGTCCATCACCACTCCAGGAACCAATGATCTGTTCAGTCACTCAATAAGTCAGTGACTCTGCATTTAATGTGTCTAGTGCACCGGGGTTTTTATCTTAGATATACAGTTTATACAGAAAAGCCCTTATTTTTCAGTGAGGATTAGTTCTCATTAACATTATTTAGGTTGATACTGATATTTAGGAGTTCCAATAACGATATATTGGGAGATAGTAATTGTTTTAATATACACACATAGCATATACAAACAATCTTGATATGGATCCCTTTGACACGGTTTCTAAAAGAAGTACTGCACTGCAAGTTCTTGTTAGGCTATTGGCCAACATATACACCGATATTGATATATCTGCATTAAGCTACTGTAATATTAGCAGATATATCTGCCTGAACAAAATAGATCTGAAAGGAGAGTGACTATTGGACTTAAATGCATAGTTTATAGCATTTCGGGGGATCTGCTGGCAGAATTGGAATATAATATTAATAAGTATGTTTTCCTTAGTGTATAATTGCATGCAACTAAGAATCATTGTGATAAATCCTACACACTGCACACTTTAAATTTGACAGGTGGCTTAAAATACCATATGTGTAAATCTGCTGGATGTGTAAATCAGTAACTGTTTGCTAACACGTTCACCATGTCAATATTAAAAGGTGATAATATGTCAGTGTTTCCCCCTGGTTGCCAAAAAATCTGTTATTGCACATTTAGGGAAAAAATTGTTAGGTACATACCAGTAGTCATACCTACTTCCTTAGTTACAAACACTCCAACTCTGTTGCTAATGATTAATTTTTAGCAAATTCACTTTTGATCAACATTCAGTACACTCTTTAATTGTTGTAGGTGAATGTTTGCTTCAAAGACCTTTTTACTTCTCATAGCAGGAAAAGAACAGGTGGGAATAATAACACTAACGATGGCTCAGTGTCACAGGAAGTCATATCAGTCAGCCATCATGTACTGATGGGCCGTTAATATTATTAATTACATATGCTATGATGTCAAAAGGTCTATGAATCAAACATTTACCAACAACAATTAATAATACAGCCAGCATTTGTTTTCACCGTCATTTCAGGAAATATGTATATTGTACCATTCATTTAGGAATTCATACCTACTTATGAAACGGAGTGGGCAATACCTGAATGAGTAATGACAAACAATTGAAAAAAAAAGGTAAACTTAGAACTGAGTGGGGTAAAGTGGAAAGGAAGGATAAAATCCACCGGGTCCGTAGACGAGGGAAACCAGGGAACGGTGAGACATATTTTTGGTCTGTGGTATGAATTCCATACTTCAGCTAGAAGGCTAGCAGCCTGAACATGGAAACTGATCTCAAGAGAGGACTGCTGGGAGCCGACCAACAGCAGTCTGAGACAGTACTTCTCTGTTAGCTCAGAGTCTGTCTTATTTCTTTGATGCTGCAAACTTGGCAACAAGCAAAGTCCTCAGCAGAAGTGGACCACTTGCTTCATTGTTGCTGCTATCCAAACTTATGGGTGGAAAAGTCTTTTCAAACATAACCAAAGTGGCTCGTCCTTTGTGGACGCACACACACGCTTGCTCGTACGGTAGATCGGCGTCTCTCTCAGTACCTGTGGCGATGCTGGAATTTCACACCGGCGTCGCAGAATCCACACATCCACCTTCCAGCCACAAGTAAGACAGATTCATCTTTGCACCTCTCTCCCAGGTCGGATCTGTCACGCTGCGATGGTGGGTCCAGGTTTCTCGGACCATTGCTTCTTAGGAAAAGGTTTCAGTTTTACCGGCGGGAGCTAATACGTTGGCCATTAGTAAGGGAAAGGAAAGTATGCAGGTATCAGCTGTCGTCTTGCTCCCACGGCTGCATTTAAATCAACAGTTGATTTACAGTAGGAGTCTGTATATGAAAGCTCTCAAGGCCTTTCTCTTCCTCAGATATCGTCTGTAAGTGTCAAAAGTTATCCTTTAAGCACTATAAACCAGATATGAGAGCCAGACACAGGGGCAAAGGTACAATCATAAATCAACTGAGTTTATCCATAAATTGTCCAAAACTGTCAGTAAGTGAATACTGGAACCATTAAATGTAAAAGGGGCCTAATAAATACAATAACAAAAAGGATTTTATGTATATTATAAGGCATGGGACACACTTTTTAATGGGACCAAATCCCTCAGTCTCTGTCCTGAGGGCAGTGGAAGTACGTCAGTGGGGGGTTCTCCGACCTGATCGGGTGCAGATGTGGTTCTTTGGTCCCCAGAGAGTAACCAGGTGGACTGCTGGAGCCCACTGCTGTATACCTAACCTTCCTCACTCCAGTCGCACAAACACCAAACTAAAAACATCAAAGCACTTCTAAATGATTGAGTCCCGAAGGGGGGAAAGCTTTTAAACAAGCCAGCTCACCCAATTAGGCTGCATCAACAATGTGGCACTGCTACTTTACAGCAGTTCTTTTGACAGGTTTAGCTTTTCCAGGAAACTTTTCAAGTTCAGTGATAATTGATAAAGATACGTGGGGTGTTAGTATTGGTACCTTGAGGGTAAAGAAACTTCTAGAGGGATTTGGCATTAACCCTCTGAGACCCACAATAGACACGTTTTTGTTTTTTTTAAGCGGGTACAGGGGGTCTTTAAAGGGAGATAACAGGTCAACAGTAGATGTCACATAGAAGTGGTGTACATCATCTGAAAGCTGGAAACCTGAAGATTAATTTCAGATGCAGCTCAGCACTGTGTGTCAAGTTGTTCTAGTCATAAATCAGAAATAAACATGAATTAATTAAATAATGAATTATATAGTGATTGTAAAAGTGTATAAGGGTTTAGAACATGATGATAGAAGTATATGATGGCCATTCCCATGCTCTATTGCAGTATATCTAATAAGTTGTTGCAGACATTTTGGGGTTGATACCATTTGATAGATTTGGTGCTAAATTTAAGCATTTTCTACCTTTCAAGAACTGATAAAATTGACCAATAATCCCTCCAAAATACCACATTAAGACACCAAGACCTTGAGGAACACTATGAAAAAAAGCCATGCTCTGTGCTTTTTTATCAAAAGCTTTTGACATTTGGAGATTTCTGCAAGAATAGCATTTTCCGGCGGTTAGATGACGAGCACTTCTGTTCTGTAAACTGCTCAGAAACCCCCTTAGTGTCAATATAGCTAAGGAAAGCCATCCATCCTCTGAATGCTCTAGGTCTCTAGTTTGTGGCTGTAAAGTTTCATGAGGCTGTGATTATCCTAGAGGTCACCACAGGTCATTTTACACAGTGAGGTCAAATTTCAAAAAATGGTCTCACTATATGAAATTGCTACTATGGGGACTAACATCATCACACATAAATACAATTCCACAAAAATCTCAGCTTTACAGTGATACCCAATTTATATAATTCCGCTGTTGGACTGTTTAGGGACCCCAGTATGCAGAAATATTCAAACACATCATTTTAGAATACGCAAAATTAACACATTTATACTGTATTTAAAAAACTGCATGTTTTTTGCCCCACCTGCATGTGATTATTATAAAGTGGACATGTCTGTTAAGACTCGTGGGTACCCATAGAACCCATTTTCATTCACATATCTTGAGGTCAGAGGTCAAGGGACCCCTTTGAAAATGGCCATGCCAGATTATCCTTGGCAAAATGTAGCCCAAATTTGGAGCAATATTTATCCTCCTTCCTGACAAGTTACCATGACATGGTATCATATTGTTTCATATGATATCTCTACCTTCACTATAGCTCTAAAACTGAGCCTGCTACAGCCTCTGAAAGACAGTAAAGTCAGTCGGGATCGCAGGTCTCAGAGGGTGACATTTAATAATAATGTCCCTAACATTACCTTTGGTCAGGCTTTTAATTTCATTGAGGCCTGCACATCTTTACTGAGGTAAGGTAATTGTTGTGGGAATAATGCCGTCTGTATTTCTCCTGTTGAACTGGTTTCCCATATTTCTTCCTGAAATCTAATTGTTTCCAGCACAAGAAGATAGAGCCCAAGTTGGAGGGCTGCTGTGAAAGACAGTCAAGAGCAATAGCAATCCTTCACTCAGACACGTCCACGGTCAGCATTTCCTCTGTGCGTCTGGAAAATGCATTTAACACTATGTAGTAAAGCCAATGTGTAATTTAGATGGTATCTGGAGGAGCTGTAACACTGGCTGAGGAACACCTATAAATAAAAAAACGAGACAGTAGCAGGAGTCTCAGCTTTGGACAGCTCTATAAAAAATTGTCCGTGTCCTATATGCATGTTCTCTAGACAGACGTTCTTGTAGACATATATTGTCCATGATAAATATAAATATGTAATGTGGGATTGTCAATCTAATTATCTGTTGTGCTGTATATAATATTAGTGATATATTCACACATTCACACTTACACTTTGAGCTTTTATATATCTAGAAACACAGTAAAGACTACTTCACTGAGATAATATTACCCAGCCAAATCATGCAACTACGTACCCTGGTTGTGTTATCCTGACAGGCAACCAATAGATGGCATCAACAGCTCTAATAACCATACTGTATCTGTTCTGTCAGTCTAAATAGCTCAGATGATTAAATAAGATTTAAACATGAAAATCTTCATGTGTTGCGCTGTTAAACTTGTAAACAGACTCAGAGGTTTAGTTTCACACCAAGTGAAGTCAATTTACATGACATCATTTAGACCATCTGCTGCGGCTTGTCTGCTCTACACTGTAAAAGTCTTTATGACACCTAGCAACCTCAGATACCACAATGACATCACAGGAAAAGCAGGCCCTCATTATAGCTCTGAGTTCACTGGTTGCTACTGAAGTCATGTTTGCTACTTAGATCATTATAGATATCCCCTAAAGCAGTTTTCAGTCCTCATTTTCTCACATATTGATTTATATCTAGTGTCAAGGAAACGGTTGGGATGGCTTTGATTCAAGTAACAAATAAATGTGTTCCCACAAGGCCTTGACATGTCTTTGATTGGGAGTGTATATACCCTCTATGGTGCCATTCCAGTGGTGAAAATGTGATAAAGTACCCTCCAGGGTGTCCTTCCAGTGGAGAAAATGTGATGAAGTGCCCTCTAGGGGGCTCGTCCTTTGGAGAAAATGTGATAGTACCCTCTGGGGCGCCTTTCCAGTGGAGAAAATGTGATAAAGTGCCCTCCAGGGTGTCCTTACAGTGGAGAAAATGTGATGAAGTGCCCTCCAGGGTGTCCTTACAGTGGAGAAAATGTGATGAAGTACCCTAGGGTGCCTCTGCATTGGAGAAAATGTGATAGTACCCTTGGGTTCCCCTCCAAGTGGAGAAAATGTGATGAATGCTTTCTTGAATGCCTTTCCAGTGTAGAAAATGTGATGGGGTGCCCTCTAGGGTGTCCTTCCAGTCGAGAAGATGTGATGAAGTGCCCTAGGGTGCCCTCCCAGTGGAGAAAATGTGATAGTGTCCTCTAGGGTGCCCTTCCAGTGGAGAAAATGTGATAGTGTCCTCTAGGGTGCCCTTCCAGTGGAGAAAATGTGATGAAGTGCCCTAGGGTGGCCTTCCAGTGGAGAACATGTGATAGTGCCCTTCATGGGTGCCCGTCCAGTGGAGAAAATATGATGAAGTGCCCTCTAGGGTGCCCTTCCAGTGGAGAACATGTGATGGAGTGCCCTCTGGGATGGCCTTAAAATTGAGAAAACTTGATGCAGTGGCATATAGGCTGCCCTACGTGCTAGAAAACTTTCTGGGTGCTGATGCCCCACCACATGCAGCTGTTGCCCTTTGTATTTTTTCGCCTTTGCCTCTTAGACAGCCTGAGTCCGCCATTGACCTTTTTGCACACGTATTCCCCACCATTGGGGTTAACAGCTGAAGCTGACACTTTCGGCCCTGTCCCTTGGCCTATCTGCTGCCCTCTGTGTGCACACAGGTCTCTGCTGAGCACACAGAGACACCCTGTCAAATATGCTCGGTATCCCAGACTGGCCAGCCTCTCAAAGGGAGCTGTTGTCCTTCTCTTTCAAATTCTCATGCCACAGCTTTGCATCCTGCTTTCTCAGGCAGCAGGGCAAAGAGCAGACAAACATCAACACCCTGGATGAGAATTTAAAAGAGGAATGCCATCGCTGACAGGTGCCGGAGGCACTCAAAAAGTGTTTTGGTTTCATTGCCATTGCAGATGGAGTTTTCCCTCATGACCAAGCTGATGGCTTAATGACTTTGAGAGAGCTGATGCTTTGAGTTGATTGTACTGCTTATGCATACAAATTACTATGACGATTGTCACAGTGTTACAGATGTATTTAAACATGCGTTAACTGATTTTTTTTTCGCCACTTCGAAGCACAAAAAGCTGTAAACACAACATATGCTCATGTTATAAAGATGTTATGGTGAATTTGTTAGGATACAGTTGCCTATTTACATATCCAGCAGACAAATAGCAACATTAGAATTCATTTGGAGTCCTGTTTCTATTCATCTGCCAAATTTAAGTCCAATATTCACTCGCCTTTTAGCTCTATTTTGGTCTCCACCAACTCCTGAGGGAAATATCTGGCTCTCTAGCTGCTAAATACTCCACTATGTTTACCAGCGAATTGCTAACTTTGTCTGTCTCACATTTAGAGCTAGACAGGTAGCGTACAGCTGGTTTATCAGAGCTTTTTTTTAGCTGAAAAGACCTGCCTCCTACGGTCAAAAAACGACACCGATGAGAGCAGTGAGAGTCAACCAAAACATCAAAGTTATGGGCCGTAAAACCAAAACAATAAGCGGAAAGACGCTGAAACACTCCTGAGGAGAAGTCTAGGGGGATGAATTTATGAAAAGATCACTTGTGTAAGCCCGGTAGTGTTTAGTAGGTCATTCACTGATGCATATGCCAGACCCATGAGAGATGAGCAATGATTTGTAGCAAAACCCAAACAAAAGCAGTTGCTAGGAAAACATCTACGTGAGCAACAAACTGGAAGCTCAGGATGGAATCAACGACATCATTCACCAGTAGAAACTAAAGCCCAGGAGCCAGTTGGACCAACTAATGTTAGTGTGCAGTTTTGATGCAGACGGTCAACACACCCGTACTGGACACATGGGGCTCATGAGAAATACAGGAATGTACTTTAGTCAGCACAATGTAGAGCGCTCACAAAGCTCCTAAAGAGATAAAACTAGCAGCTATAGCAGGACAAATAGACAATTTCAATACTTTTTTATCATCAGCGTGAAATGATGCTTTAACCCCCGTATGGTGCATGACAGCAAATGTGGTTTCATCCTCAATAAATGCTAGAAACACTGTAGCTCACACTATTTATTCCCCCTTCACCTCCATATGAGCTGCTGTAGATTTTCTCAGTGCGGGTGAACCATATGGGAGGCAGACCTGCTGGAACTGAACAGCACACCAGCAGCAGTAGCCAAAGAAACCTTACACTGTCAAAACAAAGTCTGGCCCGCACATTTCAACTATGCAAGTAGAAGCTCATTTGAAAGCCTGTCAATGGAAATGTATACACGTAAACATTCATACATAAAGACAAAGACAGTCACAAACAAACCACAAGCGAGGACCACCCTGGATATTTTCTCTCTCTCTCTCTATGTGGTAAGAAGTTCCTGTCTTACGTCTTCCAACCTGTAACGATGACAACATGATCAACCGCTGACCGTTTGTAAGGGTCAAGAGGTCACAGTTCAGCCGCATCAATCGTGCTTTTCAAACCACAGCTGTTACAGCTCTGTGTCTGTTATTAGCTTGATGTTTGCCCTCAAACACCAGGGATTATTTCCCTAACCTACTTACTGTTGTGATAAAAGACCCTCCGAAGGCTAAGTAAAGACATTTTTGCTCAAAGCAGCGCTGCTAAAGGCAATACCCCACGTGCAGAGAGGAAATTAAGTTTTTTCCCTCCTTCACTTCCAAAGCTTCATCATCGCCACAGGATGAAAGAAAGCGCAGGATGGTAGCTGTCTTAAAGCAGGCTGGATTGGCACAAAGTGAGAGTGGTGACTCAAAGGTCAAGGGGTGACGTGGGAGGTGAGGAAAGCAGTATGCCTACAGAGAAAGCGTGTGTGTGTGTGTGTGTAAGGAGGAGGGGGTGCTGAAGAGGCTCAGAGGGGTTTAAATGGAAATTCAGTTAAGTCTTGTGTTGCTAACTTTTTATTTCCTCCCCTCATTCCCTTCTTCCTGTCTGTCTGAGAGGGAGCTGACGAGGATTACTGTGTGTGTGTGTGTGTGAATGTAGTGCAGCTTTGCCTGTGTCTGCAAACTGTGCGTTCACACACTATTTGATTATGCCCCTGGTGTAAATGATCCATGTAAATTTAAAACATCAATACAAGAGGTAGGATTACACAGTGTGGCATTTGTCCCGGAGAACTCTGTGATTTTAGAGTTCAATTACCAAAAGAAACACGATCGTTTGACCAACTCGTGTCAGACATTCAACAAGAAATCTAAGCAAAAGAAAGGGAGTAAAGTATAAAAAAAATAGAAAAGTGATCAGAGTGTTAAACTAAAAAGCAGCAAGTGTAGCTGTCGAGTTCTCTCCGGGAGAGTGCATGCTTGACGCAGTCCTGATCAGACCCAGATGTGTAAAGATCACAGCTGTGGGAAACATGACTGCATGTAAATATGGAGGATTCACGTACAGTGTATAGGACTAAATTTAGATTGAGTTATACATGCGACCACAACCACAAGAGCATGCAAATGTGCAGACTAGTCATTCAGATGTGCGTTTGTTTAGGAAGTGAATGCTGCTGACTTTGACAAAGTTGCCCTGCAGACACAGGAAGTTGCAGCATTGCCATGCTAACTGCTGGCACTCAATAATGAAGGGCAGAAGGCCATCAGGGTCATGTGATGATGAGGAGAGAAGTAGATACCAACATGGGCAGATATTGGTCCCCAATTCCTAAAATAATGACAATAAAAAAGAGAAACCTTCACAACCAGGGTCATATATTTATATACACATCACACACACCTAACTGTAGTATAATATTCTGAAAACACAGCACAACACGATACTAACCACTACTGGCAGAGTAGTGTTTAATAGTGCAGCTTAATGTTATAGAACATCAATAAATGTGCAAATGAATAATTCTATCTCATTATTCTACATTTACCTTCTGACTGAATACATTACACTTTAAATGAATTGATAAAAATGCTTTTAAATTAGACTTTGTGTTATTCCATTTGTTAATATATCTCCCTGTCATATGCTATCTCACAGTCCATTTGTCTTCTGCTTTAACATTTAGAGGTCGCAGTGTAATAAAAATGTGGATTATTATTATTATTATTCCTGTGACGCACCCCAGACTCCATACTGGAGTCGGAGAATATCATCCTTCATTCTGCAGCGGTGCTTGCAAAAAAAATAACATAATTTTTTTCTTTCTTTTTTTTTTGAGTTAGATTCGGCGAGACTTGCTGCTGCAGTTTGGTTGATGTTAGATAACTTCCAGTTTCTGCATTAATATTAAAGGGGAACACCACCTAAATTAAGAATTCCAATATGTTATTCCATGGCCTAGTAAAGTTCAATCAATATTTATGAACATGAGCTCCTCTCTCTCAAAGCCAGAAACCAGAGAAGTAAGTCTCAAACTTGTGATGTCATAGAGTATAAAGTCCGGAGCTGCTCCATAGACTATGAATGGGAGACTGATTTCGTGGACCCACTGAATAACTGTTTTCTTTTTTTATATCCAGATGAGCTTTATTCTATTGTAGTGTTTTGATTTTCAGTTGTGAAATAGAAAATGTCCTCATATCCTCAGAGTATTCCCCTGGGTGCTCTCAGTGTCATCTGTAACATTGTTCTCAATTCATTGTCTATGGGGCAGCTCCACACTTTATACCCTACGAAATCACAAGTTTGAGTTTTAGCACTCTAGTTTTTGGATTTGGGAGAGAGTTGTTCATGTTTACTAATATTTTTAGAATTTCTTAGACCATAGGAATAACATGTAAGATCTTTAACAATGGGCGTAGTTCCCCTCTAATTTTGCATATTAATTTAAATACTTGTATTGTCTCCTCGTCATTTCTTATTTTTGATACTGTTGTGATGCAATATGCATACAAGTTGCTATATTTTTGTTTATTTACTGTAAAAATATTACACACATAGCATCAACATAGTTTTGGCAAAAAGTAAAGCAAAACACTTCTTGATTTATTAAGTTATCAGCTATATGAAGCCTACAGCTTCATATTTTGGGAGAATAATTATGCATACTTTGCTTTACTTCCACTTGATACCCATTATCATGCCAGTGTGCCCTGGCACTTTTGAGGCCTGAAACGTGCCAACCCTCTAAAACTTGAAATACTAGATATATTTAGAGGTCTGGACCTGGGAATAGTGAGGCAACATGACACTATTATGCAACAATATTGCACCCACAGTGATGGTTGGCGTGATGTCCTCACTTCACTTTGGACTGCTTCTTTACGTTATAACAGACAAAAGTTTGGGGAAGTTTCTTCACCCTCTGTCTCCATGGATGGCAAATCGGAACTAATGTCTGTTTCACAAACCCCATGGTAGAAAACGCTACAACCAACATGACCTGGGAAGGCAGAGAGTTAAAAATCGGAGTCGTATTATTTGGAGCTATGGGATGGTTTTATATCAGTGAAGCATCTGCCAAAAACAGTGTCATATTTTCCACCTTGGAACAGAAGGATTTACTGCCATATGCCTCCAAGTGTCTGTTTTTTAAGGAATTGTATCAAAAGTCTTATTTATGCTTTAATTGTGTTGGTCACTCAAGACTGTCCAGAGGGTTTTTATGGCTTTTTGCCCAGTGCATGCTGGGATAGACAGAAGTTCAGGAACAGGCTGTCATAGGAAATAAAGAGAACGATGTTTTTCAGTGACTCACGATGTGGCAAATCCTTTCTGTCTTGCATAACCCTGACTATTTGAATACCTGGAATCAGCACATCTCATTACAATGAATCAGGTTTAAACAGATTTAATCAATAATAAGAAACATTTACAGATGACCAAATGATTTTACTCATGTTGTACACTTTTTTAAACATATATACCCGTAGATGCTTTCAAGTGCAGGAATACATAAATCATATGAGAAAATAATAAAAATAAAAGTATATTTAGCCATTCTATAAAAATAATGCAGAAGCAGTGGAGGTTTCACAATAATGCTTATAAAAAAAAGAAGTGAGTACTGTAAGAGGAAACAAATCAGCTTGTATCACAATTTGAAAGAGCAATGAGAGTTCACATATTTATAACATCTTAACACTTTATTCCAAACCAATGGTGGAAAGTAACTAGGTACATTTACTCAAGTACTGTACTTAAATACAATTTAGAGGTACTTACTGGAGTATTTCTAAGTACTCCTATTCCTATTTTAATTCTACTTTATACTTCTATTCCAATATTGTACACTTTACTCCACTACAATTATGTGTTAACTTGAGTTACGTTATATATTCAGATTATTAAAACATAAATAATATTATTGATAATATTATTATTAATTCAAAATATGTAAATCTTTGGAGGCCAATGATTTAGAAACGGGTAGGTATACAACATTAAGATATACAAGCAAAATGCCAACTACACAATCATCCGGACAAAGATAAGCTTATGTTATGCAAACTGAATACCAACAAAACGTTTGTTAATACTGCATATTTAATCTACCAGTATCTTGCAAAATGAAACCCATAATGTTAGACTACCTTGGTGTCTGACTGTGTACTACATATACTACAATTCAGCTTTTGAATCTAATTCACTGTGCAGTGTTTTGTGTTATCTTTTGACACTTGCAGTAAACAGCCAGCGTCACATTCCCATTCCCAATACCAGAGAATTCACCATAAAAACCATGTGCACCATGTGCAACAATAACTTTGGCCTTAAAATTAGCTAGATACTGTTGTTTTGTGCCTTGTTGCTGTTTATAATATGTCATCTGCTTGTGTTTAAATTAGTGTTTATCTGGTGGCCCTCTGGGGCCAATTACAGTAATACACTGAACTGAACTGAAGTCTTTGTGTCTGTTAAAATAGATCTAGAAAAGTAGTCTTCAGCTATTCCGCGTGACAGGAAATAGAAAGGAGAAGGAAAAGAGAAAGTCTGTGACTTTTGTATCACCAATGCACACACACGCACGCACACACATGCACAGAATCACGCACACTTTTTGAAACATTGAACCTGACTGGACAAGACAGATGGTCAGTGTCAGATGACATAGAGAAGAGAGAGGGACCAAAGAACAGCACTGAGATTTTGATGGGACTTCACTGACACATAGCAGCATAATTAACAGGTCAGTTACAAAACCTAAAGTTATATTTATTATATATTAAAGTGGGATAGCAGAATATAGTTACATATTGTGCAAATGTTGAAAATGTTCTTCAAAAGTCGACTGCAGATTTATTTCATCGGCACATAAAGGCATGAAAACCAGATATACTGTAAATGTAATGAAAAAGTTCTGCTTTTGGAAATGTTATATTATTCAGTGATTTTTATACTATGACACATCTCAACATGAATTGAACATAACTGTAATGCTATGCTACAAATGACTCTCTTTTACATGAGAGTATCAGACTTCAACAATCGTTTTTTTAACAATTCTGAACTTTCTCTTGTACTTTTTTAGAGACAATGGAGAGAAATACAACGTCCCTCCTGTTCCCTAGCAATCACAGCCACACCAACGGCACCTGTTCCCGTGACAACGCTTTGAAGACAGTGGTTTTTCCTGTTCTCTACTCCTTCCTCTTCCTGGTGGGGCTCACACTCAATGGCGTGGCCATGTGGGTGTTTTTCCGCATCCCCTCGAAGTCTCACTTCATCATATACCTGAAGAATATTGTGGTTGCAGATGTCATCATGACCTTCACGTTCCCCTTCAAGGTTTGGTTTAACTGGTACCGTTTACTTATGGGCACACTTTAACCTCAAATGGATTAAAAGTTGTAACCAATGGCGTTATTAGTGGTTATTAAACCATTTCTAATAGTTATAGGTCATTCATAAGAGCAACATTTTCGTTGCCAGATTGTGAAAAATCTCTCTTGCTGGTGAGTCATTCATATTCAAGTCATTGATAAATAGTCATGAGTTTCTCGCTTTCTAATAAGGCATCGAGTCAGCAGTTATAAATGTGAATAACTCATTAATAATACAGTTACTAGTACAATATCAGTTTAAGTGTACACTATATTTAGAATAGTTTTGCGGGTTTACCTTGCTGTGGGACAGCTATAGAATCTATGTTTCCGACAGGGAACTGAAGCCGTTGTCTATGCTCTAAAAGCAACCAGACTCCAATGAAAAAACTATGATTTATCCTCACAGAACACGGGTGTTGGTGGTCTACTGCTGCCTCGATTGGTTAGTTTGTGTTATTGTATGATTTTGGTTAGTTCCGATTCACCAAAGTCACACAATAGCACCATATACTAGCAACCCCTATGTTCTGCAAGGTAAAATTACAGTTTTTTTTCAATGGAGCCTGGTGGCTCTGGAGAGAGCATATATGGATACGTCTTCAGTTCCCTCTTGGAAAGGGCTGTCTGATGGCAAGGTAAAACAGTGAAAATATTCTAACTATAGCGTACACTTAAACTGATATCGATTTTTTTAGGTGCTTTGCGTTTCTTTTCCCTCTTCAAAAACACCCAAACTATCCCTTTAAGGGTCAGGAGTTTCTCAGTTGCTAACAAGCCATTAGAAAAACTTAGTAAGTCATCCACAGTTATAAATATTAATAAGGGTTTTTCACAGTAATCCATTAGGTCTGCAGTTGTAAATGTTAACAATTAGTTAATGATTGGATTGTGCACTAGATGCCCTGCAACTAAAAAGATAAAGTAAGTGTCCTGTGAGAGAAGAATGATTTCTCACAACTTGGCAACCCTTGTTCTAATTAATGGCTTATAATTGAGCTATAAAGCATTATTATATGAATAACCAATAACAAAGTCATTAGTTCCAACTAAGAAACCCTTTATAAATAGTGACTAATTAGAAAGTGGTACTGTTAACTTATAATATACTCTGTCTTGAATTTGTGTTCAGTCTTTTACATTTGACTGTTTGTGTTTGTGCAGGTGTTATCAGACTCCAACATGGCCTCCACTGGGCTGCGGATATTCGTGTGCAGGGTCTCCTCAGTGCTCTTCTACCTCACCATGTACATGAGCATCCTCTTCTTCGGACTCATCAGCATCGATCGCTGCAGAAAGACTCTCACACCATTTCGGGGGACTAACGCAGCCCGGCTGGCCCGTCGCAAAATCCTTTCAGGAGCCATCTGGACCTTCCTGCTGGCCCTCTGTCTGCCCAACGTGATCCTGACAAGTAAAACCCCAAAGTCTCCATATTTCAAGTGCAGCGACCTGAAGACAGAGGCCGGGCTGTACTGGCACGAGGTGGTAAATCACGTCTGTCAAGTGATTTTCTGGGGCAACCTGGTGACTGTGGTAGTGTGCTACACTCTAATCACCAAAGAGCTGTACAGATCCTACTCCCGCTCTAAGGCCCACAGCTCCGGAGGATCTGGAGCACCATTCGGGGCATCGACTCGGAAGCCCCACCAAGCCAAAAGGAAAATGAATGCCAACGTGTTCCTGGTTCTGGCGGTGTTCTTCGTGTGTTTCGTGCCGTTTCACTTCGCCCGTGTGCCATACACCCTGAGCCAGACCCGAGGGGTTCTCTTTGACTGTAAACTCAAACTCTTCTTCTTCCAGCTGAAGGAAAGTACGCTCTTCCTCTCATCCTTAAACTCTCTTCTGGACCCTCTCATCTACTTCTTCCTCTGTAAATCCTTCAGGACCACCCTGTTCAAGACCCTGAAGCTGGCTCCTGGTACCTGCAGCAGGCTAACAGGGAGAGGGTCCGACACGGATACAGGCAGCACCGCTCTCTGAGAGACTCCTCTGCCTGTGCGTAAAACCACTGGACATGATAAAGACTTTTGTAATGTGGTATCTGAATGTGCACGTCCTGTTTTGAAGAATTGGATCAAATCCAAATAGCTTACCGACACAGTGATCTATTGTTTGTCATTTATTGTAATCAACATGTTGATGACCATCATAAAATGATTATAATACCATCCCTTTAAAACCTTGCAGTTTCAACATTGTAACTTAAAGTATTCAACTTGTATTGTGGGAATAAGACGACAATATTGCCACTAAGACAAAGTAAAAATGTCCAACCTGCAGAACTGACACTGGCATATTGTCTTTGTTTTTGTTTTTCAGTTCTCTATTCCACTGAATAACAACATGAACTTCCACTTCTGTGTTTTCATACCAACTAATCCTGAAAAACATGCATTCATTTACAAACTGAAAATAAATCTATACCCACAGTAGTCCTCTAAAATATAATAAACCTCACGCCTTACAAACAATCTCCCGTCAAAACATAGTGATCTCTTATTGTTGCATGTGCATGAATTTATTGCCGTTTAGTTGTGTTAGCATTGACTGATTCTTCAGGATAATTATATTGCAGGTAAATGTGTCAAAATGTTATATCTATGTACATTTGTGATTCATTTGTTCAGTTTTGCTGCTAACAATGATCTCAATCTATCTAAGTAGTAATTATGGAATACGGGGGACTGTTATTTCCTTCTGTTACAACCATACAGCTCAATTAAATGGGAACTACCAGTTTTACAGAAATGCAAAAGGAAACAACAATAGAGGAAGTAAAAATGTAATGACAGTTTTGTTCTTTGTTGTGCCTGTGGTGTGTGCCATTTTATGTAATTGGCACTTTTCACATAGCCAAATATTAAACTGTCTCAGCTGCAATATATGATTCAATTCACTTACAGTATCTACTTTTTGCTGGTCATCTCCACTGGTATCATTTCTCACATCTCAAAATTTAACTATCAATAATATGTCTTTGGCAATGAATTATAAATCCTGAAATCCACTATTATGATATAAAAAAAATTAATAAATATTTGTGCCTTGGTCGTGAATATGAGATAACCAAGGTAAAAGAAGATAATGATCGTCACTAAATCATCACTGCCGTACCATTAAGCTACACTGTTGAAGAGAATATGAAGACTTTTGTCATATATCTCATTAGTTAAGACATTAGAAATAAAGCATGATTAGTAATGTTAGATGTTAGAAAACAGAAATGACCTGAGTGTAACCTGAAAACACATGGCAATACCACAATCTATGTTATTTGAAACCTCTTTCCCCCCACAGCAGCTCGCTGTTCATGGATTTGCATCTCTCTGGTTGAAAAAGGCTGGCAAACTTTGGTGATTTATCTGGTGAAAGTGTTAATGTCCCAGGCTACACAGTGTGGAGCGAACGAGGTAAACACTACTGGTGAGTGAATTAATATTGTGTTTTGTTTCACAACTATTTGGGGAAAAAAGTTATTCCGATTAGATTGAGAGTTGATTGAAGAAATCAAACTTTGTTATTGGTTAGAAGTATAGACTGTGTGATTTATGTTGAACATGAAATAGCTTGGGAACATCACTTTAATATGATTTAGTTAACTGTATCTTTTCTGAGAAACTAAAATTGGGCCTGGTCAGTGAACTTTTTCAAAATGAAATGGTCTCGAGCACAAGTAAACAGTGATCTCACTGTGGAGGGGGAGAAATATCGTTAAATTAAACAATTTTGTAATGTTTTATAATGATTAGAGGAAAAATATAACAGTCTTATCAAATGGTATTGTGCTAAGATAACAGCTTATTGCTAAAAAGTTTTAATTCCCACTCAGATCCATTAGAATCAAACAAGTACTTGCTTTTTCTTTTGCCACTGTTATACCAGGTAGTTATTTTTACTGTCATTCTCTTTACAGTATATCACTCTTAATATCTAATATCTAAATTTAACTGCACAAATGCACACAGAATATATAAAATGTAGACACTGCATACTGATGAGGTGAATCCAGGGAAACTCTCAGTGTTTAACCTTATTAAATCCAAACCAATTACAAAGGAGACAAAGAGAAGCAGACACATTACAGTAAAAGAAGCTTTGAAACAACTACGATCTATTGTGCATAAGGGCCTGTGACTCAATACCAGTCTCTGAAAGTTGGAAGATTCTGTGTAGTATACATACATATGATGAAAAATAGTAAAATCTTTTTGTTTTACTCTTGTATTTAGTGAAAACAAAGCCAACAATTGCATAACTTGCGTCAGTCATTGTCAACAGTGGAAGTGTCATTTTCAGCATCCAGGATGCATTCAAATGCTCTGGTTGAGCATTCAAAACCAAATCATAGTGACAAATGTCTTTTAAACGATAATGACAAATGCAAATCAGGTCCAACTGGGCAAGAAGGAAGCATTTCTCAGTCTCAAACGAGTCATAAGTAGGGTTAAATTCTCGTAAATCTCAGCCCCCTGGTTCTCACCTCAGCCGATCATTTACTCTGAAACCCCTCTGCCCTAAAGCTGGATGTTATTTTCTCACATCACTAAATTCATACCAATGCACCCTTGATAAAAATCTGCTCATTTCACTTCCAAATTTCTTGAAGCTCAGTTAAAGGTAAAGTCACATTTCAGGGATCTATTAGCAGAAATGGAATATAATATTTGTAACTATGTTTTCATTAGTGTATAATCACTAAGAATCGTGTTTTCGTTAGCTTAGAATGAGCCCTTCATATCTACATAGGGAGCAGGTCCTCTTCACAGAGTCCACCATGTTGCCCCTCCATGTTTCTACAGTAGCCCAGAACGGACAAACCAAACACTGGCTCTAGAGAGAGTCTTTCGCGTTTTTATGTCACCTTAAGGCCACCGTAGTTCTCCTACACGCTTGTGAAACTGCGGTAACGTGAGCCGCAGAGTGCAAAACCGTGGTACCGTCAGTACCGTCTGACTTCCGTTGCTCCTAAAGTTGGATAGCCTCTGAACGAGGTGAACGGCGTTACAAGTGTTTTGCACTCGGTGGCTCACGTTACCGCTAGTCTTGGAGAGGGAGGCGTGAGTGGAGGGGTACTCAGTTGGTTGCAATCTGCAACCACACCACTAAATGCCACCAAAACCACACTGTACCTTTAAGAAATGAATCAAAAGCAAAAGATCTGGATGTGGGTCTGGTCTACGGGGCCTACAGAACTCACACCAGTTCAAGATTAGAAAGTTAAGGGCAAAACGTGTTGAGTTTTTTTCTTTGATGTTGATGTTTTTTTTTATTCCAGATTGTACGATGGCGTCCTACAACACAGAAAGCCTCTCCTCTGATTGTGCACCCCCCAGCCATGAGACCGTAGACGTGGCCATCTCGTGCCTTTTCTTCATCATGTTCCCCTTTGCGTTACTGCTCAATGGGGTGGCAGCGTGGGTGTCTTTGCATCTTCGGTCCACCTCTACCTTCATAGTGTATCTCAAAAACCTGGTGGCTGCTGACCTGCTCATGACGCTGACGTTACCCGCGATGGCAGCCAGCATGCTACCTGGAGCAGCAGTGAAGTTAAGGGTGTTCGATTGCCGCTACTCCAGTGTCATTTTCTACTGCTCTCTGTACACAAGTATAGCTTTAATGGGTCTCATCAGCCTCGACCGCTTCTTCAAAATTGTTAGACCATTCGGAATGCTGCTGGGACAAAGCGTGGTCTTCAGTCTCGTAACGTCCGCCACGGTTTGGGTGGTGATATTTGGCAGTACAGCCATCCCAACTATCATCCTAACAGACCAGGATCCTGATATTAATATAACAGGAGATTTCTGTATGTCCCTGAAAAGTCCAACTGGTGTGAATCTTCACAAGTTTGTGGTTCTATTTATGGAGATTCTTTTCTGGCTCGTCGGCATAGTGATCGTGTTTTGCTACGTCTGCATCACCCTGAAAGTCCTGCAGTCCTTCAGGAGCTCTGGGAGCAACAACAGCCACGGAAAGACCAAGACCAAGCTGCGAGTCTTCCTGATCCTTCTGGTGTTTTTTGTGTGTTTCGTGCCTCTCCACGTGATGCGCGTTCCATTCACACTGTATGAAATCCTCAACATTGATGTCTGCACTCAAATGTGGATGCTGGTAACCCATAAATTAGTCATTTGGCTCTCCACCACTAATGCCTGCCTGGACCCTCTTCTCTACATCTACCTGTGCCGGGAGTACAGAGACAAACTGGTTGACATGATGAAAGCCAGAGGGCTCTGTGCTGCGTTATCTTCACGTGAAGTTGAGGATGTTTCACAGTAGAAAGAAGAATTATTAGTCATCAAAATGAATTCCTTTAACCCTTTAATGTTCTGCTCGACCGTTAGCACATTTTGAGTCTCTATATCTTATTGAAAAATGTGTTGAACTTAAGTAAACCTGATCAACCCATCTCTACCATTCAGTTATGCTAAAAAGATCCACGAGATGTCACTGTGTCTTTAAATAGCAATGCTTTTCAGTTGACCTAATGACAGGAAGTTAGCAACATAAAGTCACTCCAGACATGAGGACTTTGTTTGGTCTAATTTTCAATGTTGTTTTTTTTACATATAATAGTTTCAGAGGTCTTGCTGAACATAATTATGTAACTCAAAACTAAAATAAAAAAAGTGTAATAAGGGGCAAATAATTTTTTTATAAGTGGTTCAGTTGTCATTTTATGGTAAAGCTAAGCTAATAATATAATTCAAATTTACTATTTGAAACAAAATAAAAAAAAAACTCTTATCTTTCATTATCTTTAATATGATACATTTAATGTTATTCCATTATATATATGCTGAAATAATTTTAATAAGTATGATTTTTCACTGTCTAAACACATGCTCTACCAAACGGTTGACTTGTCCTTTACTGGTGAAAGTAGTGATGTTAAGATAATAAATTTACTATTTTTATGAAATAAAAAAAGTTATGAACATTCACTGCTTTTGATATCATCACATATTTAATGTTATTCCATTATATATTTGATGAAAAAATTATATCAGTATGATTTTTCACCATTTCTGAGATGTTTTCAACGTAGCCTACTTTAAATATGGAAAATATCTAGAATAGATACATGGAAATAATACTAATACTGTAATACTACTAATTCCAGGGTAACAAATTGACGTATGTTGGTATATTAACCTATTACTAGCATAATAACAGTACATGGTTTGTATTTTTCTTCTACCATGAAGCGACATCTTAACCGTTTGGTAGAGGCCTATAGCCAATTTAAAAAAACTGTGGCGTCTGTTTAGAAATAAAAAAACATTGATTGCTGTTATTATTGCCCCAAGGAAATAAGAAAATGAAAAGAGATTTTTTTTCCATTGCTTTTTTCTTAGTGAGCACATTAAAGGGTTAAAAAGCCACAGATAAATAAGATGTCTTTAGTCCCACATTGTTTTATGTTATGGAAGCAAGATAACCTCAGTAGCTCTACAGCAACTTCTGTGTTTAAATTCTATGTTGTACTGCCCTTTAGTGGCCTAATGAGGATAAGCATCTATGAGACTAAAGGTCCATCAAGAGAAACAAGGTAGAAACATATAAATATACAACATATAATAAATGTGATGCCAATTTTATTGCAAAGATGCAGATGTATTGTTCTATTCTAAATTAAGTGGATTTATTTGTGTCTGTTTGAACACACAGATTCTATGTTATGTCTCCGTGGTCAGAGCTGTGTGTCTTTTATGCACGTACATTGTACTGTATTTATTTCTACTGTATATGTATTTAAATGCATTCCTTCTTTCTACAACTCAATACTATGTTTAATCCCATATTGAGGTGTTATTGTGAGACCTGCTGTGGCAATAAATTTGAGTTTGAAGTCGTTGCTATTTCTTCTGTGATGGGTCACTGCAGATACACTCTATATAACTCCCATGGGTTTTTTAATAGGAAATTTAAATGAACAGTATGATAAAATAACGGAAAGGAAAGTTAAGAATTAGTAGGTTATCCCCTTCATCATTGTTACTTTTGTAAACAATTATAAGACAGTGAAAATGGGGACTCAGATCAAAGTATATTTTTCTGCTGCATGAAAGAACAATAATTGCATCCTACAAAGTTTTGGCTTATTATTCCCAGAGGGCTGAAATAAATGGTAACATAAATCTTTGTACTGTTCAATTCTTGTAAATCCAAATTTAATAGCTTCTCTGAAAAAGAGCTTTTCTCACTTGCTAGAAATCATGTTACTTGAATGCATTTCTTGTATTTTATCACATTAAATGATGTCAATATATTTAATTAATCTAAGTAATAAACTATTTTTTTATGTTTATTGCTGTATTGTAAATATCAAGGGCCAAGAAGTGAAATTAAACATTAAAACTGAATACCAATACTTTGTTAGTCACCACAATATCCTCCACTACACTTCAAGAATGATTTTGGTCTCTATTACCATATACCAAATATGTTTTAATTAGTTTGTCTGAAAAGGAATTGAAACCCACATCCTGTACAATAAATCTTCTTGGCAGCTATTGCACTTCCTTTGTTTAAGCAGACAAAAAGCTCATGTGTAGCCTGTGTGAGACTGTTTGGTTTGGCTTTAACAGCTAAGGCCACCCTCTGGTCAGATGATGACACTGCACCACACGCTGCAGAATCAGCTCTATAATTCTTGCAGAAACTGGTGCAATCTATCAAGCAAAAAAGCAAACAATCGGTCAATAAGGCAATCAAAAAGCAAAATTACCAGCATAAAAAGAGAGAAAATGACTTGTCCACTTTGCTTTTTTAATCAAAGAATCATTATCATATTTCTCAAAGTTTATTTTCCTCTGCCAGCAATAAAACAACACGATGTTGGCGAGCGGGGAAACAAATGATGTGTATTTAGCCTTCTAAATGATGCTCAGAGCCGAGTGCATGTCAGTACCAGGGACATTTACTGTGTGTAATGAGTCAGAGGATGATGATGACTATAGCATTAAACACGCAGGAGAGTTCAGGTTGAGGATTATGTAAATGCTTACATCTTAAAGGTGAGACAGAGATGGGTGATGTCTGAGGTTCATGTGGAGGCCAAAGGAAGCTTGGGGGCCTCCTGAATCCAAACCTTCACCCCATCATCATCATCATCATCATCCAATCTCTGCTCTGACTGGTGTTTACACTGCAGGATGGGTGTATGACGTCTGTTGTCGCTTTTGTCCAAAGACAAGTACGTTTTCCTATTTTTGCATACGACCTGATAAATTGCCAGTTTTATCACAGAAGCGTCAACTCAACTGAAACAATAATTTGTTTGCTAGGAAAATCAAGAGTGTTTCTGAAACACCTGCCATGTCAGTGCATTGTCACACTGCAGGTCCACGTTGCAGCTTTGAGAAGAGCGAGTCAAGTCATCAACTGTAAGTTATCGTCAACTTGTATCTTATTTAAATAATCCGTTCATAATAGTATGTATTTAACAATGATTAATTAATGGTTAATATGTGATGTCAAAGATAATTATTTTAACATCTTTTACATATCTTTACCTATAACTTTTAAAATCTAAAAGAAAAAAAGAGCAGTCCTGCCAGGTTGAGGAATCCTACAAGCCTCCTTACTAAATTCAGAATTTGTATTCATGTGCATTTACATTTATTTATTCAATTACTTTTTTTTGTGACATGGAGACATGGGAGTATATTAGGGCTGTCAATCAATTCAAATATTTAATCACAATTAATTGCATGATTGTCCATAGTTAATCACGATTAATCGCAAATTAATCACACATTTTGTATCTGTTCAAATTGTACCTTACTGTCAAGTATTTAATACTCTCATCAACATGGGAGTGGGCAAATATGCTTGCTTTATGCAAATGTATGTATATATGTATTATTGGAAATCAATTAGCAACACAAAACAATGACAAATGTTGTCCAGAAACCCTCACAGGTACTGCATTTAGCATAGAAATATGCTCAAATCATAACATGTCAAACTCAAACCCAACAGGCAACAACAGCTGTCAGTGTGTCAGTGTGCTGACTTGACTATGACTTGCCCCAAACTGTATGTGATTATCATAAAGTGGACATATCTGTAAAGGGGAGACTCGTGGGTACCCATAGAACCCATTTTCATTCACATATGTTGAGGTCAGAGGTCAAGGGACCCCTTTGAAAATGGCCATGTCTTCACCTTAGCTTTAAATCCTGCGTTAATGCGTTAAAGAAATTAGTGGTGTTTAAATTAATTTGCGTTAACTTTAATAGCCCCAATATACTGTATATATATATATATATATATATATATATACACACACACATGTATAATGGAAAATACTGTAATATAAAGATTGCCTAAAATCAAATGTATTAACACTACTATGTACATACTGCTCCTCTTGCTTTGCTCAGCCTGCAGCCTTGACCTGAGCCTCGAACAAGCGACGGATAATGGATGAATTCATGAATCCTCCCTTTGACAGAAACCAGCAGAGTGAGTGGAGTAAATGACAAAAAAGAAAAATGTTTTGCTGTTGAATAATTTTTTATGGGGCACAATTAAAATCTGTCCAAATGATTTTGCACATATTCAGAGGGACACTTTGTTGAAATGCATGAAGATGATGTTTCTTAATAACATGAATTGTGGCTTCTTAAATGTATTTTAAACTTCTTATTCTCCTCAGGTGCAGCGGTGCCAGTGAATCAAACATCTCACAACAACTCAAAGTGTGACGACTTCAATTACCACCGAAATTTGGTCCCAGTTCTCTATTTGTTGATGTTCCCCGTAGCTTTGTTGCTGAACAGCGTGGCAGCCTGGGTTTCTCTGCACCTCAAGTCCACCTCCACTTTTGTGGTGTATCTGAAAAATCTAGTCGCCGCTGACATCATTATGACCTTAATCATCCCAATCAAAGCCGCAAGAGACTTGCCGGGTACGCCAAAAACAGTCTTCATACTCTCATGTTATCTCAGTTCCATTTTCTACAGCACACAGTACACGTGTATCACTTTATTGGCCTTTATCAGTCTGGACCGTTTCTTCAAGATCATGATGCCCCAAAGCAAGTTCTTTGGTCAGAATCTGACCTTCAGCAAACTGGCATCAGGCTCAGTGTGGGTGATACTGCTTGGAGGCTCAGCTTTACCTAATATCATTTTAAGTAACAAGTCGGTGGCCAATTTAACAGAGATCAGCTCTTGTATGAAGCTGAAAGGACAGGCTGGAATTGAAGTCCATAAAAAGATAGTGATTTACCTCAATGTTTTCTTCTGGCTCGTCAGTGTGGTCATTGCGGTTTGCTACATTTGCATCGCAAACAAGGTTATCCAGTCTTTTAGAAACTCTGGCAGCAGCAACAACCAGGGAAAGCAGAAGATCAAACTGCGTGTGTTTCTAGTCCTCATTGTGTTCTTTGTGTCATTCGGACCGTACCACATTTACAGGATTCCGTACACTTTTCAACAAGTCAAATCCTCCGTTACCGGCAACCCAGATAAAAGCATCCGGTTTGTCAAGGAATTCACCCTCTGGCTTGCCAGTACAAACATCTGCATGGACCCACTTCTCTATGTCTTTCTGTGTCGCGAGTTCAAGGACAAGCTTATGTCTATGATGAAAAAATTGTCCATCTCGTTTCAAGTAGCCTTAGCAGGGAAAGCAGGAGGCACTTCAACACAGAGTGGAGTCTGACATAAAGATGCTATATCATGGTCTGAGCTCAGATGTTACTGAAGATTTTGTAGACTAAAAGTCAGATTATTGTTTAAGGTATATATTAAAGGGGACCTATTATGCATTTGTGCTTTTCCCCTTTCCTTTAGTGTGTTATATAGTATTTTATGCGTGTAAAATGTCTGCAAAGTTACAAAGCCCAAAGTCCACGCCAAAGGGAGTTACTTTCCCCCACAGAAAACACTGCTCCTGTAACATGGTGATGTCACCAAGTAGCATATTTGCATAACAGCTAGTTTGGCACACCGTCAAACAAAGCTAGTTGGAGAGGAGCTGGAGTGGAGTTCAAAGAGTTTAGTTCAGTCGACCAATAACCATAACAGTGAACCAATCAGCTGACCAATCAGAGCAGACTGGGCTTTTTGGGAGGGGCGGGGCAGGAGCTCAAACAGAGCGTTTCAGACAGAGGGTGAAAAGAGGTGCTCTAGCACAACCAGTATGAGAAAAGTAAAGCATATTTTGAACATTAAAGCATGTAAACATGTTCTAATAGAAACCTAAAATACAAGTATGAACCTGAAAATAAGCATAAAAGGTCACCTTTAACATTTTGCTATTTACTGCATTTACTTTTTAAACCCATGTTGAAGTTGTGCTGTGCTGTTTTCGTGTCTTGTCAAAGTGTCGCTCTAAGTAGCTTGAAGACCATTGACAGGAAATACAATAAGGGAGGATGAGATAAACAGTATGAGTCTAGAGGTTGCTGTTATTATGCTGTATATTTATGTCAACAAAACACAGTTTTATAGTAGTACTAGTCAAAATCAGAAGACAAATAGAGTTCTAGGAGGCAGAAATTAAGCTGCCATGCAAAGCAAGTTAAGTTTAAATTTGCATCCCACGCTGAAGTTGTAAAATGTTTGTGGTGACAGTAAAAATAGGTCATGTCTTTAATAAGGTTCTGCAGACGTATCTGTAGGCCGGCCATCGATTTGCAGCATGCTAATCAGTGCCTTACATGGAAGGTTACTGCAAAGAATAAAGTCTGTTTTATTGATGTATATTGAGCTGTAAAACAAATAAAGTGTGCCCTAAATCTACATAATTGTTGTAATCAATCCAGAAATAAACACTAAATGGAGGTGTTATTCTGCTCAGTGTTGTATATGTTTCAACAGCCGATTAGATCAATTTCCCTTCGGGGATCAATGAAGTCAATCTATCTATCTATCTATCTATCTAGACTGTTGTCAGGTCATTAAATGCGGCGTTATCAGTTCGAGGCTGATAGATGTGGCTCAGTAGGGCCCTGCTTCTCCCAATAGTAGGTTTTATCACAGATTCACGTGATCGATCACCAAAAGAAGGACTAAAAGAAGACGACAGCGACCTCCAGCGCGCATAGTAATTATGACAGGAGTGAAAGCAAAGACTAGGGTTTACATCCTGTGTGAAACCAACAACATGTAGCAGTTTTTGTCTTCACAAGCTTTCACAAGTTTGTCTTTCACTTTTGAAACATAGTCATTTTAAGCCAAAATACAATATTGTTCCTTGAACTTAAGAAAGCGGTTTTGTTGCCTAAAATAAAAAAAAAGCCTTTACGCAACAAAACGCAACTTTTCATGCAGTTTTACGTGTTAGAACATGTTGCTTTCAAGTTCAGTTCACCTACTTTTACAACGCAGTAGGTGTAGTAGGCCCCTATTGACCCACATCTATGGTACTTATATTGATAACACCCATTTAATGGCCTGATAACTGCCGAATCAGGTGCATGGTTTCAAACACTATAGAATCAACACATTTTCTCTACTTGTATACGACAGCTGATCAAGCTGATCAAACTTGTTTTTTTGACCACTGAACAGTCCCTAAAGGATTTGCTAAGGTTGTGATTCTGCAACAGAAAACCTGGCTGCTGGTAAATGTAATGTGGGGTTTATCTTTCAGTACAGATCCAATTGAAATGAGGTTGTGATTACCTGATAATCGTGATTATCTTTCAACCTGCAGTCTCCATGGGTCTAGAAACAGATTCTGATTAAACAACAAGTTATGGTCACATAAAGTGAAAGTTCACTTGGGGACCTGTAGGGGACTAGGGGACCCATTTCTCAGCTAATTTGTTTTCCCCATTGGACATAATTCCTGGCACACATACAAGCAAAATCATGCAGGAAATCGTGTTGTGTTGTTCTCAGAATGCACTATTTTTATCAAGAAAGCACGAAGGGGAATTAAAGAAAGCAAAACTGTGTCAGATATGAGTGGAAGGGAATGTTCAGTTGCTTATACTACACTAGTGTGTAGTAAAAGACAACATACTATCTCAAAAACACTTTTACAGATTTATGCACATGTGGTCTCGGTAGTAAAAAAAACTATACAAAGTAACATTTTGCACAAACTACTTTGTTAATAAGTTGCTTCTTCTGTAGCTTGCATTTATGGTAAAAGGAACCATGAAACCACAATGAGAAGTAAGTAGTGCAATATACTGTAAACACATCTCTTGTTTTTACGGGTCTCTGTGGTTTAGTGCTGCTAAGACTCATGATGAGAAAAGATAGACAGATAGAGGTGGTACATAAGCTGCAGGATGGGGGGGGGAGGAGCAGTGGGGGTGCAGGAGGTCTCTATAGATCTGGGTCGAGAAATGAGTCCATGGCTTTGGTGCAACAGCTACTGAGACTGACGCAGGCTAGCGGAGGCAGGGGGACTGGCACGGAGCAGAACAAGCCTCTCAGCAGACAATTGGAACAGGAAGCAAGGAAGGAAAGGGTCTTTCAGAAAGGAAGGAAGACTGGCAAACGCGTTGGGATTGTGACAAGACAGCCACACAGTAGCTCCAGAGACCACCCATTGTAAGAGCATCAAACACACACACACACTTAAAAGACAGGGAGAGAGAAATACAGAGAAAGACTGACTGACTGAAACGTCTTTAGGTCAGACGTATTTCTTAAGTGATGAACTAAAGTAATACTAAGAAGTGTTCAATTTGTGGTTTTCTTTTGTTACATCTCCTTCCTGTGGGTAAGAAGAGGACAGGGGATTTCACTTGTTCCTGTTTTTAAATACTGTAGTTTTCATTGCTTATCATTATTTTTCACATGCCCCGCAGCCACAGACGATAAGGACACAATAAGAAGGTAAGACTCACTTATTGACTTTACAAGTACATCTTCTAGATAGGTTACCAGTCTAAGCTGGGCACAAAGACAGCATTTGTTGTAACAGACCTAATTAACATTAGCATGCACAGTAAAACAAACAAAGGTTTGAGAGTATTGTATATCTTGGTTGCCATAGCACCTGCTCCTGCCTCAGTGTTATTCTAAGGATTTCAATGTAAAGACAGCACAGCAGGCAGATATACTGTCAGACAGGAGGAGAGTTCAGAATGAACAAATGCAAGAGTTAGTTGTTGAATTTCCTTTGGTGGAAGTGTACTCGGGGCTTGCTTAAGCATAAATGTGAAGACATTTTCAATTTGTTATTACACCACATCTATTGGGCTCATGGAACTACCGTTTTTGTAGTAGACTTCAATGTAATTTAGAAAAATATTAGGAAATATTCGAAAATATTAGGAAAACAGTATGTGCACAAATACCAGATATATGAGAAACTGGCTATATCTCAAAAACTAAAAGGAGCACAATCAAGTATTTGGTATCTATGAACTCTTAACATGTTGAATATCACAGATATGCACACATCTGCAATGTAAAAAATACTTATACTTCATATAGAAAACATTTATTCAACACAATGTTAGCGTTTTTGCTCGTTTTTCAAAAATCCTGATTTTGAGTATAAATAAAAGTGGGATTTTTCATGTAACCTAAAAGTTTCAAAGTTGTACTGTTAGATACTCTCCCAAAGTATGTCCGTACCAAATTTCAAGACTTTTGACCCATCAGAACAAATGTTGTGGCATTTTTATTCCTACTACTATCATACTAAATATAGTCTTCGGTTACAAATGAGCTAAGTGTATCTCTGCATTGTAAGAACTAAATAAGCAATCATACCATTATGAATTGACTGTCAAAACAGTCCATTCTACTGAGTAACCCCATATCTAACAGTGCTAAAATGTAGCGGTTACAATGTACAGTATTTATTGTTTGTATGTTAAAAAAAATAGATTATTTGTATGCTCCTGAAAGTGGCAGAAAGTGGTCTTTACTTGTTGAAGAAAACAAACCTAAATCTTCACACTTCCTTCCAGTCCTATAAGCAGTTATGAAAGAAAGCGTTAAAAAAGGAACCCATAATAGAGTAAGTCAGTTCTTTTTGAGTAATTTCTTGAGGGAAATTGCATATGTGGAAACAACATAATACACTGTTCCCTCTTTGCATCATTTATTTGTCTCTATATGGCTTAACTGTGTTTTTTCCTATGTGTCAATCTTACTCTCATTTTATCATCTCATCTTCCTCCGAAGATCCACCGAAGATCAGAAGATGAACAACAGCCTGTCCAACACTTCTATCAAGTGTGTCCGGGATACCAGTGTGACAGCTGTGGTGTTTCCCTTCCTATACAGCATCCTCTTTATAGTCGCCCTCATACTGAATTCCCTGGCTGCATGGATCTTCTTCAGCATCCCCAGCACCTCAACATTTCTGGTCTTTCTAAAAAATGTGGTAAGACTTGCTTTATATGTTTTGTTGTAAGTGCAGAACAACAACAAAAACATGCTCTCTTCAAAGCCACCAGACTCCATTTAAAAAAAAAAGATTTTACTTCGCAGAAAACGGAGGTTGCTGGTCCACCGCCGCCTCAATCGGTTGGTTTATTTGTGCTTTTGTGGGACTTTGGCGAATCAGTCAAACAATAACACAAACAAACTAAGCGATCGTGGCAGCAGTAGACCAGTAACTCCTGTGTTCTGTGAGGTGAAATCACTGTTTTTTCAATGGTTGCTTTGGTGAGAGCATAGAAAACGGCTTCAGTTCCCCGTTGGAGACATAGACTGTATACGTAGCTGTCTTACGGCAAGGTAAACCGGCAAAACTATTCTTAATATATCGTACATTTAAACTAATATTGATTTTTTTAGGTGGACCTTTATTTTAGGTGGCTAAAACACGTTTTGCTGCAGGCCCCGTGCACAGTAGCACATCGCTTTGCTTCCATGAGGTAACTCCTGTCTGCTTCTACCCAAACATTTCCTTTAACAGGTGGTGGCTGACTTGCTGATGACCCTGACCATCCCTCTGAGAGTCTTAAGCGATGCAGGCGTGGGCTCCTGGCGACTACGCGCCTTCCACTGCCGATACTCCGCGGTCCTGTTCTACATCACCATGTACATCAGCATCCTCTTGCTGGGCCTCATCAGCCTGGACCGCTACCTGAAGATAGTCAGGCCCTTTGGGAAGTGCGCCCTGCAGCGGGTTCGCGTCGGTCAGATGCTGAGCGCAGCTGTCTGGGCGGTCATGTTATCTTTGGCATTGCCAAACGTGATTCTAAGTGACCAGCCACCACGGGTCTCTGGAGGCAGACTGAAGTGTACCTCTATGAAGAGCAGCGCCGGCCTGCTTTGGCATGAAGGATTCAACTACTTCTGTCAGGTAGCTATTCAATAAACGAATAGTTTGACATTTTGGGGCTTATTAGAAAGAAAGCGAATAAGCGTTTTTCACAAAATGTCAAACTATTCCTTCAATATCAGCTAATTGAAATACAGTGCACTTTACCACATAACTATTGCGACAATTGACCTTCAACTACAGCTGATGAAAATGAGTCATGAGAACAGCTGTGAGAACTCACTGCCTTGCGTAATGTGTTGTTGCTTTCAGGTGGTTTTCTGGGGGACGCTGGCCCTGATGGTGGTTTGCTACACGTTCATCAGCAAGAAGGTTTATGAGTCATACAAAGCCTCAAAGAGCAAATCTCAATCCAGTCGCAGAACCAAGGCAAAGGTATTCGTGGTGGTGGGGGTGTTCTTCATCTGCTTTGCCCCCTTCCACTTCGCCCGCGTTCCCTACACTCTGACCCAAACCCGCAGCATGGCGAGCCACTGCCAGGCACAGAACGCCCTCTACATCGCAAAGGAAACCACCCTCTGGCTGTCGGCCACTAATGTGTGTCTGGACCCGCTTATCTACGTGTTCCTGTGTAAGGTGTTCAGGAGAAGGCTGACAGCTGCAATCTGCCGAAAGTCACTCCACAAAAGCGCCACAGAGTCTACCACGGCGACGTCAACTCAACTGGAGATGTCAAAGGTCGCCCAAAGTAACAGACTGTCATATAACGGGGTGGCACAGTAACTCGCTGGACAATATACAATGGGAAATGAATAGCTGTAACTGTCAAGGCATGATGAGGTACTGCCTGAAAGGGTGTTTTACTTGTAAATAGCATTTTATCTTGTTGGCATCGAAAAGGTGTATAAATGCCGCGATTATATACGCAAGACGTTTAGCGTGCAATAAGTACGCCTTTCTTGATTTACGCATGTCATTTTGTATGCCATGTATCCTGTACTGACTGCAATGTCAACGCCAGTTAGTGACGTAGTATAAAAAGCGAGAAAGACCACATTATGGCGGGCAGGTGGGGGAGTGGATGGGTCCAACAAACACACGACTTTTAACCAGGAGGCCTGTGTACGAGACTGTTGGTGTTTTTGTTTTGTAAGTTATGTTCATGAAACGTCACATGACGATTGTCACATTTTTTTAATTGACGTTTAATTTACTAATTTATTTTAAACCCAACCATGACGTTTTTCCTTACCCTAAATAAGTGGTTTTCTTGCCTGAACCTCTAAGTAACCTAACTGCAGACGTTTGTGTGATGTACAAATGACAAGCGAAAAGGCAAAAATGCGTACTCATGACACGTGGAATGTCCGTGTAATGTCGTGGTATTTATACACCTTCTCATGAGACCAGATTGTGGCACCTGTTATAAAAAATTTAAATTGAATACGAAGTGATCAAAATCTGTTGAATGACAGAAAACATGTCTGGAGGTGGTCATGAAGTTTCACGCCTGCGGTTTTTGATACAGTACTAACCAAGCGCTTATGCCCCATTTTTGCGAAGTCATCCAACATGTTCTCTAATTGTGCTTACTGTCATTTTCCACTTCCTTTTCTTCTTTAATCTCATACAAACTGCACTTTCCCTTCACACGACTTTGACGAAAGGGTAACCATCTTGACAGCACAATGATTACACCACACGCACAGTGTGACAGAGTGATAACAAAATGAGGACTGCAATAGACACTGCTTACAGCTATAACTTCTGTGCAATATATATAGTAATAATAATAAAATTAATATTTTTCATACTACAATTACATGGTGTTTAACTTTTATGCTGGTGTTTTTTACATCTGGATGAGGTTCAAAATTAGGTTGAGGAGGTAGGACATGAGTCTAAAGCATGTGGTGGATCAGCCCGTTCTCATTCCCAGGGTGTCAAACACAAGGCTTTCATCCAGGAGACTGCTGTTCATGTCCCATGCGTTAAGTTTCACCTTCACTTTACAATCAGCTGTTCGTTCCTGTCCCGTGTTTACAACGTCTAGTCAAATTTGCACTGTAATTTTTTAGTTTTTTTAAGCTCAACCATGTTGTTTTTTCCTAAACCTAACAAAGTGGGGTTTTTTTGCTTAATCTTAAGCGTTTTTGTTTAATTCACAACATTAAAGGAGTAATATGTAGCACTGACAGCTAGCGTTTCAAATGGGTAACAGCTGTCCTTATTCAACTCCGGCAGTTAGCACACATTTTTCACAATTTGAGGGTTACTTTCTAGATACGACCATGATAGCCTCTGGCCAGCAGTCGTAGGAATCACATCAATGGCTGTGTGTCTCAAATACTTGCTGCCTTGATAACCCAGCAGCACACGGACCACAGAGAGATGTGCCAAGGCTTTTCAGGTCAAGTAGAACCTAAAGTTAGCGTTCGTTTGCTTCCTTCCATGGCTGCAGAAGGCTGTGATGGTATGCCAATTTGTTTCATATGTGGCAACAGGGGGTTGAAATGGGCAGCGGACGGGATCACAACGGCCAAAACAAAAGCAGACGTTCCGGGCCGGAATGAAATATTCAAAGGAGAACATACTAGCTGCAGCGTTGTTGTCTGAGAAGCCAGAATTTCAATTCAACATTTCCTTAATCTCTGATGATATATTATGGTGATTTTATGATTTATTACAGTAAATATATTACATATTGGTCTTTTAAGCATGTGTTGCGACCGAAAAGTGACACCGAAAGCGTCAGTATCTGACGAATTGGGATGAGAATGTGTTGGGTGATATGACATTTCTGATCAAATCTAAGACAAAGACATACGAGACAAGGGCATTACTGTATGCTTGCACAGCCGAAATAAGGTGGCTGTGCAACAAAGTCACCTAAACCCAGTTCCTCTACCACCACAGTAGTGCTGACGCAGATGTGGATTCACACTGTGGTTCACATGCTCAACATGCTCAAGCTAATGTAATGGCTGTCTGTGGTTGCTTTCCTTATGATAAGCAATGACTAGAGATGATCATGTTTACATATCTTTTTATTTACCACTGGTGCTGATCACTATCTGAGGCACTCTATACCGCTCTGCTGCAGATTCTGCGTTTGATAAAAACTCGGTGTGAACCAAATATAACGCCCTGCAAAAAGCTGCAAGCATTTGCAAGTAGGGCAGAATCTTTCACAATACTGCAGTAGCATCACTACTTCATTAATTTTTGAATTGAGCAAGAGGAGAAAAAAAATATATAGAACTGGAATAAATTTACTTTTTCCAATACTGCGACACCCCAGAAGACAGGTTTCGGGACATTCACAAACTGGTTCTGCATGGATTAATGTCACACTTCCCACCTGATTTACAATCGTGTCTGCATGTGGGTCTGATTAATGTAATAATGAAATATGATCTTCCTCCATCCCACCCCTCTGTCGGCCACGACAGAAGCTGATATTTGGGCAGGAAATTAATGAGCTACAGAGCGGTCGGAGCGGCGACTGCAGGGACCGTTCGTCACCCTCAGATTAAATCCTCTGACAGATGACCCCGCAGTGGTGAATTATGAGAAATTCTAAATGACATTCATGGAAATTAAATAAACCCTGCAGATAATGTTGCCTGGCAGTATGCGGAGACACAAGTTGGGGACAGAAAAGAGGCAGTAGGTGGAGGCTTCTTGATGAAACAAGGTGGTACAACTTGCATGTCAGAGGAACCTGTCATGTCTACATGCCAGCAATGCCGATCAGCTGAAGTTTACAAACTGTTTCCTGTCAAGAAGCCCCAGAGGAAAAAAAAGGCTTATGGGGAGCTTATTAAAAGCTTAGGCTTTTTTGACACATTGTTCAAACTTCTAGTGAGTGAAAATAATGAAATTAAACAGGCTTACCTCACTCTTCTCAAATACTTTAGTAGAAATGGGGAATGTACATTTTACATCATCACGGATACACAAATTTACAATAAACTCAACTCACAAACAGAGCTAGAACTCAACAACATGCACGATTTTGGCATTTGTACAGGCAAAGAAAAGAGAAAAGCCAGTCTCAATATGCAGTAATTGATTTTGGCCACTGGGGGGGAGGGATAATCTCTCGCAGACACAACCCCCAAAATTGAACTGTTTTACAGAGTGAAAAAAAATATATATGAGTCTTTACAGCTTCAAACATAACACGCTATAATTGTCTTTTGTTTGTTGCTGCAGTAGCACAGTGGTTGCTGAAAATGTCTTATTGCTGCTGAAAACAGGTTGAGATCAGTGAGACTGAACCACACAGTAATGTGCAGGCTGTCGTGCAAAAATAAGGCTTTTAGCTTTAAAATAAAGAAGTAAACTAAAAGGTTATTAATGAAGGTAAAAAGCTCAGTAGAACTTCAAATCTGGGTAACAATTCTCTGTGGGTTTATATTTCATTTTTTTTTTACACATAGGGCCTAACTGACATTTGTGACACAAACCCAATCAGTACAGTTTGACAAAGTTAGCTTGCTTAAGCAAGATGTTTCTAACCCTGCTTAAAACTGCAGTGGGTAGAATTGGAGCAAATATGATTAAAAAAGTTAGTTTTATAAAACGGTCACTATATCAAGTAGTGAACGAGCAGGTATGTCTGAAAAAAATGGTGTGCCTCTGTGTCCTCCGGTGCTCCTAATGGCATCTGCAAGATTTCACAGATCGGAGGAAAACAACCAATTTTTGACCAGGCAGCCGTGTTGAGATCAGTTGGGGAAATACCATGCACCGCCCACCAGCCGGAGCAAACTTTCTCATTTTACAGCTAAACAGTACACTACAAGATGTTTCTGAAAACACTTGAGGCGAGAAGTAGGCCTTACAGTAACAGAATATTGATTCATATTTGATCAGCGCTGCCTAGTTTGACCTTTTGATCGAAGTTCGCCAGTGATTGACAGCTGCCTCCATTGAATGAACAACCAGTAGGAACGCTCTCTCTCTGAAACAACCTGTGATTGGCCAGTCTCCCTTCACAGGCTAGATTTTCTAAAGCCTGAAAACCGAGCCATGAGGAGGTGCAGAAGTCTAGTTTTCTCTCAGAACACTTGAATTACAATATGCTGAAAGGTTATTGTGGACATTTTTTTTGCCCAATGATGCCAAAAAAAATTCTGCCTACTGCAGGTTTAAATTCTCTCTAAAGTTATGATTAACTTTCATAACTAGATTTCAAAGTGAACCCACCTGGTGGAAGGTTTAAGTACATTTTTTTCCGTCCCAAAAGTAGCCTATAATGTTAAAATAATTTGTATCAATTTCATGAAAGTAAAAAAAAAAAAAACTTTTTTGAGAAACCTTTTCTCAGAAATAGTAGATAAAGATACTTTTATCTCGTATTTTCTCATAGTAACGAAGTAATAATAATAATAAACGTTATTTAGCACCTTTCCAAACATAGTTACAAAGTGCTTTACATAAGTGAAAATAGTGCAAACATCCAACAAAAAAAAACAGAATAATAACATAAAAACATAGGCCAAAATAAAATGTTGAACATAAGACTTGTGTACAAAAAGTCATCAATAATGAAATTTAAAACAAGGAATTGCTATAAAAAGGCCTTCCTGTAGAGGTAGGTTTTGAGGCATGATTTACAGCCTAAACTACAAAATAACTAATTTTTAAAACTCAGTTTTGCCTGGTAAATGCAGTGCGACTGTGTATTTCTAGCGTGTCTATTAATAACGCACTTCAACTCTGATATGTTCGAGGCTACTAACCCGCTGCCATCACCAGTAGTGATGTGTCCGTCACGAACGAGCCGGATCAAAAAGCCGGCTCTTTTAAGTGGACGATAAGAGCCGGCTCCTGTCCGAGAGCCGTTTTTTTTTTTTTTTCTTAATTTATTCAAGGTAGAATGATAGGACGATCTTCTCCGCACCACGGGCACTCCATGAACTGACTGTGACTGAATGTTGTGTTAATGACGTCCACGCGACCAATCAGTTGATGACAGACAAGGATCATACCATCAAGCAGGGAGGGGCGGCGCATTGACGGTCTACGGGTACAGAGCAGGAGGAAGAGGAGGAGAGAAAGAGAGAGAGGAGTGTGATGTGGGCGAATAGCAGACAAGAGTGAGACATGAGTGACAGTCGGAAACAAAGCAGCATGTCAAATTATGGTATTAAGGAAATTATAAGGTTTAGTATTGTAACGGACTGGGTGACATGGGGTCAACTGTTAAGTTAAAAGTTATGTTATTGTAGTTAGTGAGGTTTACATGATGTCAACGAACGTAGCATTGACAATGATTTGTGTAGATAGCCACCTGTGATTGGTCGAGGCTTTAGCAGGGAGGGTTGTTGTTGTTCCTGTTAGTTTGTGAGTGTGTGTGAGAGACGAGAAGTGGGAGATGAGAAGTGAGTTGCTAATGCAGATAGCACGCTGTAAAGGAGTTAGCTTTGTTGTTTTGGCGTTGGTTACGGCCCACAGTAACCTGTTTTCAAACTGAGGAATAAAGTACCAGCGAAACGAGTTCCTGCATTGTAGCTTCATTGACCAGGGTCGCTACAGTATAATTATAATGAATAATGTAAGTGATATATGTGCACACATACTAATAATAGGTCAAATCAGCGCTAAATTTGGCTGAATTATAAAAGGCAGAAGTGGTAAAACGAAGAGCCGTTTGGGAGCCGAAAGAGCCGGCTCTTCTTGGTGAGCTGAGTCAAAAGATCTGGATCACTAAAAAAGAGCCGGAATTCCCATCACTACAGTGGAGGTATCTGCGCGCGCTCCCGCGAGGTGCTCTTGGCGCGAACGCGCCTAGATAGAACGTCACGCCACGTGACTGATTCTCGCCGGGTCATGTGGTCGAGCTGCATCCTCCGTCAACAACTTGTTCCGCCTGCAAAATCCCAAACAGGCGAACATGGCGGAGTCTGAGGAGCGGCGGAGCCTGCTCGGGGACGAGGAAAAGGTGTCCTCCACCGGGGGACACACACCCGGACGCGGAGGACCCGGCAAACCTCTACCGGCCATCTGCGACCCCAGACACCTCCTGCACCGGGTGGTGGTCCTGGTGTTCATGTGTTTCCTGGGATTCGGTGAGCAGCAGTGAGCTCTATAACTTCCTCTATAGTGGAGGTCTGTGACTGAATTCAATGAGACACACAAAGCTTTTAATGCTGTTGCCCACCGCGGCTGTTAAATGGTATGCAACCTAATCTGACCCACTTTGGTAGGGTTTGCAATTGTAGTGGGGTCCCAGTTCCACAATAAGATAAGATAAGATAAGATAAGATAAGATAACAGTAACATCAGCAAACAGAGTGAATCACAGGAGAGGTATAAAGGTATACAAAAATGATAAAAACAACAATAGAGATATAAAAGATACAGAGTGAATGGGTGAACATAGTGTGTACAGTCCATCAATAAATACATAAATGTAATATATACATATGTGCAGTCTATAAAGTGGTATATAGGATGTATAGTGTAAAGTAAGTGTACAGTGGTTTGAGTAGAAAGATGGTTGCAGATAGTGCATGTTTAAAGTTCATACTACATACATACTGTACTACATACTAAGCAGGTTTTGACTGTGGTATGTTCACATTGGAAACATGGCAAAGGAAAATATGCTTAAAATAATCAGTATGCAGGCTAAAAAGGTTTTTTGAGTGTGCTCTTAATGGACACTAATGTCCCACAATGTAATGTAGAAAGGAAATGCAGATGGTTGTGAGACAGTTCTTGGAAAACAAAAATTAAGTACACATTATTTAGCATTTTGCTTTCTGTTTGTGAAGTTCATTTGACAAAACCTAACGCTATTAGTACAGTTTGTTGTGAAGTTAAAGAGCATTGTTTATGTAGTGTTGTTAATGTAGTTTATTTGTTCCAGGAAGCTACTTCTGTTATGACAACCCGGCTGCACTTCAAACTGAAGTCATGGAGGTAATTCATCCTCTGTGTGTTGTAATGGCAATTTTCATATCTGCAGTTTAACACTGTACCTTTTAGATAATCTCAGGGCCTCACATGTTCAACTTCATCACCATAGGACAGTGACCTGACATTTTAGTTCTCTGTAACTGCAAACAACAGATTGCTGAAATACTTGTTATGTCTTGTGATGCTCTGTTGTCTGCTGTGTGCTGACGCATTGATACACTTTCTATCCTTCTCTTCTTTTCTTCTTTGCACTTATCTTTGTGTTATGCTTTAAATGTATAAATACTGACTACTCTTTGTATTCGGGGGTTCACTTGCCACAGTCCACAACAGGTGGCTGTGCTCGTGAGTCCATCTGCAGATGCTTTAGTTATTAATGTATGCCTTTTTATTAAATTCACTGAAAGACAAGTTGTTACGTTGGTTTGTGTCTTGTTTTAACAGAAACTGCCACCACAGTGTTACACCAAAAATCACATTTATTCCAGCACAACTGTGCATGAGTGAAATCTACTACACCTACTCCTAAATGCTGCCTTTTAGAGGGTTTTATTTGTCTTCACGCACACTTGTGTTTCACACCTAGATTTTAATGCTGGAAATGAAAACCCAAAAGAGTTAAAGTGACCCTATAATGAACTTCTTCTTCTCCCTGACTGTACTAGGACCTGAACTTGAACACTTCAAAGTTCATGCTGCTGTACGCTTGGTACTCTTGGCCCAATGTGGTTCTCTGCTTCTTTGGTGGATTCCTGCTTGACAGGGTTTTTGGCATCAGGTATACGAAGAACATTAATAAGTCACATCTATTTTGAGTTTCAGCTTAAGTGAAAGTGAAAGAGCTTTTGTCCTTGTTATCTTCATCTTTCTTTCTTTGTTTTTTTTATTTTTTTTATAGGCTGGGAACCATCATCTTTTCCCTCTTCGTCTGTGTTGGACAGGTGGGTTCACTTTGAAATCTAGTTATGAAAGTTAATCATAACTTTAGAGAGAATTTAAACCTGCAGTAGGCAGAATTTATTTTGGCATCATTGGGCAAAAAAAATGTCCATAATAACCTTTCAGCATATTGTAATTCAAGTGTTCTGAGAGAAAATTAGACTTCTGCACCTCCTCATGGCTCTGTTTTCAGGCTTTAGAAAATCTAGTCCGTGATGGGAGACTTTGACCAATCACAGGTCATTTCAGAGAGAGAGAGCGTTCCTATTGGCTGTTCATTCAACGGAGGCAGCTGTCAATCACTCCTGAACTCCGACCAAACGGTCAAACTAGGCACCGCTGATCGAATATGAATCAGTATTCTGTTACTGTAATACCTATTTCTCGAGCACCGCCCACCAGCCCGGGGCAAACTATCTCTTTTACAGCTAAACTGTAAGGCGAGAAATAGGCATTACAGTAACAGAATATTGATTCATATTTGATCAGCGCTGCCTAGTTTGACCGTTTGATCGGAGTTTGCGAGTAATTGACAGCTGCTCAGAGACGGCAAGGCTCCAGCTCAGCTCTGATTGGTTGTTTTCCTCCGGTCTGTGAGATCTTGCAGATGCCAGAGAGAGAGACAGAGATTACCTGTCTCATGCACTACTGTCAGGATCTAGTGACCGTTTTATAAAAATAACTTTTTTATGCACTGCAGCTTTAAGTACCAACATTGACATATTATTATTTTTATTATTTATCTAAATAGGAATCAGTAGGTACAGAAAATTGTTGGCAATTAAATCATTTTCTATGTTGTATTTTCACTTTTTCCCTCTGCACAGGTAATATTTGCTACTGGAGCTTTAGTGAATCGTTACTGGCTGATGGAAGTAGGACGTTTCGTATTTGGGTGAGCAAATAATTGCCATTGTGTTAAAACCTATTCAGTTTATGCAAATAATCATACACTTTGCATACCAGTAGGTAGTTCTCTGCACCTTTACATATGCATGATACCAACACACATCCAGTACGCTTCACCACAGCAGTCGCAACTTGTATTAAATGTCCAATCTTCAGCCTAGTGTGTCCCAAAATTGGTCAAGGACCTTCAGCAGTGAAAAGAAAATCTCATGCTCAGGTTGGTCTTGTATTACCACGTAGCTTAAACGCTCCCCCTCCCTGTTTTCTTCTCCCGGTCAGCATCGGAGGAGAGTCCTTGGCCGTGGCCCAGAACACCTACGCAGTCAACTGGTTCAAAGGAAAAGAGCTCAATCTGGTGTTTGGCCTTCAGCTGAGCATGGCCCGCCTGGTAAAGAACACTGCTTATGACATTAATACATGCTTTCAAATAACACGTTTTTTTTTACTGTAGTGAACGTATTCACCCTCCTCTCCACTCGTCTGTAGGGCAGCACAGTGAACATGAACATCATGGGCTGGATATACAGCAAAGTCGCCGCCCAAATTGGCTCTCCTGGATACACCATACTAGGCACCTCACTCATGATAGGTAAATATCACACGCTTTCTCTTTAGCCGGCCGGGCGCATGTGCCTCGCTCAAGGCTTGAAATTGGCAAGTGTTAAACATGAAGACTCAGGTTACTTGTGCTTTGTCTGTGTAACTAATGATCTCAGATAACAGAGAGAAGTGGTATGGAGAACTAAAAGTGCTGCCGGCTGCTACTACAGCTGAGTCACATGAGTTAGAAGAAGTGTCACTTCTTATAATTTGCTCTCGAGTTACATCTTGGTTATGCCAAAAGTGCTTCCACTTTTGCTCCCCTTGCAGTTGTGTGTGTTTTCTCCACTGCCGCTGTTAATCTGACCATTTGAGATAAGTTCATATGAGACAATAGAATCAGTCAGCAGTTATCAGGCGTGCTAATTTGAACTCCTTGATAATCAAATTACCAAACTACACTTTCTTTTTTGTCTCCACCATATGTATTTGTCTTTTTTTTTTTCTCTCCGTAGCTGCTGTAACCTGCCTGTTTTCACTAGTCTGTGCTTTGGTGTTGGGATTCCTTGATAAAAGAGCAGAGAAGATTCTCCACAAGGAAGAAGGCAAAACAGGTAATGGATTCTAAGATTGTGTCCTTTTTTTATCTCTTGTTTTTTCCTCTTTGGTCTCATCTGTCAATAATTACTAGAATGTTTACCACAATCAGGTGACTGACTCTAAGGCCATGTTTTTGTATTTGTGTGTTATCTACCTTAAACTGTGGTTGTGGCTTCTTTGCAAAGACAGGGACAGTTCAATTCAATGTGTGGATGTAACTAATGGCTTTCTTTTGTCCCAAGAAGCCACTCTGTTTCTTTTACAGTTGTCGAAAGCAAATAATGCTCTCAATCTGATCTGCATGTGTGTTAATCTTGTATATATATATATAGGCGAGGTGATCAAGTTGACAGACGTGAAAGACTTCCCCTTGCCCCTGTGGCTCATCTTCATCATTTGCGTGGCCTACTATGTCGCCATTTTCCCATTTATTGGACTGGGACAGTGAGTATCGCATCAGTGCCACTTCACACTTTAACACACAAACACCAGTGAACTTGAACTATGACTACTGAAACTAACTACTACTGAAAATAACTGAACTATTTCTCAGATTTAGGTTCAAATATGAAAGTTGGCCAGATCTGATTGGGAAAAAAAATCTGATTTCTGTGACCACACTACTCTAAAAATCAGACATGGGCCACAATTGCTTGAAATGTGAACGCAGCTAGCTAACTAACTAACTAACTAACTCTGAATATAGGTGCTTTTGTAGGTTGAAATGACAGAACAGCATTTTTGGTTTGGTGCTTGATGAAAATATCTCGACCATTACTCGTCCTTGAGTAAAGAAAAATAGGATTCACTTCAAGATTATGGTTAAATTGTGTGGTGTGAATCAAATAGAGAACCTCCATTAAATCAGTACAATGCCTGCGTCTGAACAAAAGACTCGACAGCGCAACCTGACAATGCTGCGTTGTCATCGAACCACAGAGGGGAGAGGGAGAGGCAGTCAGAAATGGAAAGGAGGTTTGACAAATGGGTTTGCAGTGAAAGAAACCAATTGAAGCTATCACAACCTGCATTTCCTTCTCTGAAAGGCACTCTCGAATCACTTAGCAACTGACGTGTTTTTTTTTTTTCCACTGAGGGTCAGTGCTTACAGAGCAAATACTTGTTATGCAAATGGGGCGGAAAAACAATGTACGGAAGACGGAGAGCTACCTGCTTGCAGGGGGTCAACTCGATTTTTCTCCTGCTGTTGTGGTCACATCAATATAAAGACTGAGCAGCACTCTTTACGGTGACCTTGTCTTCTGTTACAGGGTGTTCTTCATTGAAAAATTCAACTTCTCCCCAGCTGAAGCCAGAGCTGTCAACAGGTAACTCAAGAGGCCATAGAGACCAATGCACCTTAAGGCACTAACACACCAGTATAGTCTGCTGTTGCTGATTTATCTTGCATTTCCAGTGGGTTGCATTTTTTCTTATTCTAATGGATGACTTGGCAAATTGCTTTTCCAGTGTGGCAACAGCAGCGTTTGAGCTGTGACATGTTCAGCTGCCTGAAACAGAGAACATGTTAGAAGACTTTTAAAGTCCCACATAAATCAAACACATAGAGACTGACTTTTTCAGATTGTCTTTACTCAGATTCCTGTCATTAGATAGTTTAAACTACAGGATGGTATTTAGATTTGTCTACATACCCAGTCATAAATACCCTTCTCCATCTCTCCCAGTATTGTGTACATCATCTCAGCCCCCGCATCTCCACTTCTGGGCTTCATGGTCGATAAGACGGGGAAGAACGTGATTTGGGTCATGATCGCCGTGATCGCCACACTCGCCGCTCACATGATGCTGGCCTTCACCTTCTGGAACCCGTGGATCGCCATGGTAAATGCCCCTGGCGACCTTTTTGCACTATGCTCCCAACCAAATCTTATTTTGTGCATTTATAAACAGTTGTAGGATGAAGTGAATGTCAGCATGTTCACTGGGTGCTTTTAGGTCAATGGGTATACAAGCTAGATGGAAGAACTGTGAGTCACATAGTGGGTGTGGATGCAAGTTCCTCAAAACACAAAGTTCATTGTTTTTTTTGTCCTACTTGTAGTTGCAGACCCATTGATTTGCTTAAATGTGGAGTGTACTTCCAGCCTTAGTTGGTAGACAATAGTTTGCCTATAAAGAAATTAAAACACTGTATTTCTATTTAATGTAAAAACTACTATATTAATCTCCTGACTAGATAGCAGTGTGAGTTGAGTATGTAATTGAACACATGGTTTTGCTTTAAGAATGGAGTAAATCTATTTTTCTATAATACATCATACCCAGGAATTCTGTGGAGAGCCTTGAAATATTCAAAGTAGGGCTGTCAATCGATTAAAATATTTAATCACGATTAATTGCAAGCTTGTCCATAGTTAATCGTGATTGATCGCAAATTAATTGCACATTTTTTATCTCTTCAATATGTACCTTTAAAATTTAGATTAATTAATTTAGATTTGTCAAGTATTTAATACTCCTGTCAACATGGGAGTGGGAAATTATGATTGCTTTATGCAAATGTTTGTATATATTTATTATTGGAAATCAATTAACAACATAAAACAATGACAGATATTGTCCAGAAACCCTCACAGGTACTGCATTTAGCATAAAAAAATATGCTCAAATCATAACATGGCAAACTGCAGCCCAACAGGCAACAACAGCTGTCAGTGTGTCAGTGTGCTGACTCGACTATGACTTGCCCCAAACTGAATGTGATTATCATAAAGTGGGCAACTTAAGAATCGCAATTTGCGTTAAATAAATTGGTGGCGTTAAAACAAATTTGCATTAACGCGTTATTATCGCGTCAGCTTTGACATCCCTAATTAAAAGTAATGACATCATGTGTGTTTTTGGCTTGTTTTCCAGTCCCTGATGGGCTTCTCCTACTCCTTACTGGCCTGTGCGCTGTGGCCCATGGTGGCCTTTGTGGTACCTGAGCATCAGCTGGGGACAGCCTACGGCTTGTATGTACTTGTAATGGCGACTGATCTCGTACATATTTGCAGTTAAAACAAACACAGTCCTGACTGATTCATTGTTGCTATTTTTCATTGACACTTGACGTTGATCTCCTGCCTCCGTTCACCAGCATGCAGTCGATCCAGAACCTGGGACTCGCTCTCATTGCCATGGCAGCAGGATCCATCCTAGACACCAGAGGATACCTGTTTTTGGAAGTGTTTTTCTGCGTCTGCATCTGCCGTCAGTATTTTTTCTGTCTTGTTTGTGTGTGGGTTTTACGAGATTACAGTCTTTCCAGCTCCTGTTAGACACTTCTCAGTGAGACTGTCAGTGATTTTCCATATTGTTTTCTCCCCCTTATTTCTTGCAGTTGCACTGATGGCAGTGGTGATGCTGTACTTTGTGGATCTTCTCCGAGGTAAGAGAAGACTGGAGCCTTGAACTCTCACTCCTCTCTGCTTTCCTTCCCGATACTGTCTCAATTTTTTTCCCCCAATCTACCTCTATTATTCCTTTTCTCCTGTGACATCTCTTCACTTTACTCTGTCACTCTTCAGCACACTCCTGTCCTTACTGCCAGACTCACTCGCCTCTTAATCTCCCCGTCTCCCTCTCTTGCTGCAGGAGGAGATTTGAACCGGTCAGCCGCAGCCAGAGCCAAACTCCAGAAAGAAGCCACTTCAGACGCAGAGTGAGTAGCTTTGACCCTTCACCCTCCATCACTGCTTTTCCACCCACTTACCCAACAATTAGACCGGCATCTCAGAAACATAACGAACAACCCACTCATATAATCAAGTGGCACAGCCATATTTTCAAACACTTGTAACAGCTCCTGTACTAATCGACTCTGCCCTTAGCTGAACCTGCTGCAATCTATTTGCTGAAATTGGTAGATGTTCTATTCCGTTCTAGTCTGTACGTCCAGTTGGACTGAAAGTAAATGATTTAACAGATTGATTTCCAATGTGGTAGTTACAGTCAAGTGATGTTTTTATGGATTTGTTCTTTGAATGCTATATTCTACACTCCAACCACATGACTTGCATGCACAGTTGCAGAATCATGCTCCATTTCACTGTATTACAACTCCTAGTTTTAGTAGTTTACAAGGTTCAGGAGTGTAAAGAGGTGACGAGTCACGTTATCATATATATGGATATGTTGCCTGATTGGGCTTTAATTTATTCTTGAGTGATTGTTACAGCAAAACTGCTCATGGTCCGGCTGGTTATAAGTTACAGTGTGTCAATTATCATCAGTCAATGTTGATTTCCAAGTATTCAAATTTAAAGAGAAAGAAACCTGTTCAAACTCCAGGTGTGAACGCAGCCAAAATATCAAGGAAGATGAATAATCCATTGTTGTGTTTTATCTGGTCAATTTATGGTTCTCCCAAACTTATTACAAACAAATTATAAACATTAGTAACGTGGACTTACAAAGGAACTCATTCTATGGACTGTTAGTAGTGCTACATGTACTGGGTAGCTGTGCTGTGTTCCACTGGGTTTTGCTTATAGTCTTTACTTATCTTCTGTGGTGGGGGCAAACCAGCACTTATGCAAGATTTATTTATTTATTTATTAGAGTTAACCCTCGACCGATCCTGACCAACTTAACTGTCTTTCAGAGGCTGTAGCGGGTATATTAACTTGTCGAGAAGGAGGCTAAATTACGCTCCAAAGTTAGGCTAAAGTTTGGTGAGAGACAAACTGGCATGGCCATTTTCAAAGGGGTCCCTTGACATCTGACCTCAGGATATGTGAATGAAAATGGGTTCTATTGGTACCCACGAGTCTCCCCTTTACAGACATGCCCACTTTATGATAAGCACATGCAGTTTTAGGAAAAAAACATGCAGTTTTTTGAATGCAGTGTAAATGTGTTATTTTCACCTATACTAAAATGCTGTATTTTTAATATTTCTGCATACTCAGGTCCATAAACAGTCTTGGAATTGCATAAATTGGGTATCACTGTAAAGCTGAGACTCTTGTGGATCCAATGAGCCCAATTGTATTCATGTGTGATGATGTTAGTCCCCATAGTAGCCATTTTATTGTAGTGAGACCATTTTTTTTAAACTTGACCTCACTGTATAAAATGACCTGTGGTGACCTCTAGGACAATCACATCCTCATGAAACTTTACAACCACAAACTAGAGACCTAGAGCATTCAGAGGATGGATGGCTTTCCAGAACAGAAGTGCTTGCAATCCAACTGCTGAAAAATGCAATTCTTGCAGAAATCTCCAAATGTCAAAAGTGTTTGATACCAAATCACAGCATGACTTTTTCTATTGTGTTCCTCAATTATTGATATTTTTTTTTATCAATTCTTGATTCAAAAATTACTGCAACAACTTATGAGACACAATAGAGGATGGGAATGGCATCATATACTTCTATCATAATGTTCTAAGCCCTTATACACTTTCACAATTTATTTTAATTATTTAATTAATTCATGTTTATTTCTTATTTATAACTAGAACAACTTGAAACACAGTGCTGAGCTGCATCTCAAATTAATCTTCAGGTTCCCAGCTTACAGATGGTGTACACTACTTTTATGTGACATCTACTTTTGACCTGCTATCTCCCCTAAAAGACCCCGTTACCTCCTAAAAAAAGACAAAAACTGCTCTATGTGGGTCTCTTAAACTTTATTTTTACCGCAACCTGATGGAGGAAATGCTTGCTGTGTCAGCAGACCAAGTGGGTACATTTATTTAGGTTTCAGTTTTTTCCGCTGTCACAGCACACCACCTGTGGTTGGTTTATTTAGTGGCTGACACATAAAAACAAACCACACACGCTCTCTCTCGGTGGGCACGACTACTTTCTGTTCTCATTATTTGCACGAGTAGTCACAACAAGTAGGAATTGAGGTTACATCTGTCTCTGTCTATCTCTCTGTTTATCTCTTCCTTTATCTGTGTTATTTATATACATAATATGTTGTTTATATTGTGTGCAAATAAGGACTAATATTTTCCGGTCCGTTCTGTGACTGATATTTTCCAGATGATGATGATGATGATGATGATGATGAGGGAACACACGTAGGCCTGGGCTTCAGAGCCAGCAGGCTGCACTGTCCACCCCAGAGCTGTCGATCAACTGCCACGGGGGGGCTGGACTGCACTACTGACTCCGCCCAGTGCCGTCACCTGTGAATCTTCCCATCAGAACTGACTGTCTGGCCACAGCTATTACATAAGCAACCAATAGCTCATTATGTCCTTATTAGGACACTGACAAATGACATTTCAGTGCCTCTCTGGCCTCTCATACTGACTTTATCTCCTCCAATATTCACTGTCCACTGACTTCCATGTGTGTGTGTGCGCTTGTGGGGCTGTGTGCGTGTGTGTGTGTGTGTGAGAGTGTGTGCGCGTGTGAGGCTGTGCGCGTGTGAAACTTCAAAGTTTTATCAGTTACTGGAGAAAGTTAAGATGCTTCGAAAGTGTTTTAAACATTTTAAATGTTCGGCAAAAGAGAGACTCATATCCTGTGGAAAGGTGCCTATATGATAAATAGTGCTTGATTTTATGACATGCTACTCACTATATAGGATTCCTAAATTAATTCAATTGTTTTAAATGTATATAGGGGTAACTTTGGGGATGTTTTTATATGTTTCTTTTTACGAATTGTATTCAGAAGGACTCTGTTACTTAAGGACTCCGCCTTATTGCCGACAGACAACTCAGCAGTTCATTTATGTACATATCGGTTGTCAGCATTCACAGTAATTGCCAAACCCCAAATCCTCCTTACTGGACTTTTCCTTAGCGAGTTCATATTCAATTTTAATCATATGCGCCATTGACCTTTAATGGTGCACAATCTCAAAAAGAGCCTAGCTCTGTATTGTTTAAATCTTTTATCAGTCAATTCTTTTATTTTCTTAATCGCTTTATCTGCTCTTCACTGGTTTCGGGGGTTCATAAAGATTTATTTTCTGTTGCGTCGTCAAATGGTACATTACTATAATGATAAGAAAAATAGAGAGGCACACTTTGGAATGCATTCCCCCCCCCCCCCGCCCCGCGTAATGGTATTCACAGTTTCAACTTTTTACAAAGCGTTTTTATTAATGTGACCTTTTACAGAATCAGTTCCACGTATAAATTATGTTTTGTCGACTGTGTTTTGCTCGTTAATCAAGCTCAGGTAATTAACTTTGTTGTAAGCGGTGGCCCCCAAATTGTTGCTTGCTTCATCTAAACGGTGAGACGAAATATGAATGCACTCTGTTTAACTCTCGCCATTTCCGGTAATGTGGAAAGAGATTTATCTCCCTGTGTTGTTATCAGGCTGTGGCTGATATACACTCACTACCTCAGTTGGGCAAATAAGTCATCAAGGTACTGACAGTAACTTAACACCCCCTGAAAATGTTGATTTTTATGACCTCCTAAAGTTTTTCACTTTGCTGCAGTGATGTAGAAGTGTTCTCTAGGGCGTGTCCGTACACTGTGACATCACTGTGTGGCATGGTTACAGGTGCAAAAGAGCACACTTTCTGACAACACTTATCTATAAGTGATGCTGCGTGTGGTCCAGGGGTGGAAGAACGCCAGTACGATCCGGTACTACCTACAACTAAAAGATTCAGTCCTGGTACACAGTACGGGGTAGAGGGGACAGCAGCAGCCGCCTGCCAAAACCCACATACAACCCGTCACTCACGATCGCATTGCCAACAAGAAAACACATCTGCTAACATCAGGTCAACATACAGTTAGTTACCTCTGCCAAGGAGGTTATGGTTTTGTTTGTCTGTTCGTTTGTACACGCATTAAGGTCATTTCAGATCGGGAGCAACACTCCGCTTGCGTACTCGCTTGAATCCACGGGGTCTGACTGCGCTCCGTGTGTAAACGCCAGGCGCTGCGTGGCAACCATGGAAACAGTATCGGTGCACTACTGTAAAATATGTATCCCTGCCGGTACAGCTGTGTTACTGTATGTATCAAATATCCCTAATCACAGCTCGATTTGTTGACACGTAGCAATGCTGTTTCACTTTCATTAACATTGCGAGATAGGGCATTTGTGCTGCATTCATGTGGTGTCGGAGTAACTGGAAATACGGGTTTCCGGACTGGTGAAATTCACGTGAATGCCCCGAGTCGGAACAGGCTTTGAATCATGCGTTCAGGGAAACATGAAGCTGGCGAAGTGGGATGAGAACAATATCAAGCGATGACAGTTGGGGTAGCCTAGTACTACTGGCAAGAACTTCAATCTACTCTCACCCGTGGTGTGGTCAGAGGTGAAATGACACTTTGAGAGGAGTAAAACTCTGCTTTTCAATCTGGTGTTGAGTTCCTCTTTAAAGCCCCAACACGTGTAAGAAGACGGTCAGTCAGTAGCAGGAAATTAAAAACGTTGTGATTGCACATTTAAATGACCACAGTGACATGCTGCTTGCTCTCCTCACCTGGCACTCATTCGCACTGTGGTGTTGTGACAGCAGTTGCTTAACTGAGAATATTTGTGTTAAACTACCAAGTGTCAAGTGTTATTGAGCCGTGAACAAGAAATTGTATAATTGAGAAATTACAGAAGATATATTGTACAATTAAAAAGCAATGAGATTGGAAGGAAAGTCTTTTTTATAGAACCAAATTACATTTGATACCAGATTATTAATGGAACAATGACATTTAATTAAACATTTTTATTCATTCATTTGAATTCTCTGTTATTGTACCTCTTTTTTTTCCTACACTATACCTATTGTAATAAATTATTTTCTCAGCCTTTAGCAGCACACTGAGGCTGATTAATCCTGTAACATTAATATATTGTGCTCATGTTAGTGTTGCCTGTAGAGATGATAAAGACGGCGACATTATTATTCCTGCAGGATTAAAAAGCGACCCATCAAACCGACAGAGGGTGAGCTCGCCAGACTTGCACCCATGTCTGCTTTCGGCTTACGCAACCGCTACCTCTCAAGGCTTGGCACACAGGTATGCACACACACACACACACACACGCAGCACTTCTAATTAGACACAATTGAAACAGAAATCCATTTATTCATTCATTCAGCCTCTAATCTTGACACCGGCAATACATTTTTTTTGAAAGAAGGCCAGGGGGTTTGATTTTACTGCTTCACTTTATAATTAAACACAAGTAACTGTGGTCTTTTTTCCCCTTCTTCACTTAATCTTTCTGTGCTCTCAGCTCCCAGACCACTGCTCCACCCATCTGTCATCACTTGCCCACAGGAGTGTTCTGAAATGATGCCCTTCATTCAGCTGTCTGCTCCTCCAGTGGCTCCAGACAAGTATAAAAAACAGAAAAAAGCAGAGGATGCTCACAGTGTCCCTGTTTGAGCAAGATATCGAAGCACTTTTTTACCTTCAAGGTATTTTTAACCTTCACATCACTGACTTGTTATTTCATTATTATCACCATAGAGGTCATTTTTGGAGTTATTTTCTATTTTCTGCACACTTGAGGCCTTTTTTATAGAAACCACACAACATAAATATTGTTTTGTGTCACATAACATTGGACTGATGCTTTATGGTGCTGTTTTAGGGTGTTTTAGAGACCACAAAGGGCACCAATTCCCTCAAATGTTTGTCACCTCTGGCAACATTGTTATTTTAATAACCACAGTATTTTTTTTTTTACAGTATCAGTTAGTTCCTTCCTTTCGCTTCTCCTTCAAGTTTTTATGGGTTGCAAAAAGGACTTCTGTGACCAGTTGAATGTTGACAAATACATATTTTTTATATTTAAAATAATAAAAAAGAATGGTTCAACACAGCTTTTAGACAGTCCCAGTGTGTTAGTTCTTTACTTTTGCTCATCCTTCAGGTTTTATAGGTTCCAATAAATTAGAATAATGTACAAAAAAACTTCTGTGACCAGTTGAATGTTGACAAATACATATTTTTTATATTTAAAATAATAAAAAAGAATGGTTAAACACAGCTTAGACAGTCCCAGTGTGTTAGTTCCTTCCTTTTGCTGATCCTTCAGGTTTCATAGGGTGCAATAAATTACAATAATGTACAAAAAGGACTTCTGTGACCTGTTGAAAGTTGACAAATACATATTTTTATATTTAAAACAATAAAAAGAATGATTAAAAACACAGCCTATAGACAGTCCCAGTGTGTTAGTTCCTTACTTTTGCTGATCCTTCAGGTGTTATAGGTTACAATAAATTAGCAGTGTACAAAAAGGACTTCTGTGACAAGTGGAAAGTTGACAAATACATATTTTTATATTTAAAATAATAGAAAAGAATGCTTAAAAAGTCACTCTACAGCCATAATCGGTTCATCATTCTTCTTTTCACACTGAAATAGTCCTGTAGTCCACTATACAGTGGACAATAAAAATAAAGTTTAACAAGCCTAAATTGTTAAGATTTTCTTTTAACTCTAAATAGGAATGAAATCACCAAAAAAAAAGTGATTGGAAGACAATTTTTTCGTTTTTTTTAACCCAGGAGGTTAAAACAGAAATGTTTGTTTTTTATCTTCTGCCACTTTTTTTCCCATATTTTTATATTTAAAATAATGAAAAAAAAAATAATGCTTCACCATATCTTCTAGGCAGTCTTAGTGTTATTATATATGATTAAAAAAAAAAAGTCCCTCATGGATTAATGCATGCTCTCTATCCTCCGGACCTGTTGGTGCTGCCTGCATCCACCAGACTCACGTTGGCTGGCTGCACCCTCCTCTTCTTCCTCCTCCTGCAGGACAGCCAGGCCCGCAGCTTCTGCCTCCTCTTATCGCAGCCCAGAAAGTAGAGGAGCGGATTTGCGCAGCAGTTGAAGCTCACCACGGGCTTCCACACCTTGAAGGAGATCATCACCACGTTGAGCAGCTGACAGTCCCCCGGCATGTACACCCTCACGAACAAATACACCGTCCGCGCAATGTGATAAGGCACAAAACACACTATGAACATGAGAACTACAACCAGGAGAGTGTAGAGAGACTTGTTGCGCACACGAGCGGTCCTGGCTGTGGAGATGTTGTCCGAGGCCCTGCAGAAAAGCACCGCCATCATGGAGCAGTAACAAGTGATGACCACGAGGAAGGGGATTAAAAAGCCCACTATTGCTAGAAACAACCCATATGGGAAGAACATTTTAAAATCCCCTGGGTTTGTCATTTCAAAACACACAGTCATGTTGTTTATAAAACCAGTGTGCGCAAACACGAGCGTGGGTAAAATCTCCGCAGTGGCAAGTATCCAAACAGACCCGGACGCGAAGAGAGCGAGTTTTTTGCTGCGTAGACGCACCGCGGCGATGGGGAAACACACGCCGAGGAAGCGGTGCACGCTGACGCACGTCAGGAACATCATGCTGCAGTGGAGGTTGACGAAGAAGAAGAAGCGGACGCTCTTGCAGAGGACGTTGCCGAAGGGCCACATGTCGCCCATGGCGTTGCTGATGATGAGAGGCGGCAAGGCGAGCACGTAGAGGAGGTCGGCCACGGCCAGGTTGGTCATGTAGACGACCGTGCCGCTCCAGCAACGCGTCCGGTAGCAGACGCACCACAGTAAGGCGCCGTTCAGACTCAAGCCCAGCAGGAACACCAGGCTGTAGGACACCGGTAACAGGATCCTCTTGTAGTAGTTAGTCACCGGGCAGATTTGGAAGACCTCCATTCAAAAATTTCAAAAAAATAATTTGGAAGTTTGATAATGTAAGGCTGCCTTAACTTAATTAAACTAGAGCTTCATCTGTGCAACAGGAATCCACTTTAATGTCCCAACTCCAGTGTAGGACAATTGAACACACCATAACCAAAAAGGTGGCACTTCTTACTTCATATCACTCTGCACAATCTTAATCATCACTCACCTTATACAAGCAAGTAACCATATTGTATAGTTCCAGATCTAACTTAAGGAGCAGAATACTATACTGTGTAAAATAAATCTTTACAAAAATAAATCTAATCTTACAGTAATTTGGAGTCACTTAAAAAATGAATTTGGGTTGTGCGCTTTTACCTCACCTGTCCTTGTCTGCAGCTCTCCTAGTAATAAGTGCTGCTGTGTGAGGGATGACGTGTGCTTCGTTTTAAATACAAATTACCAAATGCAGGTTGTTTGTTCAACTTGTGCGTCCCTCCAGCCCACACACTACCTGTGTGATCATGATGTGCACCATATCTGGGGATATGAGCAAATAAGATTGGCACATGGCATATTTTAAAAGCCTGGCACAAAAGGCTTGTAGATACTGTGTGTGCATTCTTCCCCAGAGAGAAGGCGTGCAGAATAATTAATACCATGATTATTATAGGGAGGCTGTGGCTCACAGGGTAGAGCAGGTTGTCCACCAATCGGAAGGTCTGACTGTCTCTCTCACTCACTCACTCTCGTCTTTACCGTCTCCTCCTCCTGGAGATGAATCAATGGAAAACAGACAATACTATTTTGGAGGGTGGCGGACTCCAACAGGTCCGGACGATGGGGAGCGAAAAAACTTTCAGCCTAAGAGAAAACAAGAGAAAAGTCCTGTTAGAGAAATAAACAAATCACAGTGTAGCCCGGTTCGGTGTCGCTGCTGGGAGCTGAGGTGTGAGCGGCCGGTTTTAGCACCTCCAAAACATCCTGAAATGGCATGGACCTCTGGACCTTCAAACGATGGACCTCTGCAACATGTCTATCCACCCTCCGGTATGCTGTGGCCGGCGTGCGGCGGTGCGGCTCCTCTGTTCAGCCCAGCAGCAGCTAGACGGCCGCCTCGCCAGGAGAATGACTGAGAGTCGGTGTGTTGTGCTAATTCTTGTCTAATTAATACTTACTTACTTACTTATTTACTTACTGATAAAACAGTAAATTCATCAAAGCTGGTTTCGCCTAAACTCGGTTGAAAAACGATGTAATCTGGTTACCATGGTAATGAATTACGTCTGCAATTGGCCACACCCCCATTCTCTGTTTGAGAAAGAACGTTAACCAAAAAACAGGAAGTAAAACTGGCTGGAGGGGGGCTTTAATAGAGATGTAAAGTTGAGTATCATCTGCATAAGTGAAATGAGAACCTAGTTTGTAACTATCGATCAATGTACCAAGGGGCAACATGTGGGCGGCTGTGGCTCAGAGGGTAGGTGGTTCGATCCCGGGCTTCTCCAGGTCACATGTTGATGTGTCCTTGAGCAAGACACTTAACCCCAAATTGCTCAATGGGTATTTAGATTAGATACTGATGGGCCTCTGCCATCAGTATATGAATGTGTGTGTGAATGTTGAGATGTAGAGTAAAGCGCTTTGAGTGGTCAGAAGACTAGAAAAGGGCTATATACTGTAAGTCCAAGTCCATTTACCATTGACCAAGTTAAACGACACCCCGGCGTCAAACACACACACACACACACGCGCGCAATGGGCGCTGCTGGATAATAAAAAAACGCGCTCAGCGTCCCATTGGCTGCAAGGATTTTTTTTTCCCAAGTGTGGTCTCTCCATCTCTCTCTCTCTCTCTCTCTCTCTCTCTCTCTCTCTCTCTCTCTCTCTGGCTGCTCCCGACTCCGAGTGCTCACTTCATCTCTGTCTGACCGCGGAGAGAGGGAGACAGAGAGAGAGAGAGAGCGAGCTCGTCATGCTGAGGAACGGCACGTACAGGTTAGTGTCACCTCCTCCTTGTCATAAATGTATCTGGTTTATTTAGGGCAACAAACGAGAAGCTCCAGTGGCAGGCTGCTTCGACATGCACTGAGTGATAATCCTGCATTACGGTATACTCTCTGCAGCTGCACACAGAGAGAGAGAGAGATGAGTACAGGCTGTATTCCAGCATATTTCATAGTTTCTGTGTCTTTAACTTGTTCCTTCCAGAAGCATGTACCAGGGAGAGGAGGCGAGGCTGCGCAGCGGGAGTCTGGCTGTGGCTCGAGAGAGGAAGCACCTTGCTCTGTGCATTAACAACCAGGTAAGAAGAGGCAATTCAGAGAAGAGAGAGGAGGGCAACAGACAGTCTATTACTGTAAACTGGATTGTCTGTTTACCTGTCTGGGAAGATATTGCTAATGGATGATTCTATCTTTGGTGAGGGGAGCATTTGCAGCAATGATGTAATTCACTTTCTGATCTTTTTTTAGAAGCAGCAAGTTGCTGCTTGTATACTGCTCAGAAGCAAAGTGTCTAAGGAGGGAAATAGAAGCCCATAAACTGTCCAAACATAAAAAAATTGAAGAGAGAAATATGATTTGTTGCAATATGACAACATTTAGCAACTATTCCCCCAGTGGTTTAGCAGCTGGAGAATCAGCACCTTGGACAGTGCAACCTAAATCTCTCCCCCTCCCTCCTCTTCACCTCCCTGCATGTGTTACCTTTAACTGCTTTGAATTTCCCCTTATTCACCCATTGAAATGGCACAATTGACCGAATTCAATTTGGTTTGGAGAATTGCTTTTTTTTTTTTCAAGTTGGCTCGAGGCCACTTAAAGATTCTGTCATGGCAGCAGCTGAAAAGGTCTCATTAATACTACATATTGTACCTCCTGCTACTAAATGACTTCATCCTCAGCAGGGAATATAGCTCTGAACTGCTCAGCTGACTGAGGTGGCATGCCTTTCTCCTCAGTTTGCCTATGTTAAGGGATGATACATGTTTTTTGAAGCTCAAAACAGTTTGTTTGAGGAGAGCGGTTGTTTTAAAGCTTCAGTAGGCAGAATGTTTTTTGCATCATTGGGCAAAAAATTCCATAATGACCTTTCAGCATACTGAAATTCAAGTGTTCTGAGAAACAATTAGACTTCTGCCCCTCATCATGGCTCTGTTTTCAGGCTTTGAAAAAATCCGTGACGGGAGACTTTGGCCAATCACAGGTCATTTCAGAGAGAGAGCGTTCGTATTGGCTGTGCTTCGGCTGGTGGGCGTTGCTGGGTATTTCCTCAACTGATCTCAACATTGCTGCCGTGTAGAAACTGTGTTATTTTATAGCTAAACAGTACACTACAAGATGTTTCTGAAAACATTTGATCAGAGTTCACGAGTGATTGACAGCTGCTCAGAGACGGCAGGCTCCAGCTCGGCTCTGATTGGTTGTTTTCCTCCGGTCTGTGAAATCTTGCAGATGTCATTAATGGCATGATTTTTTTTTTTCAGATTACATGTCTCATGCACTATAATGTCAGGATAGAGTGACCGTTTTATAAAAATATTTTTTTTTAATCATGTTTTCTCAATTCCTACCTACTGCAGCTTTAATTGACTTCATAATGTAAATCAGGTTCTGCTAGAATCACCTTTAATAGAAGTATGACGTGTGCTTTGGGTGAGTGTGAGGTGCACAAGTTCACCTGGTTGTATTGAGCCTCTGAATATTTAATGCCATGTGATGTAGTGTTGCGCATTATCGGCGGCTGGGGATATTGAGCGCGTGAGCTCTGAAAGCACTGTTCCATCACAGCTTTCGACTTACTCTGCAATATATTATGATGGTGCAACCCCAACACACACTCACACACAATCTTGTCCGTTGCATGTTCCCCCTAAACTTTCCCATTTCTGACTCCAGATTTGTTCCGATCCGTTTCCACTTGCACCGCTTGACAGTTGAATTCCATTATCGCCCACCAAAAATGACTTTTTTCCCAAATTGATCCCAGCTTAACTCTGTGAGACGCCATGTCAGAGTAGGTTCATATAAGACTAGCTTGATGAAGGAAGGACTAACCAGTAATTGGCGTGTGAAATATGAGCACGAGGATAGAAATGCAGGTTATTGGATATGGAGGCCGCTCCACTCGCTGTGTCTGCGTGAGTGATTCAGATTCATTGCCGAGGCGTGAACCCCCCTGAGAAACCCATTAATCCATCCAGCTATTACTCCATAATCAATGGGACGGCAGAATTTTACGGCCACGAGCTCTTGTTGTTAACCATTTTTTTACACAGAGCTTATTTAAACAGCGTGCCAAAGGGGGTTGGGTGGGGGGGGGAGGTCACGTTTAATGGGGTTAAGCATGAAATATACAGCACAGGTGACATTGTTGACACAGCACGTGCAGCTGGGATCTCAAAATCATTCATCAGTAGCATGCACGAAGCCCCTTGTTGCTCCTAATTCAGTGAACATGCAGTTTAATGAGCTCAACAGGAGCAGAAATCCAGCAGGTGTCGTTTCACACCCCGTCTCATAGGACACACAACACACAAACCGTGGGAGTCAAGATACGGCATTCTGTAATCTATATAGGAGGGATGTACAGTGCATAGTGGGAGTGTGGTGCCAGGGAAAGGGTGTCATATTTCAGATGTGCATTATTGTCTCCCCCTCCAGTGGGACAGAGCTGTGCTGAGTGCTGTTTGCGCCAGCTCACTCAAACGCTCCGCGATTGAGTCGTAATAACCCCGCGCCGGAGCAAGATGAGCCTGCACACTGACAGATAGGTGTCTCTTTCTCTCTCTCTCTCTCTGGGCCCGCCACGGTCATGTGATGAAGAAATATACATCCTCTGTGTGTGTGTGTGCTCTGGTTAAAAAATAAAATGTGCCTTTTTAATCAAAATGCACCATAACTCATCCAAAACATACACAAAGATGCATGCATGGATGCACACATGCACTCCTACACACACACACACTCCTGCCATCCCATCCCATTACCATGTCTTGGAAGGCTGGCTTGGTCTAAATGAGAGAGCTTAGTCTTTGATCACTGAAAGAAGACCAAGCTCAATGATGATGGTGTGTGTGTGTGTGTGTGTGTGTGTGTGTGTGCAACATGCTCTCGCTCCCTCGCTCACCATATGTTAGCCAGAGCAGCTCTCCATTGGTTAATCGTAGCAGGGGGAATATAGTCCCAAGCGCTCCATTTTGCATTTTGATAGACTATATAGTCATTTTCTCACTCTCACACCTCCTTCATCTCCACTCGTCACACCCCAGCCACCTCCACACTTCATCGGGGATGTCTTTCTCTTCTTCTTCTTCTTCTTATCACCAATTGAGTATAAACGTATGGCCTCCTATTCTCTCTCATTGATACCCTCTCGCCGCCTTCATTTTGTATCCCAGATTGCTTTTTTCAAACGTTTTTAAATGCTCAACATCCTTCACTGCACGTCCATCGGCTCAACACATGTAGGTGTAAAGACTCGTATTGTATGTAGGCCTATTCTGTGTGCATTCGGGCTGAAGTGATCAATCGTTTGGCCAAAATCTGCAGAAAATGAATCGACAACGGTATTGATAATGTATCAATTGTCATTCATCAAGCAGAAAGGCCAAGTATTGGCTTGTTCCTGCTTCTTAAATGTGAGGATTTGATGCTTTTTCCCTGTTTTTATGTCATTGTAAATTGAATACCTCTCAGTTATGCGCTGTTGGTCTTTAAAGACGTCAACCTTAAGCTCTAAGAATTACGCATTGTGCACCATTTGTTAAATTTGCTAGACGAAAAACAATTAAATTGACAGTGCGTAGGATTTGGCGGCATCTAGTGGTGTGGTTGCAGATTGCAACCAACTGAATACCGCTCTGCTCACTCCTCCCTTTCCTAGACTGCGGTAACGTGAGTAGCCGAGTGCAAACCTCGATCAAAGACCATACATAGGCCAGCAACGTAAGGCAGACAGCGGCTGGCGGTACCACGGTTTTACACTCCGCGGCTCACGTTACCTTAGTTTCACAAGCGCGTCTGAGAACTACGGTGGCCTTCAGGTAATGTAAAATCACGAAAGACTCTCTCTAGAGCCAGTGTTTGGTTTGTCCATTCTGGGCTACTGTAGAAACATGGCAGAGCAACATGTCGGACTCCGTGAAGAGGACCCGCTCCCTATTTAGATATAAACGTCTCATTCTAAGTTAACGAAGACACAACGATTCTTAGTTTCAGGTGATTATACACTAATGAAAACATTATATGAAATTACATTTATGCTAATTGAACCCCCGAAATGTTACACACTGTACCTTTAATGGGAAAAAAAGATTAATTGATAATGAAACTATCCACTAGTGCAGCCCTAGTGTGTCTGCTTTAAATGGGTCTTCTAGGGGAGCCATTTCTTTTGATCATACCTATAAATCCTGAGTGTGGCTCTAAAAGAAATGGGGTCTGTCTGTATTTGATGAACCACATACTTCTAGATATGAAATTAACCTCACATCTGTATGTGTGTATGACGTAAGCCTGTTCCTTATCTGTGCCTCGTAGGTTAGTTTACACCTCCTGCTCCAGCCTGGTATTGATGGCTGTGTAACTGCAGCGGTTCTGGGTGCTGTGAGAATGTATAGGTCCGTAAACGCTCCTAACTGATCAGTATGAAACTGCTGTCTCACTGCAGCTCTCAGTTAATACAAGTTTATCATTCTGATTCTTTTGTCAATTTACGTCTCCAAACCTGTTTCTGTGTCTCCTGCTCCCTCTCCACTCCAATAGGATTTAAAGGTTGGAGCAAAATGTCACAAATGCAGTAGAAAGTGCTTGTTTTATACCCCATAGCCATAAGATGAAAATAGCATTTCCAGATCATGTAATAACATGAGCACATCAGTAACACCTGCATCTCTCAGCGGGCTCTTTTTGTACTGCAGGCGAAAGAGTAAATGTTGACTTCCATATTACTCCTCGCACGCCCTGCGCATGTAAATTGATTTCCGATGTTCCGATTAACGAGCATCTCCACCGGTACATCAGCTCTTCTTCCTGATTGGACATTTCCCCAGGCTGATCAGCCGGTCGAGCGGCGTACAGCAGATAGTCTGATGCAGATGTTTCAGTGCATCATTGCGATCAAACCCTTGAAATCAGATTGTTGTGTGTGTGTGTGTGTGTGTGTGTGTGTTTACATGTGACTGTGTGTGTGCATGCAGGCGTGTTTGTTCTCTCAGTGCACTCAGGTGTGTGTTGTGTTCATGTGCTTGTATGTGTGTGGAAGTTAGACTAGTCTGAAGAGCACAAAGAGCTGACCATCTCTCACACACTCGAGGGAAAAAGCTTTTTTCTTTGTGTGTGTGTGTGTGTTTTAGTGTGACATTCAACTATCCCTGCCATCGATCTCTGTGATAGAACTAGGACTCGGAGAAATTATGATTTTAATAACTCATCAATTAGAGGGCAGCAGACTTTCTGCGATGTGCTGTTGTTTTTCTCTCCCCTTCCTTCCTGTTTTCCTTCCTTTGCTCATTTTTCAGTGGCATAATGCTTATTACTGTCCACCTTCCCTAGCCTCTCAGTCTATTGATTGCCCTTATTTTGATATTGAAAATAATGCGATTAAGCTGTTTACATGCCCAGCAGAATAGGATTCTGTTAATATCCCTGTTTTTATGCAATAATGTATTCGGCTATTGATTCAACAGATTGTCATATACCCTGTAGCTGCAAGTAATGCATTCCTCCTGTCACCAGCTGCAGCTGTATCGCTCCCTTGGTGTTTCTATAACTTTAGTGCATTTTATCCGGTCCAGAGACTCGAGACATTATGGTTGGTTGTAAACACACAAAAGATAATTGTTAAAAAATGATAGCAGCTGCAAAAAAAATTATGAAGTGTTGCAATCTATGAAAACTGGACTACTCATAATGAAAGGTTTACTGTGATAGTCCATGTTTTAATCATAGTATCAATGCTCTTAATGTTCAATCAGTAGTGTAAGTAGACAATTGGTCATTTTAATGTCGTTAAGATGTGTTACTGTGCCTTTAAATTAGACATATCTGTCATTTTAGCACCTCCCCTATATGTATATTTAAAGCTTCAGTAGGTAGAATTGGAGCAAATATGATTAAAAAGGGTTATTTTTATAAAACGGTCACTATATCCTGACAGTAGTGCATGAGACAGATAATCTGAAAAAAAATCATGTGCCTCTGTGTCCTCCGGTGTCCTCCGGTGTCCTCCGGTGCTCCTAATGGTATCTGCAAGATTTCGCTGAACGGAGGAAAACAACCAATCAGAGCCGAGCTGGCGCCTGCCGTCTCTGAGCAGCTGTGTTCAGACGAATGCTGTGATATGTGTAAATAATAAAATAACCATTTAACTAGTCATAATAATGACTGAATATGAGGAATATATTCCTCATATACATATATATTTTGTCTCAGAACACTTGAATCACAATATTTTGAAAGGTTATTGTGGATTTTTTGCATAATTATGCCAAAAACATTCAGCCTACTGCACGTTTAAGCATATTCATTTTTTTTTCATTTTAATAACACATTTATTTATTTCCAGTCTGAAGTTAAACACCATTGTCATCTGTTATGGATTCTTAGTTTAGTTTGAGCATCTGGATGGAGTCTGCAGTTACTACAGCAGAACACTTGTTGATACTGATATTTTTTAAACCCTTGTTGGCCTTTTGCCTGGAATCCTGAACACTTGATCCCTTCTGGCTCGGCTGAGAGACGAGGAGAGAACATTCAGAACTAATGCAACAACATCGCACAGTGTCTGGACTACATGTGCCTTGATTTACATGAGCTTAGATAGCACACAAACACACATGTACACTACAGGTGTAATGGTGTGTTGTGGCACAGTATATCCAAGTTTTAAGAAGTGACAATATGCATCGTGGGGCTAAAATGGTACTGATTTTGTTGACATGTGTGAAACGTCAGAGGGCACAATTAAATGAGGTCTCAGCTGCTGCCTGAAAATGTTAATTGTCTTAAAAAAAAATGTACTTCCACGATAAATAACATCAGTTTGTTTAAAAATGTTTTTGGCCAAGTGGTGTGGTTGAGTGAGTGAGTGTCACTCCAACCAAGTTCAGATGATTGTTCTTTATAAACCAGTGTTCTTTATTACTGACAGTCAGCTTTAGACCGATACATTTAAATACGTATCTGGATTTATTAGGACTATGCTAGTCTTGCTACTGTTCATTTTCGGAAAGCTTTTGATCAGTTAGGCTACTTGAAATATAAGCTATAAATGCTGTCAAGGTGAGTCCCAATGCAATTTGAATAAAATCACCCTCTGCTTAAAGGTCTATAATTGGTATTAACATTCAATAACATTAACATTATTCAAATTGAAATGTGTTTCTGTTTATCACTATCAAACAGGTCTGAGGTATTTAGATTGAAAAGTTTTAGAATACAAATAGTTCACATGGCATCCAAGTGTACAAATGGTAGTAAGTATTATGCTTTATAAGAGTTAGGGTTAAGAGGGGGTCCTTGCAAAATGTTCTCCCATTTAAGGGGTCCATGGCCCCAAAAAGTTTGAGAACATCTGTTATAGACGTTAGTTCTCATCTAGACAGAAGAATGGTGACATTTGAAAACATCGTTTTTGCAGGTCTTCTTATTATAGTTTGATCATGTATCGTACTGATCTGTGAGCTGAATTTATCTTTACACCTCTTGATGTAGATGTGACAGACAAGAATATAATTAATTTTCAGGCAAAAATAGCCTATATATTTAATTTGGAGAAAAGCTCATTTCTTTCTTGTCTCACTTTTTCAGGACATGTAATTAGATTTTTGCTTGTAATTGTCTATTAATACTCATCTTTGTTAATACTGGTCACTGTTGAGACTTTGAGTCTTTGACTTTGTAGAGTCCGACTGTTTACCATGCTTTGTACCCTGTCATTAGCATGTAAGATAGAACCTAGAATAGCGGTTAGTATTACAAACCGGTAAACCATAACGAAGTCCTGACGGCAACAGAAAAAATTCACTGAAAAGCACATGACCAGAAGATGCTAAAATACCTTCCGCCTTACGTAACTCAAAGACCAGCACTGTGTCTTGGTCCCCTTATTAGTCCCTCTGTTTAAGGGCATAAACATAGACACATGCACTTGAAAACAAACATGGAGACAAATAGTCACAGCTTGCACCCTGCTGGCTAACATACAGTATAGAGATGAGTGAGTACTAGAGATGGAGTGGAGCTGCTTGGCTACGTTGGCGAGCACATCCATCTGTCCAGTCCCATTGAGCTTTATGGCAGAGCTGCCTGAGATGGGCCTCACAACCCTGGCCTGCAGCCGGTGTCTGTCTGGCTGGTTGGCACCTGCAGAGCACACACATGCTGTTATGCACCAGCAATAGAATACGCACACACACACACATAGTTGTTTTCCCTACCACTATGTATGTTTATGATTATTTATGTCTATGTTAACAAGCTGCCACTCTTAAGGTTGATAAACAGATAACAGAAAGAAATCATAAAAAGCCTCTCTTTAGGCTTAGTTATGCAGCTATATGCCAAACAGACAGTATGCGTGGGAGGAGAAGCAATTACACATACGCAAAGTGCTACTGATTTATTATTGTATGTTATCGAAGCACATCTCCTCCCGTGTCATATGCTTGTGCGGAGAGAATTAAAAACCTTGTTGACATATTGGTGCTTTTCTCTGTGCAGGAAGAAGTGAAGAGGTGTCATCGCTACTGCAATCACAGCGGAGGGCAAGCAATTCCCAAGGTGGAGAGGTAAGACGTTACACAATAGTGTCCCGACCGTTCCGTGAAATAAATCCTCATCTTTTATGGACTGCATTCAATCTGCAATGAGGATAGTATACTTTAATGTCAAGCCCTTGTTCTATCTTACATCGATCTCATATTCATATACTGTACATTTACTACATTCCTGTTTACATTCAGTTTATTCTTTTGCAACACTGCCTACCACAATTTTATATTACTATATTTATAGGACTGTCAATCGATTAAAATATTTAATCCCGATTGATCGCATGATGGTCCGTAGTTAATCGTGATTAATAGCACATTTTTTATCTGTTTAAAATGTAAGTTAAAGGAATATTTGTCAAGTATTTAATACTCATATCAACATGGGAGTGGGCAAATATGCTTGCTTTATACAAATGTATGTATATATTTATTATTGGAAATCAATTAACAACACATAACAATGACAAATATTGTCCAGAAACCCTCACAGGTACTGCATTTAGAATAAAAAATATGCTCAAATCATAACATGGTAAACTGCAGCCCAACAGGCAACAACAGCTGTCAGTGTGTCAGTGTGCTGACTTGACTATGACTTGCCCCAAACTGCATGTGATTATCATAAAGTGGGCATGTCTGTGAAGGGAAGACTCGTGGGTACCCATAGAACCCATTTTCATTCTCATATCTTGATTTCAGAGGTCAAGGGATCCCTTTGAAAATGGCCATGCCATTTTTTTCTCGCCAAAATTTAGAGCATGTTTGGAGCGTTATTTAGCCTCCTTCACGACAAGCTAGTATGACATGGTTGGTACCAATTGATTTCTTAGGTTTTCTAGTTTTATATGATACCAGGATATTCACTCTAGCTTTAAAATTGAGCCCAAAATTAGTGGCGTTAAAACAAATTTGTGTTAATGCGTTCAATTTGACAGCCCTATTTATTTTATATTTTATTTATGTTTATATTTTAGCCCTGTATTTTAACTTGCAATATTTATGATTCTCATTTTGCTTCTACTTGCGAGATTTCCTTTTTTTGAATATATTTAATGAGCATTGTTGAAGGGTGCCTGATATCCAAGATTTTCATTGCCAACGACTGCTTCACTGTAATTGTAGAACCTGAAAGTTGAGACCCTCATTCTGCCATAACAAAGCCACACTCTTGAACATAAACTCTACCATGGCATCCACTTACTCTCCCAATAGAAGTGCTTATTATGCCGTGATTTCCTATATCAAGTGAAATATAAACTCATTGGTTTTTTAACAGAAGTCGTCCTCGTAGGAGTGATGAAGAGGATGACAATAGCCCTTGTCGTCGTGAGCAACAACAGCACCTGGAAATCAAGGCTATTGTGTGAGTATCACCTGTGGCTTTTCAAAAATACCGGCGTTTCTTTTCTACATTTCGAGTCAATTTCACCTTGAGTGTCACCCATGTTACCCATGACCTTAAAAGTGCATTATTTTCATTGTGTGGGAGTGATCAATTTATGTGTTGCTATAATTCAATCTTCCGTCTGATTAGGTTTCAAAGCTGGGGTCAGAGTGCACTTTTGAGTGCACGAACCCTCGTAGACAGCCATCTAGCACCATTTTACTTAAACACGGGCACTCGCTTTTATAGGTTTAACGGGGAAGGACAGCTCTCGCCTCAGGCTTTCACTTCCTTGAAAGTGGAGGATAGAGAAGAGAAAGCCAATGTTTCTGTGCGGAGTCAACATGATTGGGGTGTAGAAAGGTGAGACGGATAGTAAGAAATGTCAGGATAAACTCACAGAAAAAGGCAGAGGAAGAGGAAGCATGGACAGAGCAAAGGGAGAATAAAAGTGGAGAAAATAGGTATTGAGAAAGAAGGGGGTAGGGGGGAGGTATTGGTATTGGAGCTAGGAGTTATGGCTTAATTCAATTTGTTCCATTTGGCTCAGCTGGCTCTCTGCTCCACTGGAGGTGAATGTGTTTCTCCATCGGGTAATTGATCCTACACTCCATCCTGGACCCTCTGGTGTTGGGGTGACTGCAGGGATGAAAGAAAGTGGAAAGGGAGAGACGGAGAGAGTGATCTGTGGAGGTTGAAAACAGGGGAGAGATAGGTGGAGAGAGGTCAGAGAGGTGTGTGAGCCGTGGAACACTTAAAAGGGAAAAAATAAGCAAAGTTGAGAAAAGATATTGAGGGGAAAAGATGTTTGAGAATAGCCAAGAAATAAATGTAAGAAAGGAAAGTCTCAGAAGAAGAAATTGAGAAGTTGAGAGAGAAATGAGATATGCATGGGGACATCATTTTTTTTTTTAAATCAAAGAACCAGACATTTTCACAGTTTCTCATCTTTTGTACTGATAATCCAACCAGTAGAGTTTCATGCCCATCCAATTAGAGCTGCAACGATTAATCAATTTGCTGTCAACTATTAAATTAATAAATGAATCATCAACTATTTTGATAATCCGAAAAAAAGTACAAATTCTCTGATTCCAGCTTCATAAATGTGAATATTTTCTAGTTTCTCTACTCCTCTATGTGGACAAAACAAGACATTTGAGGATGTTATCTTGGGCTTTGGGAAACACTGATCCACATTTTTGCACCATTTTCTGACATTTTATAGACCAAACAACTAATCGATTAATCGAGAAAATAATCAACAGATTAATCGATAATGAAAAAATTATTTGGAGCCCTGTCGCCTAACATTGTCATATGCAGAAAATTAACATGACTTCCAAAAACCCCTAGATGCCCCAAATCCTCCTCCCGCACTGCAACTCCATAATTCAACTTTGGTGATGACATAGATAGATAGATAGATAGATAGATAGATAGATAGATAGATAGATAGATAGATAGATAGATAGATAGATCTTTATTAATCCCCGGAGGAAAATTCAGGTGTCAAAGCAGCAACATCAGCAAACATCAGCAAACAGAGTGAAACACAGGAGAGTTAAAGGTATACAAAAAATTATAAAAACAATAGTAGAGATATAAAAGAGACAGAGTGAATGGGTGAACATAGTGTGTGCAGTCCGTCAATAAATAAATGTATGTCATGTATGACATGTAGATGTCACTGATATATACGTATTTTATGTTCCCAGGATCCAGCGGGCCTGGCGTGCAACCACATCCCGCAGAGGGAGCTGGCAGGGACGAGGCAAGAACCGTAGCAGTCATCGTCGGAGTGAGACCGCGCCTTCCGAGACCCTCCGGGACCCTGTTGTGATGACCGCGGACGTTTCTCCGGTAAGACGGCCATAAAGAAAACCACACAGACAGCCATATGGTGCGACATGAGAATGAGGCAGGTGGCGGGAGATCTGGAGTCTGAGTTATCAGCTGTGATCTGTTGTTTCTGCTGAGGATGAGAAGGGAATGGGTGAGTGGATGCATGGATGGATAGACTAATAAAGAAGAGAGTAAAGGGAGGGCACGAGGGAGGGGTGTTTACCTCTAGTGTCATCTGGGGGACCGCGGGGGTCGTATCAGTGGAGGTGGATGGGATGCCAGCTGGCACTGTGCCCGGATCTGTAATTAGCCGTTAATTAGGTAAATTTTCAAAGCTGGTTGATTGATTAATGAAGTGCCTCTGCCTCTGCCCCCGTCCTCCCTCGTCTCACCCCTTTCTTCTCTGGAGGCAGCGCGGGGGGGAGAATTAAACAGTGCTCACGGGGCATGGCAGCCAAACAAATGCCAGAGAGAAAAAAATGACTATATGAACAGTGAGAAGAGAAGGAAACAAAGTCAGAAAGGGGGAAAAGGCAGAGGCAGAGATAAGGAGATGAATCCGGAGATGCAAAAAGATGACTTTAGATCGCCTCAAGTTGTAAGTGACAGACAAGGACACACAGACACAAACAAAACACGCACAGTCTGCTCTGCCGGGTTTCTCAGTCTGTGTTGGCTCTCGCAGTGTAGTAATCACACAAGCTGCCCGCGCACGCCTGCCCACGCTCTTTTGCAGAGACTCGGCACAGAAAGATATGATGTCATGTCTGCATACTCAACTAGTGTGTGTGTGTGGGATGCATTTTTTTTTCCCACTCTCTTTTTAAGCAGCGCCAGAGGAAAGAAAGATTCCCTTAGCAAACAGATGGGCTCGTGTCCTGGTGAGACACTGCTTGTGTGTGTGTGTGTGCTTTGTTTCTAGGTTGTTTGTTCTGCTTGAAAGAGTTTGTTGTTCATTAGCACAGCAGCAAATGTCTGCCTAATTAGAAAGTTACTGTAACTTAAAAACCAAGATGACAAAGAACGCCCCCTCTTCTCCTCCATCTCTTCCCTCGGTACTCTCTTTTTTTCAACATCATCTTTTATTAAAAATATAAAATCATATATTATATCTACAAGGCATCCAATCCTTTCAATGCAGTGGTGACTTGGTAGGTTGGTATAGTGTGACTTCTTTACCCTCCTGGCCCCCATCCTTAAGAGGATATGGATGGCATTGATACTTAAGTACATTTACTCAACTATGTCCTTAAGTATAAAGATGAAGTACTTTATTTGAGTATTTCTATTTCATGCTGCTTTAGACTACAATTCCTCCATATTTCATAGAGCAATATTGTACTTTTGACGATACGATACGTATCACGATACAGGGATTACAATTCAATTTATTGCGATGTATTGCGATACTGTAAGCAAGCGATTGCGATTTTTTTTTTTAAATCTAATTTTAGGAGAAATGTCATTATAAAGAACACACCACCATATGATATCTGAGTAAAAGAGAGTTTAATTTCTTTTACACCGATCAGAACAGTAGGATCTGTATTTTTCATGCATCACAGTTTCTGTAACATCCAACATCATAGCACTACTTTGAGAGGAAGCATCTCTTTGCAAATGAAATAAAGTATTGACTGAGTTCATCTTCCCATGTGAACTAGTAATTAAAAATCAATAGTGTTTTTGAAAAACAATACAGTATCACAAAAAAATAATATCGCGATACTCGATATTTTTGATATTCTTTTACACCCCTACACTCTACTAGTATTTTACATATATAAAACAATATGATGAGGTTATGAAATATTATGCACTGCTAAAGATGAACTTTCTCAACAGTATATTACCAAAGATAAAATTAGCTCCACCTCAACCAGATGCAACTGTAATACGCTACTTTCACAGTAATACTAATCCAATAATCCAACATATGATATACAGTAACACTCGCAGAGACCACAAGGGTTACTTTTGATACTTTCAGTATATTTTGTTAACATAATACTGTACTTACTTCAGGTACAGTTTCAATGCAGGACTTTTACTCATAATGAAGAACTTTCATATTGCAGTATTTCAACTTTTTCTTTAGTAAAAGATCTGAAAACTTCTTCCACCGCTCATTTAACACAGATTACACGAAAGACTGCGACATGATTGGCTGCAGTATTGCTCTTCAAGATGCGCACTGATACGTATCTGTGGTTACTTTTCTGTAGGTATATAGTAAATTCATAAAAAGTAAAAAAGAAATACATCTAATATCTCCCCCACTGTTGGAATATTCCACCAAGAGTTCATACTGGACCTAATTTTCATGATAATGCTATATTACTGAATACGGAAAGAAAAACACACACTTTCTATTTTCCAAACCACCTTACTTTCCTCAGTTAGAAACTGTTTTTTCCTGGACAGGCACTGTTTTTTTTCCACTTCATCTCGTTTTACCCTCTCTACTCCCTTGCATCACTCCTCTTGCCTACACCTCTGCCCACAACACACTCTCTTTCCTACCACTCTTGTTTTTTTTTTTCTTACGTCGCCTTTTCTCTTTCCCTCTCGGTCTCGCACGCTCTCTTCGTCTGTCCTCATTCACACTGTATCACTCTCCTGTGGCTGTTGTGCTCTCTGAAGGACAGACATTCATCAGTGTAAGGCCAGGGTGCCACATTGTGTGTGTGTACGGATGCATGTATGTGTGTTGGCGTTCATGTGAGCTCATGTGCTTGAAGGACCTTGGTGCTGGCCTGTAGGGGAAGGGGGCGGTGGGAAGGTTCAAACATACTTCATGCATATTTCATGGAACTCATATTGAACACTACACACACACACTGACAGCACACACTGAGGTTTTTCTCCCTCATCTGCTGAAATATAGAAAAACATCCTCGATCCACGCTCTCAGTCTCTTAACACCTCCCAGAATACTCTGTTTATATCACTGTCAAGTTGTCTTTTCTGCGAGCTTCCATATATTGCAGTTGTCCAGCAATGCCTGCTGTAACCCTAGAACCCAAATGAATTATTAATACACCGAGGGGCCAGGCCCTACATGTCCTGCTCTGGTCAATGCTTGGCCCGTTGATAGTAAATCAATAGGTCTGCCTGCTCTGAACACACTGCTCGCTGACCTGCAGGGGTTGATGTGTAGATGGGTGTGGGGTTGTTCCATAATATAGAATAACAATATGAACTGTATGTGAGCATTTAAAGCTTCAGTAGGCAGAAAGTTTTTGGCATCATTGGGCAAAAAAATCCTTAATAACCTTTCAGCATATTGTAATTCAAGTGTTCTGAGAGAAAGCGAGACTTCTGCACCTCCTCATGGCTCCGTTTTCTGTTGGCAAATCTAGCCCGTGACGAGAGACTTTGGCCCATCACAGGTCATTTCAGAGAGAAAGCGTTCCTATTGGCTGTGCTCCAGACGGTGGGCGGTGCTTGGTATTTCCTCGACTGATCTCAAAATAGCTGCCGGGTCATAGACTTTTTCTCATTTTACAGCTAAACAGTACACTATAAGATGTTTCTGAACAAATTTGAGGCAAGAAATAGGCATTACAGTAACAGAATATTGATTCATATTTCCCTAGTTTGACCGTTTGATCGGAGTTTACGAGTGATTGACAGCTGCTCAGAGACGGCAAGGCTCCAGCTCGGCTCTGATTGGTTGTTTTCCTCCAGTCTGTGACGTCTTGCAGATGCCATTAGGAGCACCGGAGGACACTGGAGGACACATGTTTTTTTATTCATGTATTACTGTCAGTACTGATATTGTAACCGTTTTGTAAAAATAACTTATTTTTAATCATATTTGCTCCATTTCTACCCACTGCTGCTTTAATGCGATCAAATCTCCTCTGATTATTCCTCTTAATTAAAGCAATAGTTTGACATTTTTTGGAAAACATGCATCTTGGCTTTCTTGCCGTGATTTAGATGGAAATTAAAAATGAAGTTAACTCACTTAACGTGTTTAAGGTGAAACACTGGGGGCAGTACTCATAGTAGTGCAAGCTATGTTTCTAACTTACTTCCAGGCTAAACTTAACATTCAGCATGTCCACTTATCCCAGGGGAATTCGAGAAAGATGCCTCATAACCGATTGGCTGCAGTTTTGAATACAGATGAGGGTCTTGGACACAGCAAAGAGCCGAGATCTGTGAAGTCTAATGGAGAAAGATCTGCGAGCTTTAATGGACACAAGGTGGATTTCACTGGTGCTTTTTTATTAGCATAAATGTAGATTATGGTTTGGCATCTTGCAGAGTTTCTGTATTTAGCTCTGAAACTATGCTCTTTTTGTAGGGCGATGTGATGTAGAAGTGTGCATTTGCATGTACGTGCTGACTTTGTTGCTTCGAGTGGATCCCGGTGATTCACGGTGTGGCCCTCTGGGATGGCTTGGTGAGTTTTATTCAGAGACACAAACCAGCGATCAAAGCTAAAGTATTGCGATGAGAACGAAAATGAAATGCTTCAGTGCTGTGCCTGTCATTACAAAGAAACTAATACTGCTGCCAGGCTGTGCCTGATCACTAATTTCAGTGATGGATAGTTAAGAGATGAGAAGGACTGTCAGGAGAAAGAGAGGAAAAAAGGAGAGTTTAATATGAAATATAGATAAAAAAAACACATTACATCATCAATGCTTGGTTTTTGCTGAAACAAGTTTGTGCGTCCGTGGCTGTGCTTGTTTGCCGACACTGTTTGTGCACATTGATCTGCTCCTATCTCTGTGACATGTTTGCACTTTTCTCCCCTCCTTTTTGTGGGGCCAAGGCGGAGTGAAAGTGTTAGTGTAAGCATTTTCCTGCAGCCTGCGTGGGAGATCATTCTCTCATCTCTCACCGCCAAGAACCTCACAAAGCGAAGTGACGGCTTCATCCATGCCTCCACCTCTACCCCCCCTCTAACTCTAATCCCTTTACCTCACTCTATGTCATCCCTTGCTTTCCCTCCCACTGCCTCTTGATGCACATCCACGTTCCCAAACACACACTAGTCCCCCCCCCCCCACCACCACCACCCGTCTCTGCAGACAGATGCTAACAGATTACTTGTTTTATTGGTGTCAGTTGGTGTCTCATTTGAAATGAATTTATATACCTCTGCCTGCCCCGGAGTTGACATCGATCGGGCTTAACTCATTTAATAGCCATGACATTTGCCTATTAGCTTATTTACTGTCAAAACAGGCTCAGGCTCAGCGGGCTTCCTGAGAGACAGTAACTCTTGCATTTGTATCCGTTAGGGAAGAAAATGTGATTGCTTGTGCAAAAAATAAACTCCAGAGGAATATTCAATTCAAGTACACACGCAGACACGGACTCACACATTTAACTCAGCTTGCACAAGCTTATATTAGATATAAGCCTTTGCTTCCAAATTGTCCCTATTTTTATAGTATATTTTCATATTTTGAGACGACGTCTCCCTTTTTTCTGATGTGCTTTTGTCTTACTGTGTTGCTGTTTGCTGTTAATGCAACATTCCATGTTCTCTGTTTCCTTGTTGTCTTGATATATTCAGGATAATGTGCATTTTCTCAGCACTAATACCGTCAGCACAACCTCAGAGTGATGCCATACTCGCCACTCTGTCTAATCCTCATTTCGTCATCGCTGACAGGTGTAGAGTCGTGCAAGCGTATAGCCTAATTTTCGCATCTGTAAAAAGAACGGAGCATTGCACTGTGGGATTGTTATATAATGGGACATGTAATATATTCTATACTACTATATAATGGATAAATGTACACGCTCAGAATTCGCACACTTAAATAAAATGGCGTACATTAAATGTAGTGCACTACATAGTGATTTCTAACACAGCCTATGTGTGCCGTGAGCGAACAGAAAGCTTGACAGGCATAGCAACAGTAACTAAGAATGGCAGGGCTTTGCAAATGGTCAACGTTTTATTTTTTTGTGTGTTTAAGAGAAACTCCACACATTTTTTTTGCGCTGTACACTTAATCACATGGATTTTTTTTTGCGTACAAGCGAACAAATTACCTACTGTTTGTAAAAACTGCTTTTTCTGCTCATAATTTGCTTGTATGTGTCTGCAATGTAATAGGCAAGACTCCTAGAGGTCTATGTCATACGTTGACCCTGCGCCAAGTATAAATATTGGAACACTGGCTGACTGCGGCCCCGGTCTGTGCATCTCACGGCGGACAGACGGCGTCGTACACGAACGAGATTTATTCCTCTTCAGTGGCAGTAAACACAACACATGGGCCCGCCAGTAACAGTGCTATATTCAGAGCTTAACAAGATATTTAGGGCTGACAAATAGTAACGTTAACCTCGATGAACAGCGTGACTACGGCTATGTACTAACACTCTCCCACACACACACACAAACACACACACACACAGCGGGAGAGCCTCTAAAAAGCCGCTAGCTCCGCTACAACCCAGGTACCCACACAGTGACTCTCTGTTGCATTTCTTAAATAAACTGAGGGAGAGCTCTAGCAGAATTTCAGGGTGTAATTTTAATTAATAGATATCACCATGAAACTTCCCCAGTTGATTACTTACATTGAGGCAATTATTTTTTTATATTAAAAGTTTTCAGAAAATGTATGTTTAAATGTGCAAATGAGGCATTATCTAATGCAATATGTGCTAATTTGCATACATTTCTAGTACTGAAATCTGAACATAGTCAGACATTAGACATTTGAGTCAAAGGTTTTTGCAGGGTGAATTTTGAATCTATTTTTATCACTCCATATATCAGAAAATACTGTCAACAGAAATAAAAATCAATTTTCACCATGTTTTTGGGAATAAAATGTTACATAAATCAGGCTATGAATGATTTATGACCAAACCCCTCTGTAAAAACCTTCAGAATATAGATAGTAATGAAATTAGAAAGTTTGGTGTATGTCAGTGCTACTGAAGTGGAGATTTCTGGCTCAGAGTCTGAGGAAAAACTCATTTTCTAGAAAACTTTAATTAATTTATATCACCATGAAACTTCCCCAGTTGATTACTTACATTAAGACATTTTTTTTTTATTACAATTTTTCTGAAATTGTATGTTTAAATATGCAAATGAGGCATTATCTAATATGCTAGCTTTTGGTGAATTTAGGAGAAAATAAGATAAACACCTAAATGTGTCTTTTGGATCTTTTCCTCCACTAGCCTGAAAGACTAAAAATACCCCCAAATCTCAAAATTTACCAGTGCATGAAAAAACTATGTTTTTGCCTGGGGTGTCTTGCCTTAAAGGGGTGGAATCTCTTCTTTTTCTGGTATGCCTTTAATGTGAAAAATGAGCAGGAAATGTTGAGTTTTATTAGCAGTAGCTGAACGAACAAAACAACTGCAAAATGATTGACTTCTCTGTAGATTGGCGAGTATGACGTGACTGTTGCACTGAAGGAATTAATGCTGCAGAAATGTACAATGTACATGTGAGCCATTACAACACAGCTTCATCATCCTTTCTACTCTGCCTTTACTTGTCCATACTGTATGCGCCCTAAGCTACTGAAGCTCTGACAATATTTTAAAAACACCTTTTATTTGAGACTTTTCAGCATGTGAGAATCAACGTACTGTACATATCCCAGCATACACTCAATCTGATACCTAGAAAGTGATGCTCCAAAATAGCCATTGATTTTGTGAAAGCCCATTGGGAAGATATGTGAGAGATTTATCACGGCTATGTGGTAGAGAGGGGAAACGAGGAGAGGAGAGAGCTGATGTCTCCGGGAGGTGGAGAGGGAACGATGAATGGCTAGAAAAGCTGAGAGAAGGAGGAGGAGGTGAGAGAACACAGAGAAGATGTGGTGGATTTTGGAGTGATTATGAGGATAATAACTCTGCATTAGAGCCTCCATGAGCCTGTGTGGGAGTGAGAAGGTGCGCAGGCGCAGGTACAGTCTGTCAAAGTGTGTCATTTCTTCTTCATCGGCATCTCTGTCCAAACCGCCCCAGATTAGATTAATGTTGACCATTACATCCGCGGGCCTGCAAAGAAACACACACTTACATGCTCCCATCAGCTCGTGTACACAAATATAAACACACTAACAGTCTTCAGCGGCGCATTAAGAGCATCTTATGACCCCTTCAAAAAAAAAAAAAATCAATGAAATCCGTTACACAAATGGAGAAGAGCTGACAGGTGAGAAAGAGCAAAGGGCGACATAGATCTTGATCAGGGCTCTTATAGGGGGAAGAATATGGAGCGGAAAAAGGAGAGTGAGCGTCTAATTTTAGTCTTCTCACTTTGCTGTTTTTTTGTGAGCACGGGATTCTGAATCACTCGATTTTGATATTTACAGCAGGCTGCGTGCGGCATTGCAATGAGAGCAATAGTTTACAGATGGTGTATGGGGATTTGATTGGGCGCCGTAGCTCACTGCAGCCTCCCGCCGAGCTTCTAATTGGTTATTTATCCAGAGAACATGCCATTTAGCCGACATTACTTAAACTAAACAAGCATATAGCATGCTCGCATATGGCCTCATACAGACATGGATGTGACACATATACACACAGGCACAGACTATAACCAAACATCAATCTGCCGGAAGCGTCTCCCAACCATCTGCAGCAGTAATAACAATCTGGTACCTGAGGCTATATGCTCTACTGTTCTATTACAGCACACTTCTCTCTGCACACACTATCTCCTCGTCTCTCTTTCCCCACATTCTGCAGCCTTGCTTCCGCCATCTCTTTTAGTTTCCTGCTTTCTCACCCCCCCAAACTTATTCCTCTTCCTCACACACTTCCTCGTCCCCCTCTTTAGCCCCATCTCATACGCATATAGGCTCAGTCCTCATGGCCAGTGAGTCCACCATAATGAGATCCCTGGAGGAAAGAGGAGTAGCGTAAAGAGCAGAAGAGGGCAGCAGCAGGAAGGAGGAGGGTTTAGGGTTGATCTCCTCTCTGACCTGCTCAGATGAAACCTCTAACTTCTCACCATCACTATATACCCCTTCTCTCTCCGACTCCCTCGCTCCATCGTCTCCTCCCCCCCTCTCCTCTGCTCATCAGCCATCTACCATTACTGTCCATTAATCAGATCAGAGCCTTTATAATCCTCTTCTGACAGCATCTTCTGTAATGTGTACAGTATACACTTGGTGGTGAGGAGGGGCTGAGGGAGACGGATATTGGTAGCAGTCCTCACAGAGGAGAGGGTATCTGCATTGTAGAGGCAAATCAAAAACGTGTGCATATGTTACAGGAGGCTGGGGAAAAGAGAAATCAAAGTCCAGGCTGTGTTATTTCATATGGTGTGTATTAAAGCTGTGTATTGGCAAGAATCTGGCGATACGATACATAACACGATACTGGGGTACCGATTCAATATATTGCGATATATTGCGATACTGTAAGCAAGGCAATATATTGTGATTTTTTTTTTTTTATTTAATTCTAGGAAAACTGTCTATTAGAAAGACCACACCAGAAATACACCATTTTAGAATAGACAAAAACAACAAATGTATACTGCATGCAAAAAACTACATGTGTTCTTTTGTGTTTTTGCATGTGATTATCATAAAGTGGGCAGACTGTAAAGAGGAGACTTGTGGGTACCCATATAACCTATTTTCATTCACATATCTTGAGGTCAGAGGTCAAGGGACTCCTGAGTGTTATACCCCGTACCTAAAGACCCATGTCCACCCGTGTCCCAGCCTCCTTCAGTAGGCCTTGATTTCTATGTGACAATAAACAGGAGCCAAACTCTACATGAAAAAAATACACAATCGGCCTCATAACTTATTTCAAATGAACCGAACAATTCATACACGTACCGAACCGTGACCAGCAAACCGAACGGTTCGGAGTTTTTACCTGAACCGTTCCATCCCTAGTTGGTACCAATGGATTCCTTAGGTTTTTCTGGTTTCATATGATGCCAGTATCTTCACTCTAGCTTTAAAACTGAACCGCCGAAAGATGGAATAGCGATCGAGCCCGACAGTGGGCCATCAGATTTTTAAGAGATTAATAAAAATAATGATACAGTGTTTTGGAGAATCGATACAGTATCACACAACATAATATGGTGATACTCATGTAGATCAATATTTTCTTACACCCCTAGTGTGCAACAGGCCCATTCGGTATTCTCTTCTTCTTCGTCTTCTTCTGATTTGATCATTGGCACCTTGCTCGTCACATAACCACAGTCCTTAGAGAGCAGGAAAGCTTATGAGACAATTCTACAAAACACACTTTCTCTTAAACACCCATGCTTTGGGGATTGCCAGCTACAGAGCTCATTTTTAAGTTTGTTCATCTTCTTTCTATAAAAATCTCTCTTCCGTTATTTAGCCTCAGTTACGACCATCCATAGATTACTCCTCTTCCCATTGACCATAAGGAGGATAAGTAGAAAGGAGTGATGAGCCGGTCAATGACTGTTAAACTAGAGGCACCTCCCTGATATCATAAAGTCCAGGCTGTGACAGCTAGCTGCTGATTGTCTCATTAGTCCGAGCCCTAACGGAGAGACCTAAGCTTCTCATCGCTGCTCTAACAGCGTAGTAACCATTTAAGCAGGAGTTCGATTAATGAAATGTTCACTGGCCATTTAAGGAGACGTTGTTTTTGGCAATATGGTGGTGGTTGTCGTCATTCCCTCTATTTATCCAGCTACCTGTCTATCTCTCCATGTGTCTGTGAGTCCATGTTTCTCCCTCTGTTTTTCTATCTCTGAGGCACACCTAAAGTCTTGAAAAATATTATACTATATACTATAAGCATTCAAATGGGTATTTCAGCATCCAGTGTGCTGTTGTGGATTCCCTGCTGTAGCGACCTAATGATCTTTCCTCTTTGTAACGAGCTGCACACTGGGCTGTTAGTTTGTCTTTTATTCTTAGATAGACATGATGGGTATTCAAATTATCCAACAGGTTTATTTCTGCGGGTTATGTGGCGATTTTCAAATAATAATTGACTAATTACTAATCAAATAGTATTTATTAGGGGTGGCACGGTTCACAAAATTCACGGATCGGTTCATATCGAGGTTTTGGGGGTCACGGTTTTCGGTTCGGTTCGGTACATTTATGTTACAGCTAGGAGGTCATGTTCTGATTTCAACATGCTTTTCATTTATTTGGCAAAAATAAGTTAACAAAAGTTTGCCTGAACAAACGTATGGCTTACATAAGGAACATAAAAATGTCTTCATTGTCAAATCTTAATTGAAATAGGTCTTCTATAGTAATTAGTGGAAACAAAAAAGCTCAAAAGGTCTGCACTCGCCGAAATTGAGCCAATAGCAACGCACGACCGCAGCTTCAGTTACACTGCGCATGTACCTCAAGACCCATGTTCGCCCGTGTCCTAGCCTCCTTCAATAGGCCTTGATTTATAGTGGGACAATAAACGGGAGCCTAACTCTACATGAAAGAATGCACAATCGGCCTCATAACTTATTTCAAATGAACCGAACAATTCATACACGTCCCGAACCGCGACTAGCGAACCGAACAGTTCGGATTTTTTACCTGAACCGTTCCATCCCTAGTATTTATGCTTGGAATGCACATCCCTGGTTTGTACAGTGAAAATGAAACTGAACTTTGTGATGAAATGAAGCGCACTTTCTCTGTGCATTTACTGTTGCCGCGGATGGGTTTACATTTTAGTTAATGGAAACCCCGGTGCGTCTCATACTGGCGCAAAAGGGTGCCTTTTGTGGCAGTATCACACGCCAACACCCATGACAAAGCCTTTGGTATTTGATGCCCTGGGAATGAGAATGAGCTGAAATAGTTGGACACCAGTTACAGGAGATTTATGAGGCAGCAAGTCTTGTCATCTCGTCAGAGTTTTCTTTTTGGTCAAGCTTGCAGCTGCAGGGCTCCGTCAATTCTCAGTCGATGTTTTCCAGTCCAAAATCTCATATTGAAAACTGACTTAGTGAGATTTACACTTGCTTCTGCGAAGCTAACCTTTAACCACTCAGCCATGTTGAATGTGTGTGTGTGTGTGTTTGTAATATTGGATAAGTGTGCTAAGTATGCCAGCGGAAGGCTCTGGAGATATCCTGTGGGTGGATTTCTCACAGGCACATTTGATCTCTGTCTGCCCTTTCTCTTGTGTTTTTGATCTACCAGTCAGGGTTGAAGAGAAGGAGGTGTTGTCCTCTCGTTTGATGCACAAGAAGAGCAGCAGTTCTTCTCTGCATCACAATGAAAAGAACATAACACATTAAAGGAGTGAAAAGATAGATTGCTACGGGCCGAATGCCAGGATCTCTTCTAGTGCGGTCCATGTGCACATGTTAGCGTAGAAAAAACGGTGTAAGCGTTGTCGGATGTGAGTGTGCTCCAGTGTGTCGGGGAATCTTCCCCTGCCAAGAGCCTTTTGCTTTGAAGTCTTTGTCTATAATAGATTGTTGAATCTTTGAAGCCGTTGTGAAAACACTGTATTAGCATATGCATTTACATCATCTATAAAGGTAATGTACATGTGTGTGTATATGTGTGCCATGTGCACCCACGTACAGAGCACCTGTCTAGATGCCCCTCTGGCAGTTTAAATATTGGCCCAACGTGTCCTCATAATCTTCTACCATTGCCATGGTAACAGTGAACTTGCTCACGATGTCCTTATTTACTTATGCAAATGCACGTCCTGCAGCTCTCCAACCTGTCAATCACAATCCTCAGATAAAATGTAAAATAAATTCAGCTAAAAAGGTGAGAACTGTCAGTCTCTGCTCTAAAGTAACCTCAGCTGAGCACCATTTGGTCCAAAAGCACAGTATGTTTGTGTGCCAAGTGCTCTCTGTAGAAATCAATGGAAGTTTTTGAAGCTGTAGCAAACCTCACTTTACCTCATGGCCATGTTAGAGAGTTTAAATTGGAACTTTAATTCTTGTTTATCTATTTATAATCCTATAATCCATGCTTTATGGTACTGTTTTTGTAACAAACTGCTAGTGTTAAATACCTGTGCGAGCTTCAAGCACACCCTGCAGCATTTCACCTTCATTTGTTTGCTTGTTTTATTTTATGTGTTTACACATTAACAATGGTGGAACTGCTTTGGGAAATTAAGAGGGAAGATTTACTGCTTTCTGGTGTGAGCTAGACAAGCTTCTACGCCTTCCCTACGCCGTGCAAAAGCAACAGAGGTCCCCATTGTTTTCTGTCTTTTTTCTTATTTTAGTCATTTGTTGAGATACCAGAAACTCTTCTTCATCTTCTTCCAACTTCTTCATCTCTCTCCTCTCTTCTTCTATTCAGCAGCTATACTTCCTAAAACTTCTCTCCCGGGTGTCATATTTCCTTTGCAATTGATGACATTGTTTAATAACACGTTCTTTTACATTTCATCTTCTGAAATCACTGGATTTGTTGTGCAGTTCATTAAAATATGTATGTGTTAAAATGGCAAATTAGGCAATCTGATTTTTGCCTCATTGATTGCAATCAGCCTATCGGCATATAAAATGATCTTCACCGATGGCAGTGGCCGACATTTGTGTCGTGTTGCATTCATTTTGTGCCGGCTAAATGTTGTGTTGTTGGCTGCTGATTTAATTACATTAAATTTATGTTTCACAAAATGTTTTCATTGGGCTGTGCAAGTCTGAAAAATAAATTCCTCTCATAGAGTATAGGTAGTTGTGTTCAGGCTTTAGGGTCTTTGGAAGCAATTATTTTTCATGTGAAAGCTATATTAAAGCTTGTTTCATAAATTTGTACGATTTAATTTGTGCTCATTCAAGATATGAATGAAGGGCTGAATGACTTTAAGAGTGAAGACAGTTTAGTTACTTTTTTATAATGAATATGTCTTTGTTTCCATGGCACCAAAGGGGGAATAAATAACAACAAAACATCTGTATCGGTATCAGCTATTGGCCAAATTTGTTATTTTATACATCGGTATCAGTCCATTATTTTGCAATTAGCCATGAGCTGTGCTCAGTGACTGAAAAACATGAGATTGTGGACACAAACAACCAAAATGAGTTCCCCTCACAGGATGTCTGCCCCTTTGGGACAGTGTGATGAGCTCAGACATTTGGATGTAACTGAGAGTGGAACCGATGCTCCTTTGCATTTAAAAGAGCCGGTTGAGATGGTTCAGGTATCTGATCAGGATGCCCCCCTGGATACCTCTGACTGGGAGGAGATCCTGGGGCAAACTCAGAATATGCTGGAGGAAGGGTGTATCCCATCTGGCCTGGGAAGACCTTGGGATTCCCCCAGGGGGAGCTGGAGGACGTAGCTAGGGAGAAAGGGCATCAAGCGGCAGAAAATAGATGGAAGATAGGAAACAGTATCACAGCATCCTGACAACTTGGGAGGTAATAATGAGGGCTGAGAACCCTGACATTTTGGATTATTAGGGCGAAGTGATTGTCACTACTCGTCTTGAATATAGATTGTCCTGATCTCGGCATGAGTAACACAACATGATCCTCTTCATGAGGCAATTTCAAAACAGTAATGGCAAACAGGAAACACTCTGGGTCTGTATAGCCACTGTGGATGGTTAATGACTACTCATGAGTTCCTGTTCCATCTCTGTGAACATAATGGTGTGTGTGTGTCTGTGTGCGAGGGAGGGAGGTTTACGATACTGTTTACAGTAAAACATTTACTTTGAAGAATGATATCATGCATCAGCTCCAAATGTTCCTCCTCCTTCAGTCATTTAGCAGATGCTATTTCCTGCCACAGAGTGAACAGGGAGTGAGAGGGCATGAGTTAGTGTTGAAGCCAAAATACCAAGACTGTGAGAAAAGAGACAGAGAGAGAGAGGAGGAACATTGGGAGAAGGCAGACCAAAGCTATGTTGCTATTGACAACACAAAGGTGGCGGCATGATTTTGGAGGGTTAAAGGTGCTTTCGGAGGGAGTTGAACTTCATCCTTGCTTCACTTTCTTTCCTTTTTCAATAAGAAGCCAATTCTACTGCACATGTATCACTAGTCTATAAAAAAGTTTAATATCTTAATATTACTTTAAGATTAATGATTTTAAATTACTTTTGAGCTAACTATAACTATGCAGTTGCATCAGGCTTTTCATGTTCATTAATCTAAAGTTTGCCATCGCTATTGCACATGTATTTGCACATTTATAGAGCAGACTTATAAAAAAAACTCTATAATCACATGCGTGTAAGTTCCTTATGAAGGCAGAAATATTTTTAATATCCATTTTTTTTTTTTTGCTTTTGCTCTTTAACTGTTGTGGGTGCAGTTTAATAAGTTATTCAGTAAATGTATGATGATGATGATGATGATGATGATGATGATGATGTATTTTGTGTTATTTCAAACTTCAGATGCAGATTTCCACTGTAAAGTGCTGAAGTGTACAGAATACATCAATGTAGTCATATGTGTCTTGTTATGATATCTAATGTGATAATATAATGTGCGTGATGTCATCAGGAAGGAAGGTTGATGCTAATGACAGTATAGCTTACTCACCGTGTTGCTGAAGTGCCTCTGCTGTTTCCTCCGTTTCATAATTCCACCTCACAGCAACAACATCGTTCCTCATTCGCTCCGCCATTGTTTACTGTTGTACGCGCCTGCTCGGCACGCCATGGCCATGACGGAACACGTTGTGGAAGGCAACAAAAAAAATCATACATGCTAGACTTTCTATCGGGACGTTGTCGTCTACTATGACACACTACACGAGATAAAACGATCGATCGTCTCTCATGACACTCATTGTCGTTCTCGAGCCGATATTGTGTAATCTGAAACAGCCATTATATTTGGGTATTTGGTATTTATAAAAACTGATAATGTCCAAATAGCCTTCAGTCCTGAACTATTCAGATAAATACAGTTCAAAGTGAAGACACAGCATTGCATCTTTCTGCAGAGTCATAGCAACTGGGCTGTAACTAATGATTATTTTCATTATTGATCAAATCAAATGTTTTTTTAATTAATCTTTTAGTCTATTAAATGTCAAAAGAATTGTGAAAATTTCTCATAGCCCAAGTTGATGTCTCCTAGTGCTTGTTTTGTCTGATCAGCAGTCCAAACCCCAAAAATATTCAAATTACAATGATATAAAACAGAGAAAAGGAAGGAAATACTCACATTTGAGAAGCTCTAACCAGCTAAAATGTTGCCTTTTTACCTGATATATGACTTCAATCAATCAAAATAGCTGTCTATTCATTTTCTGTCAAGCAACTAATAGAATAATTGATTTGCTGTTTCACAGAATACATAGTGTCTTCAAACCTACGTATGTTTTAGCTGCTCCAGTAACCCTCTCATTGCACCTCATCTCATCATTCACACCCCGAGTGCTCAACTTGTCTCAAACTCTGACACTTTGAGATCTGGTATAAAGCTATTTTAGTATAGCAGGAGTATAAGTTGGCATATGTGTGCAAGACAGAGAGAGAGAGAGAGAAACAGAAATAATTAAGCACAAAAAATGAACGTGGTAGGCTATACATCATTATATATATTCAGTGAGAAGTTGGCCCAGAGTCGTAAGAGACTAAGTTGGCAGGAGGATGAGGAGATAAAAAGCTTAGGTGAAGAATGGGGGGTATGAATCTTTAAAACTGTAATATGCAGCTTTCAGGAAGAAAAATGACTCGTAAAATATTATTTCCCAATGTATGGCCACATAGATCCTTTTTAACTGAGGCAACTCTGAGAGTATGATACCGTTATTAAATACTGTAAAGCAACATTACAGCATAGCAGCTAATTACTAACTCCAGATGGCATTCTGGGGATCCAATTTTTCCTCTGTCGGAGTTTTATTTACTCAGCGCTGAAGACCGTTAGTTGACTTCTAGAAACAAAAAAAACTAATAAATTGTACTCCTTTAATTGGTGTGGTTGTTAACCATCTCTACTGGTAGTGAAAATGGCTGTGCAATAGTGTAAAAAGACCATTTAAAATATAACGATAGTAGAAGAATTACTGGGTTTGTGTGCTCAGTTTTTATTTACCTCCCATCTTACGATCTCTGTGTCTTTTTACATCTCTTCCTCTCTCTTTCTCTCACATTCTCAGTGTGTTGACTGTTAATTGGCTCGTCTGTCACCCCAAAAATACTTCTTTTTCCTTGGTGGGTGAGGCATATAAATATCCATTTTCTTTTTAGTCTCACTCTCTTTTCCTGGTTCCTTGATCGACCCACTGTATTTAAGAGTATAAAGCCATTTTTGTGCCAAAGGAGATGTTATTGTTTGACAAAAGTGACACTTAGAGAATGACTGATAGATCCTCACCTGGAGAATTTAAGTTGTTTTTTTTGAGGAACGGTAACCTAGAATAACTTCAGACTTGACAAAAATGATTAGAGATTTGCAAAATATAGCAAACAAACTTGAGATGTTTAGTGTAGGCATACACTTTCCAACTCTATTTTATATTCTGCTTTTCATACCCTCCATTTCTTTCTCTGTCTCTCTCTACTTCACACTTCATTCTCTCGTTTTTCCCTCTCCACACTTCAAAGTATGAGACCTTATTAAATCATTTCACAGTGGCACTGCTGGACAAGGTCAGAATACTCGTATACGTAGCATAGACATTCACACAGACAGACTTCAGCTATAGAACTCACGAAGTATAAAGAGCCAGATCTGTGATTTCACGTGTTGAAATGTCTGCACCAACAAAAGCACTAATTACCTTCTCATTAAGATGTGATAAAGTGTGTGTGTTTGTTGTCTCCTAAAATATTCAATGTCACCTTCATCACCTCTATCCTTGCCACTTTGTCTCTGACACAAAGAGGACAACTTCACACACACACCCGAGCAGTTGCACCACAATATCTCACCACCTTAAATGAGACTGCTGCTTCAAAATCTAAAAGTAAGACTTTTTTCACTTGTGAACTAATTATCAGCACTGCAGAGCTTGTTTCATTGCATCTCAAAGTAGTGTTGTCACGATATTAGAATTGTGACTTTGATGCAAAACCCTGCCTAAATATCTCAAGGATACTGAAACGACACATCAGATAAAATTATGGAATAATAGATGACAGAACATGGAAATTAAAAAAAAAAAAAAAAATTCTTAATTTAAAAAAAATTACATGTATGTATCTCTATTAAATATTGTTTAATAAGGTTTTTTGTTTTGTAAAACAGCGCCCCCCGCCAGGTGCATCAGTAGCAGTTCAGGCGGACAGTGGTACTGCAGCATGGAAGATGGCGAGAGGCTTCAAAAAACGAAAACCCACAAAGTTATAATAAATTTAGATGAAGTTCTGGGAGAAGTTGATGAAGGAAAAGCTGCTAAAATCAAGAAGACACCACAGTAACTGTATAAAAAGCTCTGTGTTGTGTCAAATTGGTGTTTGTGAGAATGTCACTCTCACCGCCGGGACTGCTTTTCCTCTCGATCCTTTTCCTGTTACTGAGACACACGGAAAAATATTCCTTTAACTTTTTAAGCGTATAAATGTACCGGGTCGGGACACATGCGCGTTTGCATATGCGTGCTCGCGTGTTGCTGAAGTCCCCGCTCCGCTGCCTGCCTGTCTTCACTAACACACCGCGTGCGTTCTCGCTGTCTCGCTCCACCTCTAGACGTGAACGTGCGCTCACTCCACACTGCAGAAAAGTTAGTTTAGCTCTGAGAATATCTAGTGAATGCACAGTGGACGTTTGTGCAGAAATAAATGCTGCAGCTCCTCCAAACCAACAGAGGTTTCCCGTGTCTTGTGAAGTGACGGGGCTCTGCAGCGAGAAACGTTATCGTGTCCGACCAAAACTCCGGTGTCTCCCTGCGGGCACAGTCAGGAGACGATAACGTTTCTCTTCCTGCTTCAGCTGAGGCAGGAAAAGCCAACACTAGGGTCAGCAGTGATTCATGGAGAGACCTTCGTCTGGTCAGCTAACATTACTGCCAAGCAGGTGAAATACAGAGTGATATTGTGCTTTTAGCTGACGTGTGTCGCCTCACTGTTTTGAGCGATGCTCGTTCATGTCTATTTAGAGCGAGCAAGCGCGAGCCCGACGCCGACTTTCGTTGACTTCACGGCCACAGGTGTCGCTGTTAACAAGCATTTCTGAAAGTTACAAATAGTCCCTTTAACGTCCTTGCTTCAACTTTGCTCGTTTTTGATAACACACAGACAATAAACAGGATTCCAGCAGATAGCCACCATCTCCATCAATGAACGACGTACAGCATGACTGAAGTTCAAACTATCAAAACACACATCTATAATTTTTCCATCTCAGCGGTGCCCGTGTAGCCAAACACACTCGAGCTAGATTAAGATAATTCAGCGGCCCGTTGGAAGGAGCCTGGCTGTATCAGTGACAGCAGGGCTGGTGGCTGTAGTAGCATGTGTAGAGACTCTGTAATGGTTATATTTAGCTCCTTATCTCCCAGACGGCTCCCTGAGCACACAATCGCCTGGCACAGCAGCCTATTCTGGTGAGAATGGTAGAAACTGGGAACAGCTAATGCCATTCTGGCCCAGACAAAACTATAGCCTCATAATAATCTTTTCTTTAGACAAATAGTTTGCTGTGTATTTCCTGCCCCTGAGTGTATAATTATAGTCTTTTTATTTGCAGAGGTTGTGGTTATATTTTCCCCCAGTCTCGCTTGTAGCTTACGAAATACCGATTTTTTCCAATTCCTATGAGTTTTCTCCACACCTGTGTTGTCGCTGTACGTTCTTTCATTCCCTCCCAGAGCTGGTTTCCCTCAGTAATCTGTCTGGCAGAATGAGAGTTGGAAAGAGGGTTTGTGTGTGTTTTTTGTGACAGTGTGTGATGTTCCTTCTGATCCCTCTGAGTGTTTGAAGCTGCATTACATCAGATTCCCTATACTGTCTCCAAAGCCCTTCTGTCATAGTGTATCTGTGTGTGAGGAGGAGGAAGAAGGGCTGAGGCATTGATTTTCCCATACATTCCTGTATAAACATGAGAAACAAACAAGAATTCTCACGTGTTTGTACACAAAGGATTGCGCATAGGCCCAAAACGCATGCATGAATGCATTGCACGCTGCGTACTTTTACACTTACAGGTATGTGCGCAGATGACATCAGTGTATTCTGCTCCTGCTGACACACTGGGGGCTTTCTCTTCTGCATTATAGATGAGGACGCTGTGAACAGCTTGTTTGCTTTCTAAATTAAGTTTTTCTCTCCTCGCCCTCTCTCTCTCTCTCTCTCTTTGCATCACTCTCTGAGAGTTGTTGCTCCTTACACCTCGAGATGATGCCAAAGCTTGTGCACGTCTGTCTGTGTGTGTGTTTGTGTTTTTTCTGCATGTTTGCACACGTGTGTCCACAAATGTAAGGAGGAGGCTCTGTGCCGGTGTTTGGTGTGAGCAGCTCTCATCTTTAATGCATGCTGCCCTGTGTATATTGAAGTAACACCCTCTAAGCTAGAGGCTTTCTTGCTGGTTAGCCTCAAGCCGACTGCAGTATAGTCACCAAGCACACACTCGTATGCGTTCACACACACAACTCCTATATAAGACTCTACAGTGCAAGCCTGGAACACCTGTGATCTCGCTCTGACATTGTCATTGAGATCCACCGTGGGTGAGCATTGAAGGCGCTGTGAAGTGCTTTAAGACATGTAAGCCCCCAAAACACTCAGGCTGTATTGAAAACTACAGGGAAAAAAACACCACATCTCTCTATGAATACAGAGTAAATACACAATTTTAACAGGCCACAATTCGATACAGCATATTGCGATATTTTGCGTGGCAATATTGTATCGATACACAGATGTCAAGTATTCATTTTCATTTTTTTTCATTTCAAAATTGATTTAGTAGAATACAAAAAAAATAAAGAAAAATAATGATCATACCAACAAGTGGACAATCAGAAACAAGTAGTATTTACATACAATGAAAGGCGTAAGAAAATTAAATTGTCAACACTTGATACCTTGATTTACATATATATCGAAAAGGAGTGAGAAGAAGTATAAAATGATTTAATCCCACCCCTTCTCCATAAGTCAATTATTAATTATTAACCAGCTTCCTTATTGAGCCATTCATACACTCTAATTAAATTTTCCTAAATTTGTCTAGCTATAATTATTATTATTTATAATTATTCTAACTATAATTATTACCTTTAATCTGTGTCATACAGAAATATAAATTAATTACTGATATAATTATCCTTATCAAAATATAAATTTGTTATCAATCCAGAATACCAATTCATTACTTATAATATAACTTATAACTTAAGTTATAATTGTAAGTATTAATTTAAGTATCAATTTCCTATTATATAAACTATTAACCTCTTAATCCAACAGCCTGGCCGTTTGTCTTCCAGAGGTTGTAGCTGGCTCAGTCTTAAAGCTAGAGTGGATATACTGGTAGCATATGAAACTAGATCCCGTGGAATCCATTGGTACCAACCATGTCATGTTAGTTTGTCGGGGAAGAACGCTAAATAACGCTCAAAAGTTATGCAAAATTTTGGCGAGGAAAAACTGGCATGGCCATTTTCAAAGGGGTCATTGGACATCTGACGTCAAGATATGTGAATGAAAACTCTGAGATGAAAACTGCATCTAATTAGATAAAAACAGATGTTGACAAAGTCCATAATTTGCTGCAGAAATAAAGTAATAAATCACAGTATACCGCAATATATTTTATTGCAATACTCATACTCGGCAATACTCATATCCTGAAATGTTTAGAATCAAAATAAGTTTGTATCGTGATAATACTGATCGTGGGGCCTCTTCTGATTCCAACCCTTAGCCACAATGGTCTTGATGCCTATATTTACTTGTCTTAGTGACAATTTGAAAATCTTGTTTCATTAAAGGGATATTAAGGCTTCAAGACAAGTACGTTTTGGGAGATACATTTGCCTTGACTGACATATGCCGTAAGCTTTCACACTGAGTCACACATGGTTGCTGCCTCATCAACATACCTAAGGTCCACCAAAGGATCCATCCCTGGAAAATCTGAAAATCCAGGCCTCAAAAATCCCTTCAGAAATCCATGTCTGTGATCATGTTCCACTATTCATCCACTGCTTTACTGTCTCTCTGTCTCTGTATTTCAAACTCTGGGGCTCTCCACAGATCACAAGATGTCAGATGAAAGATAAAGAAAACGAGAATGGGGTCGTGGGTAAAGACGAGCGTTGGCTCTTTGTCAGAAATAATGATCAGTGACATTGTGCATATTTTCTTTTTGTGCTGCTGATTTGGTTTATTTCAGAACAACAAAATACTGTATTCTGAATGAACAAGATCAGACATGCAACAAAGCGCAGAGCCATTTCAGTGACTTTTATTCACAATCAATCAAATGTTATGTTATATAGTGTTCTCTCTATTACTTTAATAGTTAACTTCTTTACAGTTGAATTTTTATTTCAGAGCCCACTGTGACTAATGGAATATTAAATGAACTTATCTAATTTCCTATGTAGACTGTGGCATATACAATACGAACGGCCTATAAACTCAGACAGACATAGAGTCTCTTGTGTTATACTAAAAGGAAGATTAGTGTGGGTAGATTGGACCGGTGTTTCCGACTATCAGCCTTTCTGTCTATTGACTGTCGTCTGTGTCTGTCTGTGTTACTCTGTCCGGCTCTTGCTGAGGTCGGGGAGGGTGGATCAGACGTTCCTGCACCTTTATGTAACCTTTAGCCAGGCTGGTCACTGCTGTCCTTTCAATTCACCTCGGGTTTAATTTTCTCATGGCCAGACTTTGACAGAGCTGGGTCGGAGGCCATTGATTCACAGAGAGACAAAGAGGAAGTGGAGGGAAGACGACAGAGTTGCTGCACAGTTTTCTGGTACAAATCATGCTCACTCACACACACACACACACACACACACACACACACACACAAACACACGTGTATATATAATGGGTGGGAAAAAAATGTATTCATCTACTGTATGTGTCGCGATTTTTTTATTTTTTACGATTTTGAAATCTATTTTTTAATGCCAGAATCAATATATTTGCTTCATTTGAGTCTATATGCGGAGGTAGAAGGAAGTTACCGCTTTTATTGTTGTAGTCTGAGTAACGTGACGCCATATCCGTTCCGTATCCGTCAACCAAAACCAAGCGCAATGAGCCGAAACAACAAAGCAGAAAACGGCGGAGGGTCCACGTGGCTACGACCTGCACTCTCACATTTTAAATCCAGAGTGGTAAACACTACACATACAGTAAAGTATGGAAACACTTTGGGTTTCACACATTGACAGCAAAAAGCAGAGCTAGACATCACGGCTAAAGCTGCATGCTAACTCTGTCATGGACAGGAAACGTTATCGTATTGCGGTAAAGTGCGGTCAAGCCGGCCGTCACTCGCATCTCCGTGGTCAAATCAGCCGATGCTACAACTGTAGAGCACCCATATACTGACATTTATGTTTAACACATTCAAACGGCCCCGACGGAGCTGACCATGGATGTATAAAGAGAACGGAGCTGACCGCAGAGCTAGCGACGGACTTGGCGAAGTTTTCACATGTGACAACGTCCGGTTTTCAAATTAAAGTGTAAACAAAGGTAACTGTATATACAAAACTCATATATGGAGATAAGATTGATTGGATTATATTGACCAGAAGTATAAAACCTTACATGTCCCTTATAAATTAAAAAGAAAATACCACTAATTTGTGAGGGAAATGTCTATTCTTTGATTTTTTAGTTGCTTAAAATTTTTTTATAAATAATGCCAAACAATGACTGATATATTTGACTTCAGGACACCTCTGACAACATACATGCTGAAAATCAAACATGTTTTATGTATTAATTTAGAAATTGTCCAAAGTAGAAGTCCATAGAAGTGTATGATTCAACTTTTTTCCATGGTCTAGTGTCAAAAAAGTTAACAAAATCATAATATCGAATCGCAATACATATCGAATCGGCACCCGAGTATCGTGGCATTATAGACTCGGGAGATATGTGTATCTTCCCAGCCAGATGTATATATCTGCTTTGTTTTTCCAAGAAAGAATTGTTGTGTCCGCTACAACACATGCATGCACTACACGTACAGTACAGACAAACACAAATGAGAGCATTGCCTCTCTGCTTGACTGGACGGCAGTGATTGTCCTGTGAGTGCCTCTGGGCTCGTCCCTTTTCTTGCGCTGAGGTTGATCTCTAACCTTGGATGCTCACATGTTCACCCTATGGACACACACACTCACGTAGTCTATCATGGGATCCACAAAACATTATTATGGTGTGTGATGTCTCTCTCTTGGAAGACTCTCTCCTGTGCTGGACAGCCTATTCCCATGCCAGGCACCCTGACTACCCTGAATGTCAAGGCGAAATGACTAATCAGTCTCCCATCCATCTCTTTGCCTCCCTCCCTCCCTCCTTCACTCGCTCTCATTCCCTTATTCATGTCGTCTGCCAGTGTGGCACCCGGGGAGGGGGGGGGGGGTAGCCAGAGGTCAGACCACCTTCCTCTCCTTCTCTGTTCCTCTCCAACTTTCTGTCCCCCCTGTCCAGTGGGACAGAGGGTCACTGACTGACATTTATCTCCACGGATATAGAGTATGCTTTCAGACTGGGAAATGGCTTTTTGTCTGAATGTGTGTGTGTGTGTAGATGAAGATGTGCCCTTTGGCGCTGAATAGAATAATTTTTGCAGCTCGTTCAGTAATGGCGAAAGCTGCAGTTGTAAGATTTTAAACACCGGGCTGCTTCTAAAATGTTACCAGGGAAGGTATCAGTGGGTGAGGCTCTATCGTGAAAATCCAAAAGATCAGATTTTTTACATTTAGCACTTTCAAAGTCAAACGCGGCTTTAAAGGGTCTGTGACTGTGAAGAGGCAGAAATCTCAAAGGCAGATATTTCAACACCTGGGCAAATGAAAGGGAAAAACTTTCTGCATGGCCGGATATCAATAGAGGCAAGTGAGGAAAACGGTTTCAGAGCTTTCAATTGGATCCCATAGTCATCATTTACAATATATGACAACTTTTCTAATGAAGACCATGAGATAGAGTTTGTGAGCTCTGAAAGTGGACTGTTTTCTTTCACACATTCACACACATCTCGAGGTCGAAGAACGAACTTGAATGCTGAATTGTTTTTGGTTTTTTTGTAATATGGGTGAAGCAACCCCTTTATAGTCACTTTTGAAGGAACAAAGATAATTGCAACTTGTTTGATTGTTTGGAAAAAAATGTGTTGTGGAGCTAAAAACTCACATCTGTCACAGGATGCAAGTAGTCGATTTCACACGTTATTTAGCTTTAAGAAGATGGAGCAAGAGACAGCTTATGCCCAAACAAATATCCTCTGGGTGTGACTGACAAACTGATGTTTTGAAGTTAGCAAAAAAAACTGTTATGATTTAATTCATAGCACTTTTTAAGGGTTCTTGTCCTCTTCATCATAAATGTTAATTATCTGCATTTGGAAATAGTAGTTTGACCAACACAATTCCTTTTTCTGTAGCTTTCAACCATGTCAGACCGTCTTCATCAGCGGATAGAATTTGTTGAAATATGAACTCAGTAACCATTGTTTCAATTTGTAACACCATGTGTTACAACTAAAAGCTCCAGAAATGTTTTTGTCGAATCATTATTTCCATATTAATACCAGAATAGACTTTTATGCTTAATATTCAGTCTTTTTGTTTATTTCTTTTCACATGCCTCATCATTGTGGTTACTTTAGGGCTGGGTGATATTTACCAAAAATCATACCTCAATATTTTTAGGCTGAATGACGATACACGATATATATCTTGTTTTTTTTCTACGAAGTGGGCTAAATGTTCAGTTTTAAGTCAAAGCCACATGTGAGATGTCACAAGCACTTTGTTAAAACAGATATCATATAACATGGTGCACCCGATTTGACTGTTATCAGGCCATAAGTAGGCGTTATCAGTCGCTATGAGCACCATAAATGTGGGTCAACAGGGGCCTACTATGCCTACTACGTTGTATAAGTGAAAGTGAAACTTAAAAGCAACACGGTCTAACAAGTTTAACTAAATGAAACGTTGTGGTTTGAGCACAAACAAACCAACGTCTTTAGGTTTAGGCAGCAAAACTACAACTTCATTAGGTTTACGCAAAAAAAAAGGGATTAAGTTTAGGGAAAAACATTGTGTTTTGGCTTAAAATAACTACTAACACAAAGACAACTACTACTACTTTTACATGGGATGCAAACCTGGGTGACAAATCCTGTTTTTTGGGTCTCAAAAAAAGAAAATCATCCCCAACCTCCACCCCTGTATGGGGCTTCACACTGTCTATACTACAGCACCTGACTTCCGCTTCTGCTCCTGGCGTAGTTACTACGGTCGCTAGAGGTCGCTGTCGTCTTCTTTTATACCTTCTTTCGGTGATCTACCATGTGAATAGATGATAACGAGAAGAATAGAAGATACTTATTTAATAAGAAAACGGATCTCGGCAACACTCAGGTCCCGGCCTTGCACGGATTTGATGTACTACTGAATTTTGAAATGCCGTTGTTCACATTGACAGCATCTTCAAAGCATTGCAAATTTAGCGTGTTTGATACTGAAGAGACTCTCTCCAGATACAGTCATTAGCAGTGGGGCAGAGCTTGTCCACGCTGTGATAACACAATGACTGTTCATCTTCCACGGAGGTCACCCACGGTGCTCCTCTCATACCAGCAGATGGTAAAGCCTCCCATCTACTGCAGATATCACTTCTACAACATGTGCACAAACACAGAGCGGTCCCTGCCCTTTTTTCTCAGGGGTTGTATTATGAGCTGATTAAGATTCTGTACCGAGCCCTGCTCTGCTCTCATTGCTTTTATCAGTGGACTTTTATCTCTACCCCCCCTCCCTCACAACCTCCACCCTCCATCCTCCCACCTCGACCCAGCAGTCAGATATCACAGCCTGCCCCTGAGCCCTGCGAGCTGCCGGGGTGGCCAGCTGCTCGCTCCGGCTCCCCTGACACCACCGCCCACCTCCACCGCTGTCACCAAATGTACCATTTCACTGTCAGAGATGAGTTAGATGGTACGGGACACAAGCTACAGTGTTTTGATGTTCATTCTTGTCCTTGCGTGCAGTCAGATGTGAACATACAAGTGAGTTAAATGGGAGAATGAGAGCGATATTAAGGCTTTGTCTACAGTAGAGATAGCGTCAGGATGGGTTTATCAATGAGTTCTGCCGGCGGCCCGTGTCTGAGAGGCATTTAATTAGATCTGGCCAATTTTCTCACTTGCCCTCCATACTCCCCCTACATTTCCCTTCCTTTTGCATTCCTCAATCTCTTATCTCTCATTCACAATAAGATGCGCGCACACACACAAACCATTTTCAGCTGTTGCCTGTTAGGGATGACCCTTATATAGCATGTTAGGAGTGTGTAGACGTGCACACACATGCCTATGCCTGTAATGTGTAAATATGTCCGCTGCATAAAGGTGAGCAATTTAAAAGCTGCCGGTTGGTTAAAGAGACTGATATGTAAAACAGGTCACATCGACAAGGACGCGTGCGTGTCAGTGCGTGCACGGATGTGTGTGTGTGTGTGTGTGTGTTTGAATATCTGCTGACATAGGCTGTGTGCCCTCCAGCAGTTCTCTTTGCTTACCCAACTCTTATTAAAGCAGTAAATATGGCCGCAACATAAATTTGACGTCATGATTTAATTCCTCTCTCTGAGTCTCTCTACTCTCACACTCTCTCTATGTGTGTGTGTGTGTGCGTTGATGCTCATTAATATGGCATTAATGTTGCCTTCTAATTACAAGAAGCCAAGAATTGCTGGGGGGCAAAGTCTGATGCATTCTGTTTCAGGCTGCTCCGTGCTTTTTTGAAATATGCCCACCTTTCCATTCCTCATCAATCTAGTTTAGAGGTGGTGATATATCGTAGCATGCGTGAGTTTTTTATGGCTGTGTGTAATTGGAGTTTTATGTAGATGTTCTTGGGCTATTAAAGAGCAAAACACGCTCCAGGTGTTGCTATGCCCCCTGCTCCCCTCGTTTAAAGGCTCTTTGGAAGGCTGCAGCACAATGTGATACAACAGGATACGCACTCAGAAGATAACACGGCGTACCGAGGAATGAACTGCATAATCAAGTGCACGGCGCTCGGTTTTCGCTGGCTCCTTTTCAAAAGATGAGACCTCAGCCTATAAAAAAGTGGCAGATTTGTTGTAAAGATAATTAATTACCTCTTTAATTGGAGTTTGGCACATTTAACTTGTACGAGATTTAACTGCTTCAAGTAAAAACCCACATCACGTGATCCTTTTCCTTATGACACGTATACGAGTCTGGAAGAAAACTTATAATTAATGTAGTCATTTAGTTAATTTCTATTTCTGGGTCATGCCAAGTGTTTGGCACATCCTACATGGGATTATTAAAAAACTGCTGTATATGGAACATCAAAAACACAGTAAGAAATCTTCCAGTAAAGCCAAAAGAAATATTATAACTATACACACTTTATACATATATGTACAAATCCTCAAATAAATTTTGCACTGAACAGCTGAAGAAAGAAAAAAAACTTTATATCACGATAAAGGGCTTTCTACCTCATCTCCCAGGCTCATATTAAAGGGGCACTCCACCAAATTTACACATGATCAGTTTAATCCATACAAGGAGTACTTTTCACCCTGTGAAAACAGTTATGCATTATCATCTTTGATTCTTAAGAAAAAAATGAATCCTGGTGATGTCATCAGGGTTATCCTGCCTTGGGCAGCCATAATCTTATGATTTGATTCATAGCACTTTTCATGGCACAGCTTCTCGTCCGTGCTGGCTTAAAGGAGTAATATGTAGTACTGACAGCTAACATTTTAAAATGGGCACTGCACTCCAAATTCAGAACATTGGAGCCGTGGTCCGTCCGTTGCTCTGGTGTGAGTGATAGCAGTTAGCGTGTGTTAGCATCACACCTCTGGCCAGCGGCAGTAGTCGGAATCACTTCAGAGACTGTGTGTCTCAAATACTCGCTGCCTTGATAACCCAGCGGCACACAGACCACAGAGAGATGTGCTGAGGCCATAGAAATAAAACAGGAGTAGAAGGGTCATTGAACTGTTCGCTGGGGTAATTGGACTAGTAAAGAAGAAAATGGCGATTGTTAATCAGTTGTGATGAACCCACATCAAAGGGGCCATAAAGTGTATGGTCGCAAGTCTGACCTGGTCTGGTCTACTACGGGTCTGGCCCATAGTAGGATATCGGCCTCTGCTACTCCAATTTTAACCATTTTTTTAATTTGTCTCACACTGAACTGCTGAACGACCCCTTTTGGGTTTGTATGTGAACAGCCAACTAACTTAGTCACATAGTTATTTATTCCAATGCACCTTTTTATTGCTCTTAATCCCTCATTTGCTAGATTGTATATCTGACCTCTTTGGTTTTGCTTTGATTTTAAATTAATTTAAAAGGGATCAATTTTTCTGTAGGATGTATAACATGATGGAAGTAAAACTCCAGCCTGCTCATGTACGAGCATATTGCGAGGGCATGCCGGGAAAGCACGAGATGGTAGAGTCATCACAGTAAACAGTAACTGCCTGCTAGTGGTGTTATGAATGGAGTACAGAATTTCAACAACATTTGCAATACAAATGACTTTCAGAATCAAATAAGACTGGGAAACTGTGTCACACCTTTCTGACTTCTTTCGTCTTCCAGTAGTTATAGTTTAAGTGCTGTCCATTGGAACGGAGAAATTATTATATTTTATTATAAGTACTTTTTCCATCATGTTATATAGCGCCCATAATAATATAATTTTATTTAGAAAACGGTCCTTCTTCCCCTTTTAATGAACCAGTTACATCGTTGTCCACACAAGCAGTTGTGAAACAAATCCTCTCTCTAAATGAATTCTTCTGATGAGAAGCCACTTTGATCCCGACAAGTATTTACTCCAACATTTACGAGCCCATTAAAGTCATATCAAGGCCACGGAACCGTCCCGAACAACATCGTTCTCTTAATTTAGCTGACATTATGGCACTTTTTATTAGTGGTAATGGTGCAAGAGATGAAGATGGGTAAGGTGAGTGGGCTGGGAGAGGGGGATGGAGGTGGATGACAGAAGATGGGACTAACACAATATAGGGTTTATATTGAGATTGGAAGGAGGGTTTTTTAATGTTATAACTAACTAGGGCTGTCAAAGATAACGCGCTGACGCAAATTCGTTTTAACATCACTAATTTCATGAACACATCAATGCAATTACGTTAAATAATTTGGATCGCATCCAACAACTGAACATATGAATGAATTGCCTTGGAGCGCCACCATCGTATCGAAGATACACAACTTGTATGAAGACCAGAAAGCAAAAGTAGCGGTGTATTTGGAGCAGACTACGATGGTTACGCTCACCGTAGATTATTGGACTCCACTCAGCAATCACCTCAGGGGTGACAGCGCATTATTGTGACCAGCGTTGGGAACTTCGGTCTCATGCATTGACTGTTATGAAGACAGGGGAGAGGCATTTTGCTGAGGCGTGTGCCGAGGACCTTATGCAAGTAGCAAAACAGTGGAACATTGAACTAGGGCACCAAATGGGTTGAAGCTTCATTCATAAAGTTGACATTCAAATTATTATTAATAACTTACAGAAATATTTTGGGCAGAGTCCACAGGTCTTCCCTCTCTCATACATGTGTTGTTGATTGATTTTCAATAATAAATATATACATACATTTGCATAAAGCAAGCATATTTGTCCACTCCCATGTTGATAATAGTATTAAATACTTTTACGTACATTTTGAACGGATAAAAATGTACGATTAATTTGGGATTAATCACGATTAACTATGGACAATCATGTGATTAATTGCGATTAAATATTTGAATCGATTGATAGCCCTAGTTATAATCGTCATGCTGCCTAAAGCATCAGGTTGCACTTTTAGTTGTGGTCCATCCACCTTCTCCGTCCATAAATATGAACTTGCATGTCTATAGGTGAACACATAAGTCATGCACACTCAAAGGGAGTGTCCTTGGTGAATGGCTGTGAAGGAGGTTTCTCCGACTTGTGAAGGATCCATTTGGGGCAGTGCAGAGAAGAAATGGGATGGAATAGCACAAAGAAAAAGAACACTCTGCCATCTCTCTTTAACGCCCCCTCCTTCTTTTCCCTTTACTCCGAGATGGAGGGAGACAGTGAAAGAGAGCATTAGTAAGAGTGTGAAAGGACGAGAGAGGGTGAAAGCGGAACACCTCAAGGCTCCAGACGGGAACATGGTTTTTCATCACCCCGCTGATAGAAAGAACAGATTGACTTTCTGTGATTGTTCTGTTGAATATGATTATATACTGCAGAAATGAGAATGTCCCAGCTTCCAAGAGACACAAGGTTAGAATGACTTTCCGTTAAGGTTGCCCTGTAGAATTAACTTAAACCATGTCAGCTTGTCCTTTGTATTGTTGAACGTCTCCTATTGAGTTACTCGTTTTAAATATTGCCTTTTCATCTTATTGGTCTTCTTTTCTTCTGTTCTGTTTATGCTCACGACTCCTCATTTCCCCTCCTCCTCTCTCTTTACCTCGTCCCCATCCTTGTCCTGCGGTTACCTGGGAAACTGTTTCAGACTACTTTCTCTTCGGCGGTGAGAGAATGAGACAAATTTAGTTAACTGTCTACCTTTTTGGAGTTGACGTAAAGATGCATTGAATGGCCTTAGCATTTTTCACACACAAATTCTGTGCGACTGTGGCACATTTGTCATTGTGATGCAATAGCAGACTTTGTGTCAGACATTATTCATCTCTTAGCTGCCTGTTTGAGCCCAACTTCAGCATCACTTTAAGTTTAGCTCATCTGGAAAAGCTTACCATTAGGCACAAGCTGATCATCTTAAAGGTGCAGTGTGTAGGATTTGGCGACATGTAGTTGTGCGAATGCAGATTGCAACCAACCGAGTACCCCTCTGCTCACTCCTTTCTTTCCAAGACTGCGGTGACGTGAGCTGCCGAGTGCAAAACCGTAGTAACATTGTTCGCCTCGCTCAGAGGCCATCCTTACCATAATAACGGTTGGTGGTACCACGGTTTTGCACTCTGCGGCTCACGTTACTATGGTTTTACAATCATGTTAGAGAACTATGGTGGCCTTCGGGTAAAGGAAAAACGTGAAAGACTCTCTCTATCAGTCAGTATTTGGTTTGTCTGTTCTGGGCTACTGTAGAAACATGGCAGAGCGACATGGAGGACTCCGTGAAGAGGAGAGTAGATATGAAGGGCTTATTTTAAGATAACAAAAAGACAACGATTCTTAGTTTCAGGTGATTATACACTAATGAAAACATAGTTATGAATATTATGTTCCATTTCTACTAATAGATACCTCGACACGTTACACACCATTCCTTTAAGTAGTGAGTTTTTTACCGGTGGGCTTGTTGATCTGTAACCAGGCAGCCAGTATTTCAACCCCTTAACATACAGTTGCCCTCGAGTCGCTCCGAAAAGTCATCTTATTCTTGGGTCTTACGAGAGTTTGCACTGTCAACAGGCAGATAAGTAAAGTTAGAGAGGTTAACTCTGATATAGGGCTTAATTTTGTTACATTATAGAAAAGAAATCCCATGCTTTTTAGGTAGTCCTACATACACAGGCCTACCACCTCCAAACTGGTGAAATTGCAGTTTGATCAAAATGTCATCATGTCCATCCGTCTTCCCCTTTACTGTACTTTACTGTGACACAGTATGTGCTACCTTTCATAGAGAGCTGACAATGTCAGACTCTATTACATAATGTGCAATCCAGTTGTTTTGACAAGTACAATGATGTTACCTACAAAAGCTTGTTGGAAATATCAGTTGTGAGTGTGTAATCATGAGGAAGGTTGGGTGTACTGTATGACAGTTGGAGTTTTCTATGATCCACACATTGCTGAGATGTGACATCAGGCTGAGAGTTTTGTCAGCAGCTGATGGTAAATCCAATGCATTTTCAGGAAGTATAGTACTAGTAGTATATGTATAGTATAGTACCCTAAATATTGTGAAAAGGCTGTGGCCGAACAGCAACTTCACAGCTTCAAATTCCAAGTGACTTTGCTGCTTGGCCATCAGTAGACATGGTAACTTCAAATAGCACAGCTTGTGTTCTCTAGCTACAGACCTCAGACTTCAAAAGAGATGTCCACACTCTGCAGCGCTCCTCACTGAGTCGTTCACAGCAGGCAGGCTGGAAGAAAAGAGGAGCAGATACTTACAGGTGCGAATACATTTAGACTGCATTTAAAGAGCCGTGTGAGACAGGGAGTTCCAATTTAAAGACCTGTCGGAACTCAACTGCCATCAAACACCTGTAAGCAATTCAACCCACGATGAGCAGGAAGCTCATGCGCCCTACGTTTCCTACCCTTTTAGCTTTATTTTAATTTGTACATCATCTCATGCGTGACTACTAATTCACTGCCATTTACTGCGAAACCACAAACAGAACAGTTTTATCGCCCTGTATCTTCGAATATTATCGACTAATAGTGGCACCGCAATGCAGGTTCAGCCACATCCTTCTGTTTCCTCGCATGCCGCTCAGTGTGTGTGTGTGTGTGTGTGTGTGTGTGTGTGTCTGCGTACCTGACAGGGCCCCAGTGTGTGTTAGCTGAGCCCTGTCACCCCCTCCCACAGTGAGGTGAAATGCTTTTCACTGCTCGCTGCTTTTCTTTTCTATGCTCCTCAGGCTGCATGAGCATCCAGGTGGGACAGCAAGCAGAGAATATTGAAACCCCAACGCTGTGGTGTGTGTGTGTGTATGCATGTGCGTACGTGCGTTTTCCGGCATATGTGTGCGTGTGCATATAGCGTGTGTAGCTGCGTGATTTTCTACCAGCAGAGTGTATCCAAAAGCTGAGACATCGCTGTAGGCAAGCTTTCTCTATCCAACACTCCCGTCACAAGGCTCTCTGCCTCCTGCTGCTGCTTTTACAGGATTAGAGATGCCACCATCGCCTTTTCTCTGTGTTTGTGTGGCTGCCTGCTTCACAGTGAGAATGGCAGAGCGATTGGACAAAGAAGGAGTGAGCGATATCTAGGATTCATTTCAGTGCAGCCACAGTGATGATTTTGTTTTTAATTGAGGTGATAGCAGTAATATTTCTGCTTGCAACACTTCCAATTTACCGAGTATGACTTTGGCTGGCTGTCCTATTGACCATCATTGCTCTGTCTCAGCCGCTGCCTCATTAACTCCAGCATCAAGCTGCATGACTAATAGACTAATATTACACTGATAACAATCCTGTTTGTGGTGGTGATTGTGTGAGGCAATTTCCATCCGTAGAAGCTCATCTGTCCTGAACTGATAAGAAGCAGGGAAACCTTTCCCACTAACTGGCGAGAATTAGTCATTAGATCAACAAATATCAGGTGTCACGGTTGTCACTCTATTCTATTGCACGTCTGTCCGTCCTGGGAGAGGGACCCCTCCTGAGTTACTGACGTTTTTTTCCATTTTTTCCCCATTAAAAGGGCTTTTTTGAGGAGTTCTTCCTTATCCAAAGCGAGCGTTGAAAAGGACACAGGGTGTCGTATGCTGTACAGATTTGAAAGCCCCTAGGGGAAAATTTGTAATATTGGGCTATATAAATGAAATTGACTTGACTTGACACTCCTAAGTGGATGTCAGAAATATGTTAGGTGCAGATGGGATGTGTCTGGCAGCTGGCACTGGGTCAGATACGACAGTGTCAGTTTTTGGAAGAGTGTTCTCTACTTTACACTGGCTCATTGGCGACTCCAGGAGGCATAAAAGGTGTGAGTACGCAGTCACATTATGGAAACTTATCTCTCATTTGGGGAAAATAAAAGCCGTTTCCACAATGTTAACCATTATACAGAGACGACGACAGTGAGAGCGAACCTAAACATTAAAGTTGCGGCCCTAAAACTAACACAATGAGCTGAAAGATGCTAAAATGCTTCACAGAGCTGACGGGAACTGCAGTTGGGGGATCCATTGATAATAATAAAATATTGATTAAAGCACCTTTTAAGGTTAGAGTATAGGTCTCCTGGGAATTAAAGAGGACCTATCGTGTTCATTTTCAGGTTCATATTTGTATTTTGGGTTTCTGTTAGAACATGTTTACACGCTTTAATGTTCAAAAAACTATTTATTTTCCTCATATCGGCTGTTGTGCAGCACCTCTTTTCACCTTCTGCTGAAACGCTCTGCTTGCACTCTTGAAAAGCCCAGTCTGCTCTGATTGGTCAGCTGGCCCACTGTGTTGTGATTGGTCAACCAAACCAAACTCTTTGGACTCCGCTCCAGCCCCGCTCTAACTAGCTTTGTTTGAGGGCGTGCCTAAATAGCCACTAGGCAGGTATTATGAAAACGTGTTACTTGGTGACATCAACACGTTACGGAAGAAAAGGCGGGACTTCAAGCGAGGTGTTTCAGGCAGTTCAGGAGCAGTGTTTCTGTGAGGGAGAGTAACTCCCTTTGGCGTGGACTTTGGGCTTTGTAACTTTCCAGACCTTTTACATGCACAAAAAACGATATAACACACAAAAGGAAAGGGGAAAAGCACAAAAGCATCATAGGTGTTAGTCTAAAACGAGCTTGTACGTGTGTCTTAGAGATTACAGTAGGTTGAAAGTATGCCGACATATTTAAGACATACGGCGTCTAGCAAGCAATGAAGCATATTCTGTGGTACACACACACACACCACAGATTACTTTCTATAGAATGGAAAAATACTGTATATCCATTTGGATGGTAAATATTAAAATCAAATTGTGCTCTCACAAAATTGCGCTTGTGTATTTACATTATCCTAGAGTGGCTGCAAATCCCTCCCTCACTAACTCTCCCTCACACACACACACACATGCATACATGCTGCTCAATCATTCATTGAGATAAGCGGTAGAGCTTATCAGTGAGGAGCACGGGCTGAGACACGGCAGCCAAGTAACCTGCCTGCTCCCTAAGAGGAGACAATGATGACATTCACCGAGCACACACGCAAACACACAGATGTGCACGCCCTTCGCCGTGAACACAATGAAGCCGATACACAATGTAGTCAGACATGTCCACTGCAATAGAATAATGACCCATTCACTGACACAGCCAAAGATACATCTCCAAATCCAAATTCATATTCCTGCTAAGGATTCGTTTTAAATTAGGTGCTGCAAATGTTCCAAGAATTACTTTTATTGGCTTTCGCCCTCCTCTGTAACAGAATATTGCAATATTGACATTCAGCAATGTAGCAATTATACCGCAGATTATATTTTCCACTGAGATGCCGCAGAATGTGAGCCACTTACACATTGCAGGTGGCGTTGGCAAAGTGCCCGTAATCATAATGAAGAGAGGTTGTGAAGGTGAGACGGGTTGCGCTGAGTTCAGAATTAAAGGGCCATTGCAGGCTTTTGCATAAATCCCTTCTCTTACACTCCCCAACACTGTTTCAGCTCTGAGCAATAAAGATTGTGTGTGTGCAGTACTTCCACCCATAAACCTGCATCAATCTTAATGCCACAGGCAGCACTTCTAAATATTAAAGGGATCATTTTGATGCTTCTGTATTGAACTTGAATCACCTACTGTATACTGATCTGGCTCCTATTTGGCAAAAAGCAGGTTTTCTGAACTTGTGCCGCACAGATAATCATACATCATGACCTCATGCTGAAATGGCGGCAGCATATAAAACGAATGTCAGATCATAAAACAGATGTAGTACATCATAGCATATAAATTACTCCTGACCACTGCAGAAGGCGGGTATTTCCACCCTGTCTCATGTGAGCCTCTAAAGTAGACTGTCATATAGCCTATATACCATTTTCTTTGGTATTTTCTTAAGCTCAAACTACATATTACTATTTTGTTCCATCATGTCACATTTTAGTCATCATTTTCACACTACATTTCTAACTTCGGATTTAAACCCCATTCTATAAGGCAACTATAACGTTAATGAGGCAATCGCCGTATGAAGGAGGGAAGATTCACAGGCCCTGCAGCGGAAGCTCAACCAGAGAGGCCAGACACACTGATATTCAACCAGTGGCATAAATATCGGTGCGGTGTACCGGGGCCCAGAAGCTGTCAAGGGACCAAAAATCACCTTCCTACACCGTGTCCACATATAATCCGTTATATGCACTTCTGTTGCGTCATGTAAACAAAGAAAGTAGGCTACCTATGAGCTGTGTGCTCGAGATCAGACTAGAGACATAATCTTCCTTATCTTCCTTTGTTTGTTCTTTTTAAACAGAAAAAAACATGTTTAATATTGTTATATTTACTGGAAATGACATACAATATAGCCAAGAGCAAGTAGGAAACTTTCAGCTCTCTGGCGATCTAATCTCCATCCAGCCGCCACCTTATATAGGGTTTTATAATGAAATGAGGAGGTATCGTATAGATAACTCCTCATTTCAACTTCGCCAACCTGCCGCTCCTGGTCCATTGAGGCGATTTCAAATCTCAAAAAGGCATGCCACGTTGCCCCCTGCGTTGCTCACGGCCCAGGACATTCCAATAAAAAAGGACATGATTCTTAAGCAGTGTTGTTAATGACTTTTTTGTTATTATGGAGTAGGGTCAGGGATTTAGATTTATAGCATTATAATTGTTACGTCTTATATGTTGGAAAATGTGCACCTACTGATATCTGTGTCTGTGATAACATGTGGCTGCTGAGTCCAGGGCAGGTTGTTAAATTAGCGTTGATAAATTTGGCACTTCGGCTGCAGTCCGTGGCGCTGATCTAAGGCTGGTTTGCAGTATTGGAGTCGCATGGTGAGCCTTTCCATGGTGGCATTGCAATTGTCCGCTTTGCAATTGTCGTGCACTTGTGTTTTGGGCGAGGGCCCAAGAAAAAAAATTTGCACCCGGGCCAATCATAATTATGTTACGCTGCTGCATCCTACATTAAAGATCAAATTAAGAGCTCTACAGATATTGAGTGTCATCTTTTCTCGTAAAATGTCCGGTGTAATCAGTAACACCGGTGTCACAAGTTTATTAACCGGAGGGGAAATAAGCCTCACCGTCAAATCCCGTGTATAGTATTGTGCTTAGATTTACAGTCTTCTCATATTTTGCCCCGTCAGATTAACCTTGAAACAAAATGATTTAATTCAACATCTATCTGGAATCACACTGAAGACATAATCCCTATAATGCACATCAGACATTTATTATTCATTCGCAGCAACTATACACAGTAATTGGATATACGACGGTGCAGTTGTGCGTATGCCAGCTCCAGTGTTGTCACATAACACACAGACACACACACACACACACACTCATTTTTGCTCGCATTGAGCTCTTTTGGCCGGTGTGGTCTCACAGAGGGTTGTTATCCAGAGCACACAACAGCTACAACAGAGACACACACGTGAAGACCGGCACTGAAACATGGCATATAGGCTCTGCTGGAGCTCTGCTGGAGCTCTGTTCGTGCGTGTATGTGTGTAGGCATGTGTAAGTATGTGTGTGTCCCCTCCACCTGTGAGCCGCTGAATGGAAAGATGTCGTACTGGGAGCGAGATGGGCTTTTCAGCGTCTGCGTTGTGGCCCATTGAACATCTCCTCTCTGCCCAGCCAGCTCATCCCATCTCTCTCCATCTGTCCTTTTTTGTTTCCCTTCCTTCCATCTACCCCTCTCCCCTTAACCATCCTCCCTCTTCTCTATCTAAACCCTTTCCTTACAGCCTATACTCTTTGTCCATCCACAACTTTTTCTTATGTTTCATCATCGTTTTTTCAATGTCCCCTCCATACGGTACCTACATGATACCTCTTTATATCCTTTTTTTCCCCTCTTTGCTTCCTCTGCACTTCCATTATACTCTCTTCTCTCCCAGCCTCCCTTTGTACCTTCACTCCTCTCCTGTTCTTACATGCTACTGTGTCTTTCTCTGCTCCTGTTTCCTTTGGTTGAATTCCACCTCCATCTACTTTTCTTGCTCTTTCTGTTTTCCCCCCTCTCCATCACTATTTTGCACTTGTTTTTTGTTCTTTTTCTTCTCCATCCAAACATGTGACCATTTATTCCCTCACCATTCCCCCGTTCTCCACCCTTACCTGTGATAATAAACCCTTGTTGTGAATTTAGCTGGGTAATATATCACTGGCCAGCACTGCAGGCTCCTATCAAACGGCAAGGAGTTACCCGATAGAAGAAAAATACTCTCCATTTTTCAGAAAGATTGCTAAGGCTGATGTGCTCCATCTCCAAAGTCTTTGAACCATTTAAACACCTTCTAGCTGGAGCAAGGCATTGTCGATATGAAATAATGAATAATTCTTGAACCTAATCTCACGGGATGTTCTTTTTTGCCAAAGTTTGATGAACAAAATTACCAATAACCACCCAGGGAGTGGTGTGTTCTTCCAATATGTCATGTCTTTTTCAAAGCAAAAGCCGCAACGAGTGGTGCAGCGAGTGCTTTCCAGCCTTTTACTTTCATTCCCCTTTGTTTGATCTCCCACCCCTCCTAGTATATCCCTCTGTGTGTTGTCTAAGGTGGCCTCGTGGCTCTGCTTTAATCTCCTTCTGCCCTGCACATCAGTCAATCACCAGCAACCCAACCTGCCACCTGTCTCCATTTCCCTCACCGCACTGTGTAACACTTTCCCCTCAGCCGGCCCTTCATCTCTCCACCCATCTTTCACCCCATCGTCCATGTCTGTCTGTCCAAACACTCCTGTCCTATTTCCCAATTTTCACATTCATCTGAAGTGTCCTATAAAGATAAACATTTCTTATCCTCTTTCTAATTTCTACCCTTTGAATATTTGTCTCTTCTGTTAATGAAAATGACTCTTTGTGTGTGTGTGTGAGGGGTTAATTTGTTTGACCTTTACATAGCCTTGCCTTCCAACCTATCTGATTTGTTAAAAGATAAACATTGAGAATAGATGTGTGTATTTGCTGTTTGCTTCACCCCACTATACATTATTAATGGTTTGAATTAGCTGCAGGATTGGAAAAATTATCTATATCATATGAACTTCACCTTGAAATGCGGCTAATGAGATGTGAAGTGTAGGAAGGGTGCAAAAAAAGCTATTCATCAGGGAAGGGATGGAGGAAAACAGGAGTTGTTTGGGGTGAAAAGAATGATGGGTGGAGATGTGAAGGGAGAGAAATGAGGGCAGGACAAGCAGACAGGTAGGAAGATGGAGAGGTCTGGTCTGGTGACGGGCAGAGGGCGATCTGTGGGAAGAAACGGAGAGGCGAGAGAGACAAAGGGAGAGGGATGAGGAGGGAAGAAAGAGATTGCTGTTTTAAGGAGATTAGCTTTCAGATAGAGCGGATGAGACAGAGAACACGAGAGTGGGAGTGATGATGGGAAAGTCACAGCTTTAAGGGTGGGGAAAGAGAGGATGCGAGTGTGTGCGGAGAGGCCGTAAATGCTTACAGGGTTTGTTTTAGCCCCGTCTGATTGACAAGGCTGTTTGCTGGAAAGTGCAGGATGTAGAAAGTACTGATTAGTAGGGCTGGGACGATACACCTATCTCTCGATTCGATACTATCACGATACTTGGGTGCGAAGTATTGCGATTCTGCAAGTATTGTGATTCGATATTACGATCTATTGCAATTTTTGACACTAGACCATGGGAAAGAGTTGAATCATACACTTCTAGGGACTTTTACTTTGGAAAATATCTAAATTAATAAAGTAAAAATGTTTGATTTTCAGCATGTATGTAGTCAGAGTTGTCCTGAAGTCAAATATATCAATCAGGAATTATTTATTTATTGAGTTTTCCAGTCCTGAAGTCAAATATATCAGTCATTGTCAGACATTATTTATTGAGTTTTTCCAGCAACCCAAAAATCAAATAATAAAGACATTTCCCTCACAAATTAGTGGTATTTTCTTTTTAATTTATAAAGCCGGCATCTAATGTTTTATACTTCTGATGAATATAATCCAGTCAATCTTATTTCCATAGATGTGTTTTGTATATACAGTTCCTTTTGTTACGCCTTACCTAACACTGAATACGGAACAGGTATGACATCACGTTACTCTGACTACAACAATAAAAGAGGTAACTTCCTTCTAACTCCACAAAGACTCAAATGAAGCAAATTTATCGATTTTTTTCCCACCCCTAAGTGATTATTATTAGTCGCCCCACACTTTCTGATTACACACATAATGTACACTCAACAAAAACATCATGATCACAACAAATCGAAAGATACATAACTTGCTTTTTGTGTCTTGATTTATCAGATTGTTTCTCCTTTAATTGTGGTGTATGTGCACGGGTGCAAGTATCTAGTTGTGGTTAGGTGACCTTTTTATGAGGCGCCATAACACAAGATTTATATTAAAGGATAAACGAAAAAGCCAGCAGGAATGAGGGCGAGGTGAGTGCAGCGGGAAAGATGGCTGGAGAGATGAAGCAGTAGAAAGAGAGAGCCAGTTATCTCGCAGCGGTGCACTTTCAAACATTACTTACTTTTTTTTTATAATTACCAAAACTCGATATTTACTGTGTGTACTGACTGCCTGACATCAGAGTATAAACAAAAGTCGGTGCCAGCTTTTGATTCGGAGAGAAATAAATGTATCAGCAGAGAAATCCATTTTACTACCACTCCCCTCGCAGCTTATCGCCAAGCAGCCAAGTGTGTTTACGTGCGAGGTTATTGGTCACATTCCAGCCACAACTCAACAAATGAAGCAACGCTCAAAGAGAGGGGCCGACTCGTTAGAAAATATGGCGATGGTTATGATTATAGTACATCTTCAAGATGTACTATAATTCAAAATCCTCAAGTGCCATCCTTAATAACTGCCTTGACACACATAGGCGGTGCTGTTTTTACCTGTTGTTCTTGCCCTTTCTTTGAGGGCGTGATGTGACTACACCTGTTAAAAAACGTGTTAAAAAATACACTTGACCTCACTTCTCCAGGCCTCTCCGTCTTCTCTCTTTCCACCTCGCCTTAGACTTTTCTTCAGCTTTGTTTTTAGCCCCTCATCTCTCTTGTTCCCCCCCCTTCTCTCCTCGCCGTTCACTTATCTTGGTCGGCTTTTTGAGTGTTGCTATAGTTACTGATCTGAGAGAAAAGGGCTACTGGTGTGAAGCAGCAGGGGGCCGTGAGACTGGGAGATTTAAATGAAAGTCAGGTTAGGACCTGTCGGAGTGCCACGTGTGGCTCCAGAGCTAAATGCGTTGCACGTTGAAGCATACAAATATTTTTTAAAAACACACATGCAGAGGACATTAACCAGTGCTGCATAAAAATAAAGGCTTTGGGAGGCAAGGAGAACTCATACGTGGAAGAAGTTTCATGAGTGAAACCAATTTTTAACAAGCATCAGCAGTATGTATACATGGTGTGCATTATACTCTATGTCCATACATGTTCTGTGTGGGCGGATGTGGAGAGGGAAAAGCTTTATTCTGCTGATCTCCTTGTTTTTGCGATTGAATTATTCATTCGGGCAGCAAAACTCTTTCATCCCTCTCTGCCCTCATGCCTCTTCCTCTCAGTCTCCCGTGCTCTTTCACTTTGACTAAACACAACACTTCTTCATGCCCACTCCTCCCTCCTGTCCATCTCATCTCCTCGCTCTGTCCTGCCCTCACTCCATCTTCTTTTTTCATCCTCTCCCAGTCCTTTTCTGCTTCCTCTATCTGGTCCTTTCCCTTTTCAGTTCCTCATTTTCTTTAACCTCTTTCCCTGGCCCACTGCTCCTCATATACCTTTCTCTCTCTCTCTTCCTTTAATTTAGATTTTCATCGTTCTTTCTTCTGTCTGTCTCGCTCAGACTCCCATTCATTTTATTTCTTTTGATGACAATCTCTCTTTTTCACTTCCCCATCTTTGTCTTCACTCTGCCTCGGTCTCTCTCTCCGTGTCCCTGACTCACTGACTCATGGTTCTCGTGGTTATTAGTATTCCCCCAGGGTGGCTAGACTCCACAATGTGTCATATGTCACCTCACCAAAAGGCAAACAATGAAAACCGAAAAGTCTGGAGAAAGCCAGCAGTGGAGGTGGAGAAGGAAGAAGAAGATGAGGGAAAAAAAGGTAGAGATTGAGCCAGACAAAGACTGTGCTTTGTATTGGAGCAGCACAGACAAGTTTTGGTCATCCATATGTATGGAAGGTACAGAGAGGCAGACAGACAGACCTGGACCGTGCTGACTGAATGCGTAGTGAATAACTGCTCGTTTTCTCTGCTCCCCATAAAGAAACGTCCCCGCTGAGGTGGGCTGTGATTGTATGCGGTAAAGTGTTCCCACACATCTGTGTGGATGTGTTAGTCAGTGGAGAGGCGTGTTTCTGCACTGCGTGAGTGTGTGATCATGACTTCTTGTATTCCTGTTATTATGGAGAGTCTTATTTCTTCACAATGACAAACTTGGATTTAGGATTAAAGGGTCAATCTGTATTTTTTATACTATATACATATATAATCAAAATATTTGACTTATACATAAAAACCCATTTCTGTGTTTCTCATCTGGTCATTACTTATGTAAACCAATGGCCTCATTGTAAGGGTTGAGGTTAAGATTTGAGGTTAGGTATGTAGCATGCCTGAATGTGGTCAGGCAGGGTTCTCACAGTCTGAAACAATTACATTTATTAAATAGTAAATTAATAGTTTTTGGTCTATCAAGCAAAAATGCCAAACATTCACTGGTTCAAACCTTTCATGGTATAAACATTGGGGGGGTCCAAATTAGAGCCCTCTCCCTGATTTTTTTATTTTGTTTTTAAGTATATTTACCACAATTCTATGATATTTCTATATGAAAATTTGCACTTTTATAACATGGTTTTGAGGACTGCATTGACCATTTGAATTCACATTTCAAGGAATAGTCTAGCTCCTTAATCAGATTAAGACACAGGGGCGGACCACGCCAGTTTCTCATGAAACGTAAGAAAACAAAACATTATTTTCCTAACCTGATTATGTGTCAACAAGACGCTCTGATCATTTTTGGCTGTTTAATGTTTCATGGAAAAATTGGTGTTGTCCACCTGTTGTCTTAATCTGGTTAGGATTGTAGAATGCTGTCCAAGTAACCGCATTCAATCATACACGAGATGCAGTTACCTGTAGTGCCTAACTAAGCAAGATACTTACAGTTCATATTTCAATTTCTCACCTGGTCATCTGCATCACACACTTATGTTTTCCTTAACGAACAGAAATAAATTTTAAAATAAATTAAAAGGAAGAAACAAGAGACAGATCCGTTGACAGGGTTCATAAAAGAAAGACATATTTAACATATTTTTGACTGTATATTGGGGGGGACAGATGGGTATTTTCTAATTTTCTAATTTTCTCATTGGGTTTTGCTTTGGTCAGACCAAACAAGCAATTTGAAGTTAATACATAATAAAAACAATCATTAATTGCAGCCCAAAGTTGTAGTAAATTTACTGTACATGTGTATGATCACATGCTTACATCCACTCAGCTTGTCCCAGCTAACCGCCTGTGTACATGCCAGTGCTCAGTGTGCTGTCAGACCCAGTTTTCTCATTAAAACATCACAGAATGAGCAGGTGCTCTAATGGTGAGCGTTTTCCTCTGTGTTCCTTTTCTTCGCATGCTGTTAGCTAAACAATACCGGTAGTTATAATCCTGAACAGTCCTGTCATCTCGCGAGGTATTCATGGAATGCACAAGCAGCCATGGATATGAAATGCACGTATTATTCACTGTGACTGTGATCTAGTCCTGTATCTGATTTGAACCTCATGCCTGTCTCTCTACAGTAAAACACCGGTGGCAGGCCCACTCCTTTTTCATTTGCTGAAGAAATATGGTCTGTGCGCTGCTGGAGGGAGGTCCTAACTCTTTTTTTCCACTGCTTTGCTTGTAGGCAGGTACACATTATACTAATGCACACACACACACACATAGTGCACGCAGCAGTCAGCAATCCTCCAACCGTCCATCTTTAAACTCTCGAAATCAAACAGGCACTCCAAGGTCTCTCTTTTCCTTACACACAGCTCACCCTTACGTGCTGTAGGGAGGGGTGAGTCAGAGTGTGATATAGAGGGGGTGTCAGTGTGTGTGTGTGTGTGTGTGTGTGGGTGTCGTGTGACGTAACTCAGGAGCAGGGTTAGTGACAGAGTGAAGGAGGGATGGAGGCGGGTGATGAAAGGGTGAGCTAAAGAGAGGACGTAAAAGCAGAGCCTCGTCACACACATAAAAGCGTCGGCACACACAAAGATCATTCCATCTTCCTCTGAGGCACTTGAAAGACACACGGAACGATGACCCGGCAGGTCCCTCACTGAACCACACACAAAACAAGTACGTTCCTCCCACACGCTAAAACCCACGCACAAGATCGCAGTGTGTGTCGCACTAGCCGAGCTTTATGTAAGGCTTTCCAGATTTAACATTGTTGTGGTGGTACTGCAGCACGGGAGACGAAGCGAGGGGCTTCCAAAACAAAAAACAACAAAATGATAATAAATTCAGATGAAGTTCTGTGAGAAGTTGACAAGGGAAAAGCTGCTAAAATCAAGAAGACGCCACAGCAACTGTAGAAAGCGCTGTGTTGTGTCAAAGTGGTGTGTCACTTGTCTTTCATTTCTGTCCATTTCACATTACTGAGAAGGTAAAATCATACTCAGACACGTGCTCTTTCGTGGATCATGTGTTAGTCGAATTACAGGAGATGTTTGGATAGATTCAGAAAAGATGGTGAATCTAATTCGGTCGGTACATTTGATCGATAATTAGAGCTGCGCTGTTATTTCCTTTTTTCTTTTTTTAATGGAGTTCTGCTGACACAGACACCAGCTCAGAGCGAGACTGTGCCGGCGGTGAGCGGTTCATGACCTGCTTTAATCTTCTTTTCAACTTCATTTGTTGACTCCATCCTTCTGGTTATCACTACAGTTTATTTTTTGACCGCTTGCTCCCACCAGCAGTAAAATTATAACTGCCTGCTCCCGCGGGATCCCAATCCTAACGCTGTCCTCTAAGGCAGAGCGCTGCACACACACACACACACACACACACAGATGCAGCTCATGGCTCTTATTAAAACAGTCATTCTTCAAGTAGCAGTACAAATAAAATGGGGCATCTTAGCTTTTTTAACGGCAAGGTATTGCGATATATTTCTAATATTGATATACCAATGCAACACTAGAGGGGAGACCCCTATTAACTGTGTAACACCGCCGAACAGCATGCTGGGTACAGCTCGCTTTCCATTGCTCACTATAGTACATTGAAGAACAGATAAAGAAAGTGAGGCCGGAGATCTACGAGACATACTTATGAGTGATTTTCTCAACAGCCGCTCATCCGATCGACTTCACATTTGGCGGGTGTATTGCTCAGAAACCAAGGAAGCACAGTGTCGAGTGTGACGTTGTTTGGATGAGCGGTTCTTGAGAAAGCTGCGAGCAGCCACACCAGATGCCAAGCAATCGTCCCATTCCGAAGAGGCACATTTTGAACATCCCTGCACTAGTTTATTGTAATATGATGTATCTGAATGCACTAATGCAGCAGGAGAGCTAAATGCAGCGTGGAATTAACAAGACTGGAAAAGAGAGAAACCAATGAGACAGTGTGTGTTTGTGTGTGTTTGTGTCCTCCTGCGATACACATGCACTCATACACACACACACACTGACCTTCAGTGGGTACCTTGGTAGACAGGTGGTGGTGCCACTGCCTGTTGCTAAGCAATTACCAAGTCCATTACCCCTGCAACATACCCGTAATGTGTATTTTTTTTTCCCTCTGTTTGTGTTTGTGTGCTGACTTGGTTATAAGTGTGTGTGTGTGTAAGAGAGAGAGAGAGAGCACTTTCATTAAAGCAGGTATAGTGAATAAAAAACAATCTACAACACAAGCTTTCAGTGTTTTCTCGATATAAGCCACTGCCTGCTGTTGGCTGACCCTCTGTGCCCTTAGTAAACATTTTTCTATTATGTTTTTTTTAACAAAATCTTCAATTATATAAAACCCATTTTCACTTCATGCCTCTTGGGCGGATCGGATAGCTATCGGATATCTAAAAAATGAAGTGTAAATGTACCTAAGAAGCATTTGAGATGGATTAAAATACCGATTGTTCAAACCACCTTGAGAGGTGGGAGGAATTTTTGGCGGCTACTAAACAGTCTCAGGTGCATTAATGCCTCCCTCTGGATTTCTGTGAATATATTTCTATAATGTTTAAAGATGATACTACTTTTTTTGTTTGTTTGTCAGTGCAAAAAGAATTAAGAAATTAGATTTATTGTTATGTTCCTACATCCAAGTCCAGAGCATTACTTCATTGTGTGTGTGCGTGCACATTCTTGACGCATTGGGCCTGATATACGACTGGCTAAATGCAGCAGCGTGTGTCGGCTGTAAATAACCAGCAAGCTATTAGAAAAGGTCGGACAACTGTAGCTGGCGAAAAACACTGCAGACCCAGGCACGTGGGTGAACCACCTTAATCCCGTGCCTTCACCCTCACAGGTACATAGACAGATGGTCAGATAGACAGACATCAGTAAGCTGTTAAACACCCCCCAGCCATCCTCTTTCACTCAGCCCGGAGGAGAGAGGATGTGGTTTGATAGCCACTTGGAGTTAGATACCCTCCCATAACAGTCAGCCTATTGCGGGAACCCACTTTTTACCCCCTAATGCAGAAATGATTGGTACTCTGATGCGATTACCTCTCCCCAGTATTCTACTAAAATCATTCCTCTCTAATAAATAAAAAACTGTTGAGGGGAAAAGGCAGCACTTACCCTGTTTGACTGCTGCCTCCTCCCCTCCCACCTCATTCTGCTTTCACGTTCAATTCAACTCGATCAAAGAGAAGGGTAATTAAAGTTGACCTTCACCTGAACACAATGCACACACGGACGTGATTATGAGCACAAATGGTAGCGTGCAGGCACACATCAAGAACAATCAAGTGAAAAACATACATTTACAAACCACCACAGTAATTTCAAGTGATTATGTTTCTATTGGGTAACAATCACACACTGTGTCTGGTGGTAAAGTGTCATAATCTTATTTTTCACAGTGATTAGCTAAGCAATTAATTGTACCAGTTAAAACAATTAGTTGTTACTTTTGTTATAACCTCCTCTATCCTAACTACACCCCCACCCCATTTGTTTTAGTTAGGGTTTTTATGCCTCCGTGCCGGCGACAGCCGCGGCCGGAGCCATTATGTTTTTGGGTTGTCCATCCGTCTGTCTGGACCATTCACGTAGACGAGACATCTCAGGAACGACTAGAATTTCTTCAACTTTGGCACAAACGTCCACTTGGATTCAAGATGAACTGATTATATTTTGGTGGTCAAAGGTCATGGGTCAAGATCATTGTGACCTCACAAAACACTTATGGCCATAACTCAGAAATTCATATGCTAATGATGACAATTTCAAATTTGTTGTGTTAATAATAAGGTTGTCAATCAATTACAATATTCAATTGTGATTAATCGCAAATAATCACACATTTCTATCTGTTCAAAATGTACCTTAAAGGGAAATTTGTCAAGTATTTAATACTCTTATCAACATGGGAGTGGACAAATATGCTTGCTTTATGCAAATGTATATATATATTTATTATTGGAAATCAATTAACAACACAAAATATTGACAAATATTGTCCAGAAACCCTCACAGGTACTGCATTTAGCATAAAATATGCTCAAATCATAACATGGCAAACTCAAGGCCAACAGGCAACAACAGCTGTCAGTGTGTCAGTGTGCTGACTTGACTATGACTTGCCCCAAACTGCATGTGATTATCATAAAAGGATCATAATAATAATAATAATAAATCCGACTTATATAGCGCTTTTCAGGGACTCAAAGACGCTTAACAATATAGACGGGAAACGTCGGTAAGGGGAGACTCATGGTTACCCATAGAACCCATTTTCATTCATGTATCTTGAGGTGAGAGGTCAAGGGACTTCTTTGAAAATGGCCCTGACAGTTTTTCCTCACCAAAATTTAGCGTAAGTGTTATTTAGCCTCCTAGTATGACATGGTTGGTTCCAATGGATTCTTTAGGTTTTCTAGTTTCATAGACCAGTATCTTCACTCTAGCTTTAAAACTGAGCCCGCTACAACCTAAAAATCGCAAGTTGCGTTAATGCGTTAAAGAAATTAGTGCCGTTAAAACTAAATTGCGTTATCGCGTAAACTTTGACAGCTCTAATTAATAATAATTGAATAGGATAAAATGTGTTGAAGTGATGACATTTTGGACAGACGTGGATGTAAACTGCAACTTGACTGGTTGGCGGAGGCAAACAACCACGAGGCTGTATTTGTAGTTTATCATTGTTCCTTTATTTCACACACACAAGTAGACTCATTTGCAAGAAGCATTGTGGGAAAGCTGCCCTTTTTCCTAGATACTCCTGCTGCTTTTGACAGTCAGGAAAGGTTGACGTGATTGAGATGACAAGTTGTTTCGTCTCCACGATCATTCACAGGAGATCTTGATTTCTGCTGGTGCTTCATACGTAGCATACAGACATGAAAGTGGTGTCATTATTCTCGTCTAACTCTCTGCAAGAAAACGAAAAAGCATATATTCCAAGTTATCAAACTATTCCTTTAGGTTTTACTATAATTTCAGTATGCATCAAGCATTACCGCTCTTACTTGAATCCAAATTTGGAACTGATTTGACATTAATTTCATCATTTTTTCATCACCTTGGCGAGCTTAAACCCAAGGTGTTTGATCGGACAGCACTTGGCTCTCTCATTTTATTGTGTGTGTGTGTGTGTGTGTGTGTGTGTGTGTGTGTGTTTTGCCGGTCAACAATCCTGTTTCTTCACCAGATTTGACTTTAACTATCTTCTTTCCCTGCATCAAAATCCTTTTCATACTGTTCAAACATCTCTATCTTCCAAAACTTCACGTCGCCTCTCCTCTTCATTATCACCTCCATCTTTTCCTCCTTCTTTCTCACACACATCCACTCATCCCGCTTCTCTCTCTCTCTCTCTCTCTGTCTCTCTTTCTGGTTAGGTGCCCAGTGGTAGTGGAAAGGTGATTTATGTTGTATGGCTGTTGCCTCTAAATGGGATGTTTTATTCAGTGGTGGGAGGAAGTCACTGCCTTTTTTTTCTACTGCTCTCCAGAGCCTTGCATTAAAACACATAACACAAGCACACACACATACACACATACACACACAACCTAAAACGATGATTTACAGACCAACACTGACATTTCCTCTTACATTCAAAAAACGGCATCAGACAAGGACGGGCAGACTGACGGACAGAATGATAGGCACGTACGCAACTGACAAAAGAGTCAAACACAGAAGGGAGAATAATGGCAACTTCTGGAGTTGTGTGTGAGCGTTGCGTTTAAAGTCAAGGTCACCCCAGTGGGCTGCATTTCTCTCCCTGTTGTCAGCTCACACGCTGACAGCTACGCACACAGTTGCGAGCAGCAGAAATGGAAATCTGTTCGACTGTCTCTGTGCCTGTCTTTTTATTTGTATTTGCTCGTGTCTCCAAAAATGTGTCGGTTCAAGCGAGTTAAAATGCAAGCTTGCGAAAGTGCCTGTTGTGTGAGTGTGAGAGAGTGTGAATAATGCAATGAGAATAACCGTGTGAATATTCATTAGCTGTGTACCAGTGACAGTTACCCATGTACCTGCCACTCAGCAGAGCCTCAGGTGGGTACAGTTTGGTGAATACTGCACACCCATATCCTTGAAAAGATGCTGTGGTGTTTACTGTATGATGCATTGGGATATTTGTACATTTTTAGATTTTCTTTCTCCACGCTTTGCATTCATGTTTACGCTTTTATACAAATGCAGTACGTTTGCTTGAGGGTGGGGGGATGATTTATGTATTGCATCTGTCCCTAAGAGTCATCATGTAAGCAGGATAGACTCCAGCTTGTCTCCTCGCTCGGTGTGTTTATGACCTGCAGTTGATGCTTTCGTATTCAGAGCTCCCAAACTCTCTGCTTTAATTCCACCCCTGCAGGAGAGACAGGTGCGCTAAACATGACTTATCCTTCAACTCCCCTACGATTGGACACTAATTGAACCTGTGTGGATGTTTGTGTGTGTGTGTGTACTCCTGTCTCTGCACCTTTCACACACACACACACACACACACACATATATCCCCGGAACTAATTTCAACTTTATTCTCCCTCTGCGATTCCGGAGAGCAAAGACAAGTCACGCAATAGCTCAGCGCGGAGCCATAAACACGGCAGGTGAAATGGGGCTCGGAGAGCACACAACTCTCCCCGAGCTCCCGGAGAATATTCACAGATAGTTTTCATTTTCCACAAGATTGGCTCTGGGTGATGGCCGCTCGCTATAGAAGAAGAGACGGGAAAATACAAAATTAAGGGGGGACCCGTGCTGGGAAGAGTGGTTAACATCACCATTCGTCAGTCACCTCATTGAGGCTGAGAAGAAGCAGATGGTTTACAAGAGGAAACGACAATATGTTTTCCTCTGCGATCTTGCACGGGAGGATGCACATCTCTCATCTCATTTGCCTGTTTGTACATTACAGCATGATAATGTATGTACAAATGTGCATTACCTGGTGATGAGCTCATGTTTTCATAGACCCTGAAGGACAAAATAACACCGTGTGACACGTGCTGGAAAGTCAGGGTTAAAAAACAGACAAGGATTTTCTGAAATAATGGGGAGAAGGGACAGGGTGTTGTAAAGAAAGTGAACAAAATGAGTGAATTTCTGAAGGAAAGCTGAAGAGAGGGCATGAGGACAAGATAATTGGATGTTAGGAAAGTAGAGGTATGGACGCTTTGGCTTCCTCCCTATGACCTTTGGTGGAGGAAAAACATTTCCCACAGTTTTGTGTTCCCTTCTCTGTTTTCCATATGTCCTCTATCACTTTCTCCCAACAGCTAAAGCATGTTCAACTACATGCTAGTGTTTTTATGCTCGTTAGTTTGTGCTTATGCCTTTTCCTGCATTGTTAAAGCTCCTCCTGTAGTGATAAATCTAGTAACAGTGTAGCCGTAGGGTCGGATAGCAGAGAGACAATCCCACTATTAAAGCAGCCTACTATTCTTAGCTCAGGCAATCACAGCGCCCTCATTATTACTCAATAGGGTGGAGGCATCCAACTCATCATCTCTCATCATCTGTACAGCCTCTGGCAATAAATGCAGACAAGGTTTTTGCACATGCACACACACACACACACACACACACACACACACACGCTCAGTTGCTTATTATACCACATATCTGATATGTTTAGTGTTGTTATAAAAGTGTAATAAGTGAGGAGAGGGGAGGTTCATCAATACTAACTCTAACACTGGTATCATTATTTATGTGTTTCAGATACTCTGACAGATACTCTTATTGTCCTCTGGGGTAATAAACATCTGGTGTGAGGGAAAATGTACACTGTAAAAAAAAAAAAGTGTAATTGTAAAATAACGGAAATTTTCCACCAGCAGGGGCGCCAGAAAATGTCTGTTAAAAAATGGAAAAATACTGTCCATTGATTAATATAAATAAACTGTAAAAAAAACAGTAAAAAAAAACTTTATTACTGTAATTTTACAAGAAATATTTACTTTTAACATATATTTATTGTTAGAATAGTCATACACCGTAAATCTAAGACCATTTACATATAAATCACAAATGAAACATGTAATTTTACGTTGCAAAAGCCCAAATTTACATTAACTCTCAGAAGTTTTGCAAAAAAATCTGTATTTTTACAAGAAATATTTTTAGAATTCCATAAAATCCTTTTCTTCTAACATAAATTCATTGTTAAAATAGAGTCATAAACTTCTAAAAAAACAGAATAATTATCTTTAAAAATGATCAAGAAAAGCTTAAATACAAATAATTACGATTGTGATTACAAAAAAATACTGTAAATCTAAGACCATTTACATATAAATCACAAATGAAAGATGTCATTTTTACATTTCTTTTCTGTCATTTTGAAATTTTTTGTCATTTTTTTTTTTTACAGTGTATAGGGATTATTGAAATACAGATATGAGTCGTTAAGGCCTGGGGAAGAAATCAAGTAAGCAGCTGGTTATTGTAGGACCCGGTGGCCAGCAGGGGTTGCCAAACCAAAAATTACAAATTCAAAGTTTGTTTTTTCGGTCATCCTTTTTTTGGTGTGAAGTTTTTATATTTTTACTTACTAATAGATTAAACTGGTCCCCAGGTAGACATGACCTTGGAAAATACCTGGCACTTAAGCCAAAGTTATACCTTCCACGTCCGTGAGTAAGCGATGGCCCAATGCGTGACGTAAATTTCGTCATCAGAGAGTGTACACGTAGACTCTGTGCAGACATCTGCGTACCGGCAATTCGTTGTGACCGTCACTAGAGTAACGATCTACTGCGCATGTTTGGGGTGCGTTCTCTTAGCGGACAGTATAAATAGAACTACTTTGCGTCCGTGGTGTCCGCAGCTGTCCGTGAACACGTCCGTTCGGGAATATAATCGAGGCTTTAGAGTTTGATGTTGCCATAATTGATTTTTGGTGGAATTATGTTGTTGTTGTTGTTAGTCTTTTGACTGCTCCCAATAGGGGTCTCCACAGTGGATCATTGAACCGCATATTGATTTGGTATAGGTTTTTATGCCCTTCTTCGGTGGAATTGTTTTTGTGGTACTATAATATGTTATTGTTTTACAAAATTCAATTGTCGAAATGAATGATTCCAAGCAAACTGTCATGAAAAATGAACAAAATGCCTTTTTTTTTATTTAGAGTAAGTTAGAGTATTCATATCTTATATTTATCATTATCTGTTTTCAGTCCCTACCTTGTCTATTTTCCTCTGTTCTTTGTCATTACTCATTAGCCAATAGCCATTCTCCTTACAAACATACCTCACCTATCTTACATGTCACATCACAAACACTGGCCAAACTCAACCTCCCAGTTCAATAACTGTTGTAGTGTACTTTACTTGTCTCAATGTCCGAATGTCTGTATGTTTTAACACCGTCCAATTTTCCTGTCTTTTTGTAATATTATATTGCACCAACAACAAAAAAAAGTATTATTTATTTAATCATGGATACAATTGCTATGTTGCGATATATTATATATTCAACTTTAAATCCACAGCATTTTTTTAGATGATTCAAAACTCACATTTTTCTTTCATGTTTCTGTTTACATTTTGTCATGTTTTTTTCTGTGTTTCTGTGTAAGTATTTATTTTTTTCACCACCCCATACTTAGTAAAATTAGGGGTGGGGGGAAAAAATCGACGGCCGCTATTCTGTCTTTCAGAGGTTGTAGCAGGCTCAGTCTTAAAGCTTATATGACTAAAACTAAAAAAATCTAAGGAATCCATTGGTACTAACCGTGTCATGTTAGCTTGTTGGAATGAATGCTAGATAACGCTCCAAAGTTACGCTAAATATTGGTGAGGAAAAACTGGCATGGCCATTTTCCAACGGTTCCCTTGACCTCTGACCTCAAGATATGTGAATGAAAACTCTGATATGAACACAGTGAAAACTGTATCTTATTAGATAAAACAGATGTTGACAAACTGCATGATTTGCTGGTGAAAAAAGCTAATAATTTGCAAAATATTGCATTATATCTTACCACAATACTCAGCATATCGCAAAATGTTTAAATTGCAATACAATCATATCGTGACTTAAGTATCGTGATGATATCGTATTGTGGGGCCTCTGCTGATTCCCACCCCTAGGTAATGATTTCCAGACATATCTTGAATACGATATGATGTATCTAAATCCTTAATCCCATTATCAAAATATTATCTTATTAATATTGTATTATGGAATTGGTGCACATTTTTTCTATAAGGACAGGAATGAAAGCAAAGAAACGGGTGATAGAAACCTGTGAACCCTGCAAAACAGTGCACAAACCTGTGGGATGACATCACTATCTAAGCCCAGTGTGCTGATCTGTAGAGATTGTGATGTGAGACTTTTTACCCGCTTTCTGTGTAGCGCTATCTCTATATTTTAGCACACTGCAGGATTTAGATAGCAATGCTTTTTAGATTAAAAAAAAAAAAACCCTTAAGATCTCTGATTCTGTTTCTCTGAACTAGTCAGATAAATCCAGACAGAGATAATGAGAAAGGGAGCCGGGAGGAGCAAGAGGCCCAGCATCCCCTCCTCCCTGCTCCCACTGTCATGCCTGCGTGTGCTGTGGGTGTGTTGGACAGGCGGAATAGCTTGTTTATGGGCAGATTAATTGCTTTTATGGCCTTGTTTCTCCCTGTGAATGGTGCTGGGTGTTTTAATGAACACCCACGCCAACCTGCAGTGCTGTTCCTGCTGCTGCTTTTTAGAGCATAGCCAAGCTTTAGCTAGAGTCTAGCGCTCGCTGCATGCCCCTGCACAGGTGACTGATTTCATTGGTGTGTGTGTGTGTGGCTGTGCACTTAGCCTTCCCTAAGAGGCCCAGTGCAGGTGGGTGGTTCCTCTCGAGGCCCACAGGGCCGAGGGCGACCAGCAGTTAACTGGACCGTGACTTTAATCATATCCTGCTGAGCTGCAGAGAGGTAAGCCAGGCTTGCACAGTGTTAAGCTATATACGCTCATAGACACAGAGATTCTTCAAAAGACTTTCAGAGACGGAGATGGAGTGATAGCTTTGAGAGGAGGTGAGAGGAACCGTTTAGTAAAGAGGTTGAAGGAATTAGGACGAGGTAAGCGTTTCTCACATCGCAGTTTTACACGGATCAATTAAAAATCAAGCATAAGCTCCCTCCTCTCCGGTTCTCTGTCCTTCCCTTCCTTACTTCATCACCTCTAATTATACATTACTTGTCTCTCTCTCTCTCTCTTTTCCCTGTTCTCTCCTTTAGTCTTCATCTCTGTTCCTCTCTTCCTCTTTTCCTCTCTCTCTCTCATTAATCAGGTCTGCAGGCTTTTTCTTTCTTCTTGCTTTCTACTTCATTAAGCCTGAAACAGCGATGGACCACTGCTAATGGACAATCTCAGCTCTAACTCACAACTCAAGCCTGGTTTGTGTGTGTGTGTGTGTGTGTGTGTGTGTGACAGGGAGTTTTTGTGAGTGCTGAATGTGAACATCTAGTTTTATCACAAACATTGTAAAGAAAACAGGTTTTATGTGTCTGTTTGATCGGTCGTGTGTGTGGTTTTAGAGTGGCAGGAAAATAACAAGCATGCGTACAGAAGCAGCCATCAAATCATGATGACCTATCACACCTTTAAAGGTTCACGCCACCAATTTTACATGTTAGAAATAGTTATATCATTAGTTACAAAGAGCACAACACAGCCTGTGTACTCACGTAACATCACCCGGGTGTCTCGGCTTGGGCTCGGAGACTACAAACTCTAAACAGAAAAAAAGCGCCGCGATTTTTCGGAGAAGCGCTGCCCATGTCCTTTCAGCGCCCATGTAAATCAATTGAGCTGTTCACACAGCGTGCGCCGTGCCACGGAGCTCCGCGGCTGGCTCGCAATCTTCAACGATAGTTTCGCCCCGTGGTCTATTTTCTCTGTATGCCGCGAGCAAATCTGACAAGAAAACACACTGATAATCTACTATAAATGATATAAATGCTATATTTTATATGATAAGGATTTGATTCTGATAAGATGATAAAATCAGCATCCCACGAACGCCTTTGACTTCACCTCGCCTCTCTCCCTGATGTTCTCCCGGAGTTTTGACTCCTCCGATTCCCTTCCAGTCCCTCCTCCCCAATCACATTTCAAAATCCATCCACTATATTTATAAGAAATAGACTAGTGTCACTGCTGTTTGTGATCCTGGGTTTTAAATTATGTACTTATTCCACATATTTGTCAGTTGTGTCTAAACAGAGAGCGAGAGAGAGAGAGCCCTAGTAAACAGCAGATGAGCAGAATCGCTTGTTGACCAACAATGCGCTTCTGATGTGAACAGCCAGGCTTCAGATTAGACAACGATAATATAGGGCGCTGCTTCCGTTCCTGATGTGAACCCAGGGTTGTAAACCGGATTGTTAAAGACCTGGACTTTTACCTGTCAGAAAAGGTTTAACGAAAGACACTAGCAAGTTGGATTATGGGAAGGATTCTGTGAGTTTTGGGGTTTGACTCGTTTTATTGACTAAAAGTCGGGATAACTTGGCCTCTGCTACATCGATTTGACCGTTTTAAATTTGTCTCTTGCAAGTTTGCTAACTTTAATTTAAGTGCATAAGAAATCACTGGAGGACTTTTCTAAGGCCAAATGGCACCTTTAGGTGGAATTTAAGCTCTTCTTGTGAGAGGGCCTTGGTCTGAGTCTTTCCACTGAGAGCTCTGAAAGCTTATTTCCAAGGACGGGGAAAGCACAAAGTTAAATACACTTTACATAGACATTAACACTTTAAAGTTCCAAATAGGATCATATCGCTTTAACTAAAAAAGCCCCCGGGGAGCTCGTATTCCTTAGTTTGCATCTCTTTTACTGCGCTTTTTTACTTTTTCCACAACCGCCTTTACAATCTTATTAAGTAACGATGCCGATCCCTCCGTTTGACCATAATGCCCAATAAAAGAGACTTTATAGTTGCATACATTTACCTTCAGCTCTTTGCATATATTGCCCTCCACCCAGCAGCACCGTCGTTAATACAGTGGTGTTCTGCTCGGCTTCCGTGGAGGACAGGTAGTATTGAGTGGCGTTGTAAAAGGAGCTGCTTTACTGTGTGTTTGTTCTGGCATGTTAACGGCCGGCTTTACAGCTCTGATTATGGCCCACCGGGGGAGCCGGGAGTGCTAACTACACAGGGAAAATGCTGCAGGCAAAAAGGATGTATGTACATTACCTCAGGGTGTGCATGCCCTCACAGTGACAACCAAAAAGATCCTCTCATGGGGTACATCGTTCTCTCTTGATCTCTTATATCTGGCGCTAAGGAAAAGATTTATCAATATGGGAAAAGACATAAATTGCATGTTCTATGAATACATATAATGATTTTTCATTATTACCATTTGTAGTGATTTGTTCTGTTGGCTGCACTGCAGTCTTGCACTTATATTCCTAGTGTGCTTAGTTGCTTTATGTCTTTGCACCTGCATCACCGACATTATTCCTGTTACATGATTGTACTTTACAAAAAAAAAGATTGTTATTTATGCGCTCCATGTGCCGCACAGTTTATGACTTGAGACTGACAAGCATGATTGGCAGACTTTTTATGTAGAGAAAAATGCAGTATTGGGTATCGGCGAGTATGCCAGTCTATGCACCGAACCTATACCATAATTTATTAACCCAGAAAAAATCAACTTAACCGTATATCAGTTCTTCTTCACCGCTCCAAAACAGTAGACTTCACTGTCCTGCCGCCCTGGAGGTATCATGGCTGCCACTGACAACTACTGTTTTAGAACAGCGAGGAAGAACTGATTGCAGATAGTTTGTCACATGACGATAGCAAACAACAACAGTGCGTTGCTAGTGGAGAGTGTAACAGTAGTCAGCAACTACATTTTTTTTATCACGCTGGTATTGGATCGGTACTCTGTTACAGCCGATACCGCAAGTTCAGGTATCAGAATCGGTATTGGGAAGGAAAAAATGGTTTATTGTCAGATTACTCCATATTTTATTCACACAACCAGGAAATGTTATGGAGTAAATAAGACACACAAACACATGCACATGCTGTGTGCAGAGAATTATATTTCCCCATGGTGGACCAGTTTCTGCTCCGGCCTGACTCCACACAGATGCTCATGTTGCCTGGACAACCAGGGACCTCTGAAATGTGTATGTATACGTGTTAACCCCTGGCAACTCCTCTTGTCTCCCACAGCTGGCATTGCCCACAGACTGACTTGGCTCGTCTCCACTAAGCTTACCCCTCGGAATATATCCAGCTCTAATGTTTTTGCTAAGCACAGTAAACTCACAGAACCTCACATCACCTTGTCATTTATTCATGTTTCTATTATACAGCAGTGTAGTCGTGCCTTTTTCTCTCCTTGGCTTTGTATTGGCTTATGTGCCTGTCTTTAGGTTTTGTCCCTGCTCCATTTCCTCTTTCTCTGTATGCAGCTCAGCTCCTCTCTGTCTCTGACACCGTCAGTCATTAACCTAACCCCCAGAGCAGAAAGAGGGACACACTCTCTGTGTGTGTGTGTGTGTGTGCGTGTGTGTGTGTGTGTGTGTGTGTGTGCGTGTGTGTCTGTTTCTGTGTGTGTGTATGAGGGAGTGCAACAGAAAGAGAGAGTGCCAGCCAGCTTTGATTGCAGGGTCACTCAGGGACGACATTGCCAGTGTCTGGACACTGAATCCCAATGGACACTGGCAAATCTACACACACACACACACACACACACACACGCCAGAAGACACAGTGTCTGGCCAGAAATGGCTACAGATAACAGCACCTGTCCTCAGTTTTTTGCTATCACTTCCATGCACACACACACACACACACACACAACACGCGGTGTACTGACAGGTTCTGTGTCCCCGTGGCAGAACAGAGCGATGAGGATGTGAGTGTGATGGTAGAGATGGCGCCGGCTGGCTGGCTGGCTGGGCCAAAGGACCCCAGGGAGGCTTGACTGATAGAGGCTGCCTTCCGAGCCCTCTGGATAGCTCATGTGTGTGTGTGTGCGTGTGAGAGAGAGGGGGGGTCTCTATGTAGTATGGCAGATGGTATAATGGTGTTTAAACCAGTTAGGTTACCATCAGCAAAGGACCAGGTCATGACAGCTTTCTGGCTGAAAGGTGACTGGAATAACTCATAGCCTCAAGGTTAGACCATTAGTGGGTTAGGAGTTCCTGGTCGTTGTCCAAACAGAGCTGGCAAGAAGTAATTCATGCATGTATAGGGAGGCAACATTAATGTTGATTTGGCTGATTGTCTTTGTGTGTGTTGGTGATGGTGGACATATTGCGGTTTGTTCCAAGCACTGAAAAAAAAAGGCAGTAGTGAAATGTAACTAAGTACATTAACTCAAGCACTGTACTTTAGCACAAATGTGAGCCACTTTATTTCATTTTTTTCCATTTTATTCTTCATTATTTGCATTCCGTTCTCTATACTTCTACTTTACTATAATTCAGAGTTGTACCTCTTTACATTACATTTTTCTAACAGCTGCAGTTGCTACCATAGACTGTATAGAAGAAGTGCACGTAGTCAGCGTGATGTCACCCTCATTGTTTGATGGACTTACATTTTGAAGCCTCGAGTTTGTCATTTTGGTCGTCACCATCTTGATTCTTTGGAACCAGAATTGACACGAGAGGGCGGAGCTAAGTACAACAGAATGCTGAATAAGACGTTTTTAGGCGACCAAAATGTTAGAATTAACTTTCATGAACTGGAAACACACTATGAAAGGGTTAAAGTTCTAAGACAAAAACACGGAAAAAAAACAAACCGGACAACGGCGTGGTAGAGACCAGTCAATCACAAGGTAGCCACGCCCTAAAGCATACTTTACATTTCAGCATTGGCTTCACTTTTCAGACACGGCGGTTGCCGCCTGATTACTTACAGTAACAATTTACATATAAAATATGTATTGTTATAGATAACACAACCCAACAGTATGTAAACTAGATAGAATTAGCTCCACATTGACTAATTACTACAGTAAAATACTACTTACACATGAATGCATCAACTATAATAATCTAATAATATACTATATGGTTTATTATTAAGACTCTATTTCATTGCAGTACCTTTTGCTGATAATACTTGCATAAAGTTGTATTGATTATTGTTCATAGTTGGATAAATATGTGATTTGCCTTTATTTTTTTAGGAACAAAGAGGTTTTAAAACCTGTTGATTCGTTATCTGTCTATCAGATTTCAGACTTAACACAAAATATGTAATTTTAATAATTATTTTTAATTGTGTTTTTATTTCACACTGATTTCATCTTCCTTTGTCCTTATTTAAATGTAATGCATGACTTTGTACATGGTTGCATGTTGTTTGTCCCGCTAACCGTCTGTAAATGAACTGGAATTACCCGGTTAATTGTAGGTTAGAAAATGCATACCGTACTGTACGCCTATGTGTGTGTGTGTGTGCAGCTTTCTGGAGAGAGACTGTGTACCAGAGTAAATTGAGTTCATGTGGAAAACAAACACAGCTGGCCAATGTTCTGCAGTGCTGGAAGACGATAGAGTGACGACCCAGAATCCGTTGCCAGCACTTCACATCAGGAAGCTCATCAAGTATTGAAGAGGAAAACCAACTCAGACTGAGAGACTGTGCAAAGGATACAAGACAAACAAGAAGAGACGAGAGTAAACAGAAGTAGACACAAAAAAGCAAACATGAGAATATATCGTGTTTGTTATGTCGTTGGGAGAGAAGGAGAAGACAGTGACCTTAGAGAGCAGCGGAGTTGAAAATATAGTGCAGCGAGGAGGGAAATAGATGATGACTTTGTGTTTTATAGGCTCTTTAGATGTGTGGATTTGTCTACTCTCTTTGTCTGTCACTCTGTCCCCTGAACTGAGTTAAGGGGGCATTTAGAGGAGCTGGAGAGCTATTTAAATCATGTGTGTGAGTGTTAGTGTGTGTGTCTAGATCAGTTGGAGGTGCAGGGGACAGATTTACGCCCCATGTACAGGAGAGATGAAGGTCACTTCCCAGGCAGGCCGTTTCTCTTTTTGCTGTGTTTCTGTGGCTGGCTGGCTGGCTGGCATTGGTCCAGTTTAATCTCTTCTGAGCCCACAGGCTTGTTCTTTTTACCTCCGCATCCTTTCTTCTCGCCGCCAACTAAGATCCTGCTTTCATATTCTCTTCCTCTTTAACTCCCTCGCCGACTCTGAAGCGAATCACTTTCCGTCTCGCTGCAAAGTGCTGTATCTTTATCTTTCCCCTGCCCTTTATCCGTGGCAGCGGAGGTATCTAACCTCTCAGAGCGTCAGTCACTCAGCCCCTCCCTCCGCTGTCTCCTGTATTGTCTCTCCTTTATACAGTAACACAGCGTTTTTTCTTGATGTATGAGCCTTTAGGCTTCCTTCACGAGCTAGATGAGTCTCACAAGTTGATCACGCGGTGAGAGACGCTGCCACTTTGCATGAATCAAATGCTCAAAATGAGTTGCTTGATGTCAGCGTAGATGAGATCAGTGTTTACCGTTTGTACAGTATCTGACCTGAACATCCTCTACAGTGATCCAAATATCTTTTTCTTTTTTTATACAGTGTAGATCTATAAATCGGCACCCCAAGTTTTCTTCCATTTATTCCATTCTACAAATAAATAAGACAAAAACAAAAGTTTCTCCTGTGTCTCTAAAACACTACGAGAGCCGATGTTGAATCAAACTGCTGATTTCAGCAGGAAAAAAACACCACAGACCTGTTTAAAGAAACACACTTAGCGAAGTCTATGAAGTCATTCTTTATAGTCCCATTATAGAAAATGTGATGTGCAGCCTGCTTTTAAAGCATTATATTAACAAGGCAATAAGACAGCAGTGAAACCACACACAACTGTAAGACAATAAAAATGATAAAACAACTATGAGGCAGTAAAAACAAAAACACTGTAAAAACAATATAAAAACACTAAGCAGTATAAAAACCCTGAGATCATATCAGAGGTGAGGGAGCGTAAAGCGCGAATAAAAGGCAGATAGGGCAGCTGTTAATGTGCACGAGCTATTCCATGTTCAGCATATCGAATACAAAGGCAACCTTTTAGTGGTTTACTTCTCATTGCAGAGGATCTATAGCTGCTGCCTGAAGAGAGGAGCTCAGGTTCTTTGTACAGAGAGTGGTAAGGACAGTCTGAGATGGTTTTGGCCTTCATAAACACCTGCCTGTTGTAAATATCCCTTAACTGAGCTTGACTCAACCCACCTGTCCTGTTTGGCGCATCAACAAGCCTGTCAAGCCTTTTTATTAAAGGCCATGTGTACAGCCATCAGTACAAAAGAATAAAACAATTTCTAACAAATGTTTAAGAGTCATCTGAGCAGGACGTATATTAGATGGATAAATAGATATAAGATACTCTATTCATTCCCTTAGGGGAATTCAGGTGTCCAGTAGCTCACACTATCTGTATTAGCCTAAAAATATAGACAAGAGACAATATAAGAAGCTGATAATAATGCAGCATGCACAGGGGTAAAAAAAAATTGCTTAAAATCAAAGTCAGGATTATGGTTGCAGATTTAAACATATTGTAAATGTTGTGAATTGAAACAAAAAAAAAATGCAACAAATGTTTAGGCAACAAAACTACTTGGTTAGGTTTAGCAAAATATCATTGTTTGGCTTAAAATAAGTATATTTGTTGCGTACAGAACGTTGAACAAAACATTTGAATGTAAATGTTTAACAAAATGTTAATAAAAAAAAATCCTGGGTGAAAGTTCTGTATTTTTTGGCTTCGCGGACTTTGATTAGAAACATATTTGTAATACGTCGAAAATAAACGTAATCTGGGAGAAAATACGTTTCCCTCAAAACGCAATTGACAATGCAGTTGTCTGGGAACATAAGTTTTAGGAGACCAGGCTGCCTTAATAATACAACGTACAGCTGTAAAAAAAAAAAAAAAAAACACTTACAGTAGTAAGGATGTAAATGAATGTACATCCTTTAACTCTAAAACGACAGAAGTTATTCAAAAAATGTATAATCTGTTTGTTTCTGTAATTAGTTAAGCCTCTGTGAACATTTTAAGGGTAACATTTAGCAACATGAACTGAATTTGGGCTAATTTTGGACCAAAGCAGACGGTTGGTCTTGTGTTTGGCATGCCTCTTGTCCCTGCCCCTTTGCTCTTGCATTATGGCCATGATAGATATGGGTTTGCTCCAGAAATGCCTCCTCTGCCTGGCTACAGAGTACACTGTGGCTTGCATAGCTTGCGTAGCTATAGCCTGGACTGCTGGGCATTTACAGCGTAAATAGTGGTGGAAGTCCTTTTCCATGTACTCCTGCTCCAGTATATGTAGCTGTGAGAGGGTGAAGGCAGCAGCCAGGAGCCTGCTGGTATCTCCTCCAAACCCTGCAGGCCCTCTGACCTCTAAAACCTCCCAAACAACTATCAGTCCGCTGTGCTCTATTATGTCTGTCCTTATTCCTGTCCTTCTTCTCCAAGAAGGAGTCCAGTACATTTGTCACAGTGTGATCGAATCATCATTTTACCCTTTTTCCATCTCTCTTAATTCTGTGCTTTCTCATCGCCTCCTCGCGCCTGTCTTTTTTTATTTTCATATTAGTTTTGGAAAATGCAGCGAAGGGAGAAAAGATTGATGAAAGAGGAAATAGGTGGAGATGGAGATGGAGCGGGGGGTGAAGGAGGGATGGATAACACAAGAGGGCTTGTGGTCTGTATTTGGCTGTCAGTAGCTCTATTTCCTCTGCTGTTGTGTAGTGTACTGTGGGTTCAAGGTCTCTTCTCCATCAGCATCTCTCTCTCCTCCTCCCTGCCTCCTTCTCTCTCTCTGCTCTGCCTGACTCTACCATAAATCCAACCAACACACATATTTGCACACACACACACCAATCAATATAAGCCTGCTTGGCACTGCCAAAGCCCAAAATGACTATAGATTTCCTGTCAACTCTGCCACTAAATTATGCAAACCTCTGGTTTATGTTCCGGTACTTTTTTTTGGCATTCCTCCTCCAGATAGGGGATGGGGTTTTCCACTGAGGCAGAAGGTGTGGATTAGCAGAAGAAAAGGGTTTTGGACAACACATACAGACTTTGGTTTGGTACACAATCATTGCAAAATGTATACCACTATAGATTTTGAAATCAATAGCGTGTATTAAGATCGTTGTAAATGTCCTGCTGAAGTCAGGGTTTTATTTAAGTGGTGAATAATGCGCTCCGGATATCAGTGTTGGAATTTCTGTTTTGCAAGCACACACTTATCACACACACACACACACACATAATCAATGAAAGAAACAGTGATACAAAGGTAAAGGAAAAATAGAATCAGTAAAGATCCTCAAAGTGCCATTCATGAAGTTCAGGGTTGGGTAAAGTCTTAAATGCAACCTGCTGCAGATTATATTCACAAAAGTATAACAGAGAGACAAAGAGCAAAAAGGCACATTTACTGAGGTTTGACAAACTCTCCATACTCTATTATGGGAGTCACATGTATGGACCAAATCAAAATGATTTGACATATCCATGGAAACATTTTCCCCTTCTGTGGGTGCATTAAAATCTTTACAAATCCAAGTTAGTTACCTAAAAAAGATGTATAATTACATCACAAATAGTAAACGGTTAGTTATTCAGGCTTATGAGTATGAGAAGCTGTAATATCAGAATAATGTAATGTAATATCATTATCTGCAGCAGTAAAGGCCTTTACACACATCGGGGCGTGACGAATAAATGACTCAAAAATATGAAACACTATTATACTGTATATCTAGGGCTTTTATTGTGAAAGGTAAAAACGAAAAAAAATAAATCGATCTCCTTCCGGATAAAAAATTACGTTGCTTTTTTGTCGCGTAATATTTGCAGTCCGTGTGAAAGTATTCATGCCAAAAAACAACAGTTTGAAAAAATATATATTGATGTGCAAATGAATCCCATGAAAAAAATCTCCCGGTGTGTAAAGGCTGTATATCAACATGCTGTTTTTGCTCAAATTTACTATATTTATAATTTAGCTATTTGCTACATGTTTTTGTACGCAGTCTAAAAATGCAATTAATGTAACTTTGCCAGTTTATACCACTGATAACTTATTACTTACTTGTTTTAAGGGAACACAAAATAAGGAGCTAAGCAGGGAGAGGATGATACTTTATGAAGTTGAGTCGCTGATAGACTGGCCAGTATATCAATGGAGATAATTCAGTGTGTTTGTCCATGTGCAAATGGGTATACTTTGTGTGTGTGCGCTTGTTTCTGAGGTGGACTAATAGTTTGCCTGGCCAGGCCCGTGGCAGGACCATCAGTAACTCTGAGGGGAAACTGAAATGATCGGCTCATTCATTCTATCAGCAACTCCATTACCCAGAACCTAGCAATCTCACACACACACACACACACACACAATCATCCCTCCTCGTTCATACTTGGCTCATCTCTCCATCATTGCCACTTGCTCATTTCTCTGCCTGTAGTCTCTTTCACTATCCAAGTCTATACTCTGCATCTCACTAAATTATTTTTAAGTTCATTCTCCTGTCTTTATTTGCTCTTGCTGTTCATCCTCTCTGCCTCGCCTGTCTCAAAATCCCCGAATGCCACTTTTTTACAGTCTGTTTAAACCGTTCTGACAGGATGTGTACGTGTGAGAGTGATGGATTGTATAAGAGAGCGACAGCTTTCAGTCCAGGATAGCATTAGGGCGGATTTGGGAAAGGCTGAGGTGACATTGACTCTCAAAGCAGAAGAAAGTTCAGGGGAAGGGGAGGTTGGGGTTTGTGCAGAATCCACATCCTAGTCCAAGTTTTCGCTTTTCACAGATCCTCTTTTTTCATCAGAGAGAAATGGAGAAGGAAAGACAAACAGAAAGAGATGAAAAACAGCTCCTTGATGCAATCATTGATCACTAGTCAAAGTCCTTGATTCTGTCTAATGAGCTGCTTGTTCCTTCTGGGAAGGAGAGTAATGAGAAAAACAACACTGCCTGCCACAGTGAAATTGGGCAAACAAGATAGACCTTTTTATTAAAAAAAAAAGATATGTTGGTGTGTTTCAACAGCGACGGAAATCCAGTAAGACAGTGATTCAATTGGATACATATATATATATATATATATGCTCATTTACACTTCAAAAAGGGTACGTTTTCTGTGACCCTTTCGTCGTTATTAAAGGGGAAACATATATATCGCTATATAATGAATATTAAACACCTTAAAATCAAAACGCCAAGCAACCACTGCAGAACAGCCATTTTTCTTAGTGTGGTAGTGCTTCTAATAGGTGTAATATATTTCATAGTGTGAGTGTTTTTATAGGCCAATCTGCCATCTAATAGATGCAATATATTATTCCATGCATACTTCATTATGCAGTAATGGAGCAATCCAACAAAAAATATCAAGTAAAAGTGGGGAATTTGGCAGGTTTCACTGTAAACACACACACACAAATGCAAACACACGGTGATGTAGCTGCCGGTATAGCTGCTCCGTATAGCCTGATGTGACCCTCTTGGCTCATCAGGAAGAACTGCTCCACTTAAACTTTGTTGCTCCCTTGTAATTGAATTAGTCTGCTCAATTATGTAGAGGCAGGCCTGTCCTCATTACACAGCACTATTAAAGCTGGAGGATGGAGCCGAGGGGAGGACGGCAGCAGGCGACGAGCGGCGAACGGAGCCGGAAGTCATTTGAGTGAAAGTGTAAAGTTTGATCGCCGTAATCTCCAACGCGTCTGCCACATCTGTGCAACAACTGTGCCATACACCGGTTTCGTGAATTATGTCCCGTTGTATCTTCTCTCTGCCTCGCCCCGTCTCTCTGTGTTTGACTTCCCTCTCTGTGCTTCTGGGCCAAATGCCTTGAAAGATGCTGAACCAGCAGTTTGGCTGAGTTTTTCCCTTCACTAACTTCCCAAGAAAACATCTAACTGAGCCAAAATGCTGCCGAACCACTTGCTGCAGGGGTCCCTGAGCTCGGCACAATGATCACACATCTGCCAAACATTTAATCGTATTTGCACACACACACAGACACACACACACACGCACACACCGTAGGGGTCTTCTCTTATTGCAAAAGCGTCTCCCTGTGTCTGCACCAAAGTTTCATATCTGAGATGTCAACTGTTTTCTTATTTCTGTCTCTTTGTCTCTCTTCTTGTCCCTCCTCCTGTCTCTGTCTCATGCAGGAGCAGCTGAAGAGCCTCCAGAGTGGATTCAAGCATGTTAAGGATGGAGGTTTCCAGCTGCAGAGGTAGGTTTACATACACACACACACACACACACTAAACACAACACAGAGATAGAATGAGCAGCCTGCTCTTGTGCTGCTGCTGCTGTAAAAGCCCATCTCCCTGCAGATGGGACCAAGCCATCGCTGTTTAATTACTGATAACCCCAGCTGAGATTGGACTTGTGTGTGTCCTCTGAATGTCCCCTACTCCCTTTCCCTCTTCTCAGTAACCACCTGACCATGGACCTAGACAACAACATCAATATCAGCATGCCTCCCATTGAGACCAAGGTGTTGATGTGAGTATATCTTTTTTATCTACCGCTAAATTGTGGACTTTAATTTTGATTCCATACAGTGTGTCTGATAAAAGAGTAAACCTATGTCTACTGGATACTTCATTTGTAAATTTCTAACCTTTCCTGTAAGTCAGTGATCCCCAATCTGAGATAGCAAGATGATTCTGAGAGGTCGATGATTAAAGGAACAGTGTGTAACATTTCGGGGGGATCTATTAGCAGAAATGGAACATAATATTCATAACTATGTTTTCGTGTATAATCACCTGAAACAAAGAATCGTGGTTTCATTGAATGAGCCCTTTATATCTACGTAAGGAGCGGGTCCTCTTTACGGAGTTCGCCATGTTGCTCCGCCATGTTTCTACAGTAGCCTAGAACAGACAAACCAAACACTGGCTCTAGAGAGAGCCTTAAGCGTGACTGCATTACCTGAAGGCCACCGTAGTTTTCCGACACGCTTGTAAAGGGAGCCGCAGAGTGCAAAACTGTGGTACCACGAGCCGCCGTCTGACTACCACAGATTTGCACTCTGCGTCTCAGGTTACCGCAGTCTTGAAAAGGGAGGAGTGATCTGCAACCACACCACTAGATGCCACCAGATCCTACACACTGTATCTTTAACAGGATAGGAAAAAAAGACAAAACATACCTATAATGTTTTAGTCACTTTTCTCCAATGTTCACATTTCTCTGTGAAATACTGTACGGTTTTCGCCTCCTCTTAAAGTGATTCAAATGAAACATTATTAACTTATGTAGATGTTCACAACCCTTCCTAAGACATTACTTAAATTGAAGGGGTTACAAGTCAAAAAGGTTGCAAACTGCTGGTCCAGGTGGTTTTTACAGTAGGATAGCATAATGCATGAACTTCAAGACTGATTCTGAGAACGCTCTGAATATTAAAGAAAATCCACCTTGTGAGTTGACTGACTGTCAAGTGAACTGACCCACTTTCACGTTAACATTTTAGCAATTCGGAAAATGCATTATATCTAAAAACTCGGCTTTTGTGTTTCTATGTTGTCCCCTCCGTCGCTCCGTGTAGTATCCAGCGGGCCTGGCGTGACTTCCTCCAGAGACAGGAAGCGGAGAAGAGGAGCCCCTCCCCGCCATCCCTCTCCTCCTCTGACAAGATGAGCATGTCCATCAGCATGACGACCCTGTCAGATGGGAGCACCCCGGTAAGTCACGCCTATGTCAGACATATTCGCCATTTGCAAATCCGAGGCATTCAGTCAACGCTGTGACTGACGGTGTGTTTCTGGAGGCAGGATATGTGTCTTTGATCAGACAGAAAGGATTGCTAATGATCACATATTGGCTGTGATTTTTAACTGTCTCAATAAGGGTTTCTACACATAGACTTGTGTTATAAGTATGTGACATACTAGTATTGTGCTGAGAATATGGGACAGTGCATAAAGACCCATTCCTGTCCAGAAGGGGGCAATATCTCTCAGCTAATTTCCTCAGTATGCAGACTCACAACCAGCCTCTTTCTGTGGGAGCAGAGAGTCAATATACATGGATTTGGTCTGACATACACACACTTTCTCTCACAGCAACAACACACTATGAATTGAAATCAGCGGAACAGCCATTCTCATTCAGCACATCTTCCCTCCATTTAACCAGCCCACAATAAATCCCCAGGATTTTCTCCACCGCGTCTGTTCCGGTCATTATGATTCTATACCGACGTCGTCTGCCGCCTTCTGGCTGAATAGCAAGTGTGTGTGTGCACACTTCTCCACTAATCTCTGAGCCCGAAGTCAACAGGCAGGGTCAAATCTGAGAGACAGCTGGGAGAGTTGTGTGTATGAGCGCACTTAGGTGGTACTTGTCCACACAATCGCTAAGCTTTTACACTGAAGAAGACTGTTTGATTTGGATTCTTGTGGATGAAAGGAGGTCAGATGGTCTTATGAGTGAAGAGAATTCAGAGTGGTGGTGAGCGACTGTGTGGTAGCTTTAAGGGCTGAGACGATTCACTTGTCTCCCGATTCAATACTATCACGATGCTTGGGTGCCGATTTGATATTAAGATTTTTTGCGATTTTTGTTAACTTTTTTAACTCTAGACCATGGGGAAAAGTTGAATCATACACTTCTAGGGACTTTTACTTTGAAAAAAACTAAATTAATACATTAAAATTTTAGATTTTCAGCACGTATGTAGTCAGAGATGTCCTGAAGTCAAATATATCCGTCATTTTCAGGCATTATTTATTACTTTTCTTTTCCAGCTACCCAAAAATCAAAGAATAAAGACATTTCCATGACAAATAAGTGATATGTTCTTTTTAATTTAAAAGGGACATGTAATGTTTTATACTTCTGGTGAATGTAATCTATCAATCTTATTTCCGTATATGTATTTCATATATACAGTTCCCTTTGATAACACCTTGTTTTGAAAACCGTAGTCGACGTAGTCACACATGTATACTTCTGCTAACTTCGCCAAGTCCATCGCTAGCTCGCCCGTTAGCTCCATTCTCTTTATACGTCCATGGTCAGCTCTGTCGGGGCCGTTTGAATGCATTTAACATAAATGTCAGTATATGGGTGCGATATAGTTGTAGCGTTGGCTGATTTGAACACGGAGATGAGAGTGACGGCCTGCTAGACCGCAATACGATTACATTTCCTGTCCATGACAGAGTTAGCATGCAGCTTTAGCCATCATGTCTGGCTCTGCTTTTCCTGAAAATGTGTGAAACCCAAAGTGTTTCCATACTTTACTGTATGTGTGTGTTTAGCACTTTGGATTTAATAAGTGAGGGTGCAGGTCGAATCCACGCGGACCCTCCGCTGTTTTGTATTTCCTCGTCGCGGCCGGGTGCTGTTTGTTTTAGTTGACGGATACGGAACGGATATGACGTCACGTTACTCAGACTACAACAATAAAAGCGGTAACTTCCTTCGACCTCTGCATAGACTCAAATGAAGCAAATATATGGATTCTGCCATTAAAAAATCAATTTCAAAATTGTAAAATTAAAAAAAAAACGCAATACATAGGTGAATCAATTTTTTTCCCACCCCTAGTAGCTTTAAAGTAACATGTGATGTGAGCAGCCGAGTGGTCAGTATACAGGTCAAGGAGGTTGTGGATAAAGTCAGGAGGCAGTTTATATTCTATACACACACATATACAGTAGCAAACTGTGGTTGTGTTTGAGATCCTTTGGGAAGGCCGGGAAATGCTTTAGACCTTCTGTCAAAGGCTGATGATCATCACTGAGAGAAATAGAGTATGTGTGTGAGAGCCTAAGGTCAAGGGAGATAGAGGAGAGTGGTAGAGAGGAAAGGAAGATGAAAAAACAGATGTTGGTTCACCGGTTGAATGTGCTGACACTGTAGATCTGCTCTCCTCTGTGTGGGAAACAGAGGCTCAGCTTCTCCTCTCATATGAGTTGATTCGTTTTTTTGTTTTTCTTTACCTGATTGATCGCAACAGTCCACACGATATCTCTATTATCTTAACTCCGTCTCGCTTCGTACACTTTCTCTCTCTGTCCATTTCTCTCTCTTTATGTGATCGTGCTTTCTGTAATGTGATGCATTTGCTGGATGTGACAGCTCCACCCTGTTTGAATTTCTAACCGTTTTCGTTTCTGTCGACCCAGCGATACGTTCTCAATCCACGCCGGGCAGGGTCTATACATTCATGGATGCACACACACACACACACACACACACACACACACACACACACACACACGTGCGCAAGAAAGGAGACACGGTGATGTGGCAGCCATCTCTAAAGTGATTGAATTTGTAACCTTTGCGCCTATAACATCAGTCTTTGACAAAACTGTGCTGCCTGACACCTCAGCATGCGTGTGAGTACACGTGTGTGTGTGTGTGTGTGTGTGTATAGTGTACGTAACCATGTGTGTTTCTATAAGCGAGCTATTTTTTTTTTTTTTCAAGAGGGATGACTGTAATGCTCTCAGCACTGTATGACTGAAATATAGTGGATGTGCAACTCGTTACCGTGTAAATGATCTTTCAGGTTGTAACTCAGCTCACTCATCGCCATGGCAATCTCGCAAAATAGAGCGGCTCTGGATATCTCTCTTTATGATCGATCCCTCCGCTCCATAGCAACACCACAGAGGGAGGCAGAAATTATAGGTTTCATTAAAGAGGAACCTAACAAAACTCTGGCTTTTATGCCCAGATATGAATCAGCTGTCTGAATTTTATTGTTTCATAATACTGCGCTGCATCAACACACAGCCCCCCCCACGACCACCTACAAGTACACACACGTGCACGCACACAAGGGAGAGTGAGCACACACGCACACACACACAGACCACTACAGCTTTAATTTCAGACTGTCTAGATGATAGATGTCTTTTTATAACCAGACATCAATCAATAGTGTTTGGGGACTGGCCGAATGTTTTTCTAGCAGGATTGCCACTAAATTACTTGAGAAATGAGGACGAAAACAAACACCCAGCAAAGACCTTAACCTATACAAGATGTTTGTTTTTTTAATTGTTAAAACTTTCAGGTGTTTTTATCCTGAATTTCAGAATAAAGTCCAGTTTCCTGCCTCGTTTGTTAGCTTATTTGTGGCCTGCATTTTGGGGTGCATATGAGCTGTCCACTGCCTCGGTGCTGAACTGTCATCTATGATGTAGTAGCCAAGGTTTGACACTAGAGGGAGATCCTGTATCACCGTGTTTTTTTCTTTTTATGCTATTCCTGGGGAGTGATGGGAGCAATTCTTGCACACACATTTTTGAGAAACCTCAAGATTGCAAAAGTAATACAACTCTAATCATGTGATGCCTGCTGTGTGGATTTGATTATGTTAAAAAGAGTACAGGACACAACAAAATGTTATTTTTGCTTGTTTTTTTTTGTTTTCTTCAAGCATTTACTTCCCTTTAAAGTATATATGGGCTTCATAATTCTACAAATATCCAACTTTAGTGCAAAAAACAGGGTTAAAACCTAGTAAACCAAATGTAATCATAAGAAATCCAAATTCCAGCGCACACCAGGGTACTGGCATAGACACCATTTTATAGGCACATTCATTAATTATAACAAGAAAGAGCAAACTACGTGTTTTGGCTACTGGAGAGAATAGAAGCACCGCTGTGCACGAGGCGTCTTCAGTTTTTTGCTTTCAAACCTATTTTGGACAGGTTAACAAGGGTATGATGAAGGTACAGACTATGTATATACTTTGTTGACTTGTGCAAAACCCACATGTGTTTTCCTGCATACATATAAATGTGTGTGTGCGTGTTGGCTAGTGAAGGACACACAGGGGCAGGTTAGTCCATCTGGCCTGCTAAGGTGCGGTGAGACCGGGCAGAGCAGAGCAGCACCGCCTTCTCCGTCTGCCAGCTGTCATGTTTCTCCTTCTCTGCCCTCTCCATCAGCGCTCTCTTAATGTTCCCCTCCTCCTCCTTTCTCTTTTCTGTCAACTCATAGTTTATTTTTGCCTCTGCTTTTCATATTTAATGTCTTTTTTTCTCTTTTACTCATCCCTTTTCTTTAGCATCTTTCTCGTTCTGGCTCTCACTCTCCGTCTCTTTATCACTTGCAAACCCACCTACTGTTCTTCTTGACTTTATCGGGTCATGCAGCTGCAGCAGCGGCTACGGATGCCGGTGCAGGATAAAAGATAAAAGAGGTTAGGCAAAGTTTGGGGAATTTCCGTGGAGTTACTGTATGTCCACCCCTTTGTGTGCAGTGCCGGTACATAAAGCAGGAGATAAGAGACGTTCAGCAATGTTTCACTCTCTAGGTTAACTTCCAGGTCTGCTCGGAGCTGTCCTGAAATAACCCACTGACTTTTATGTAGCTGACTCAAATTCCTCATTTCCACAAAGCATTCAGCAGATTACTGAGCCAGCAGCCTTTCGGTACACTGTCCCCCTTGTGAAAGCATTTAACCCCTCACATTCATTTTCACCCATCTAATCCACTACAGGGTCCAACTTGTTGACCCGTCATCGAGCTCGCAGTCCTCGCAGTCTTTTTCTATTCACTGTACAAGCTGACCTTTCATTACTACAGATGGAAGAAAGCAGGAAAAGGTCACATATTGTATCACCCCAGTCCAATGGTTATTACACTAAAGCCTCAGCATTGTTATTGTATGAATGGCTCTCCCTCAGGCTCACTCTGCCCCCATGCTGTTGTATTTACTGTACATTAACCTCATGGTGTACCATTCACTGATAGGTACACGAAGAGTGCTCAATTAGTCAACCACTAGAAAGGAAAGTGCTTTAATGCCACTTGTTTATAGTCTTTGTTCAGTATTGTTGAGCTTATTTCAAGGTAAAATCACAATGTATATACAACAAAGTAGGGCCGTCAAAGTTAACACGATATTAACGTATTAATACAAATTCGTAATGCAACTTGTGATTTGCAGGGTGTAGCGGGCTCAGTTTGAAAGACAGAGTGAAGATACTGTTGTCCTATGAAACTACAAAAACCTAAGGAATGCATTGGTACCAACCATCACATACTAGCTTGTCTCCAAGGAGGTTAAATTACACTCCAAACTTGCGCAAAATTTTAGCGAGGAAAAACTGGCATGGCCATTTTCAAAGGCGCCCCTTGACCTCTGACCTCAAGATATGTGAATGAAAATGGGTTCTATGGGTACCCACGAGTCTCCCCTTTACAGACATGCCCACTTTATGATAATCACATGCAGTTTTGGGCAAGTCATAGTCAAGTCAGCACACTGACACACTGACAGCTGTTGTGGCATGTTGGGCTTGAGTTTGCCATGTTGTGATTTGAGCATAGTTTTCTATGTTAAAAGCAGTACCTGTTAGGGTTTCTGGACAATAACTGTCATTCTTTTGTGTTGTTAATTTATTTCAATAATAAATATATACATAAATTTGCATAAAGCAAGCACTACCATGTTGATAAGATTATTAAATACTTGACAAATCTCCCCTTAAGGTACATTTTGAACAGATAAAAAACGTGCTATTTATTTGCTATTAATTGCAATTAATTATGGACAATCACGTGATTAACCCGATTGAATATTTTAATTGATTGACAGCCCTAAAACAAAATATACAAAGTGTTATCAGTGTTGACACAAGTCAAGTCAAATCAATTGTATTGTATTGTATTGTGTTCATATAGCCCAAAATCACAAATCTTGCACTCAAATGGCTTTCCAGTCTGTACAGCATACAACCCTCTATCCTTGTTTTGGAAAAGGAAAAATCTAATATTCTTAAACATAGTAAACATCCAAGTAAATCAGGAGCAGTACACAGATCATTATTATTACAGCACTTTTAAAAATGTAGAAGAAGTCAAAGCACCACTTTCAGACATGACATATTATTTTAAGATAAATATACAACGCAACAAAACAGTCCTTTGATGCTGCAGATAATGTAGAGCAGATATTCTGTTTAAACCTTCACTCTCCTAGACACAAGGACATGCCTTGCCGTGTACTTAACCGCGTGTCAAGAACCACTATTATTCTTAATTATTACAATGTCAGCTATCAAGCCAGCGGTCCGCTGCACACTGTCAACCTTCCAAGAAGTGTCATTTCCCAATAGCCTTTCCCAACTCCTCTTCCACCGCGGACCAGAACATCCCTGTGATGATTTATGGTAATTATGCAAATGCAACATAAGGCTTTGGAAATTAATGCTAACCCCCGCCAGTTTCCTTCGTCACTGGAGGACGGGTGTAACTGCAGCCAATGCTTTTTACAATCCTGTTACTGTAATACCAGGGACAATGCAAAAAGCCTAGGTCAGACGATTAAGGATTCCCTTGAATTGGTTTATTGAAGCCTCATGGAGGCGTGTTTAATCATTTTTCTTCATTCATTAGGTGCAAATTGATTGAAGAGGCAGCCTGCACATGGGTTTATCCTCGTTCTCATTCCTCGAGAGTAATGTCAGGTCTGTGGGCTGCAGATTGAGCTGACATAATCTCTCACCTAGATAAGATGTACTGTATGGTGGCGGTGGCGGTGGCGGTGGCGGTGCAGGTGTGGGTGTGCTGGGGTCTCCAAATGTGTCTGAGGTGGGCCGGGCGGACTGACAGCCCTGGCAGGGATGTGAGAAGACTCGCTGTGACACACCGGCCGAGGTATTGATTGACAGAATCATTAGTGACCTCTCACCGCTCCATCACCACCTTATGTGTGGAGAGTCTGGCTCTATAGATCTAGAAGACACAGAATTTACATCCTCCTGTGGCTGCAACCGAAACAATATTAGCCCTTTTTTCTGTCTACGCACTCCAGCTCTGAGTTTCTTTCTCAATGCCTGCAGACATGTGAAGGGCATTCATATGACTTTTTTAATTATGTATTATGGAGACGGAGCCGTCAGTGCAATAATGTCTGATGGGGGGGCAGCGAGGTCTGACTCTCTGCTAATCACCTGCCAGCGGCGTGTCAAGTCGAACATGGGCCCTTTCACACCTGGGACATGTCATGTCATTCACTCTCTGAGGTGCGTAATGCAACATTTCGTCCATGTGACATGCTGGACGTGATGTGTGTGTGTGTGTGTGAATGTGATGGAGAGGATGGAGGGGTGGGAGGAAATGCATACTGAGTCTTAATTAGTCAAACTTGGGAGCATGTTCTTTTATATATGAGGTGCCTAGAAAAGCCAAAAGCTTAAAAACAAGTATTATTTTACATTGGAATCTGCACTTTACTCATCTAGATGTTTTTAGGACAGTTGTTTACAAATGATGGCAGCCCTTGCTTCAGAGTGAAGTCATGCTGTATTTTCTAGTGGAATCCATAGGGGGTCACTGTTGTGCTGTGTCATGACAGCCAAGCGAAATAGCAGGGAGTAGTCCAAGTCTAGTAAAACCCCTGGTCAAAATGCATCCAAGATCTCCTCTGAAGGCTATAGTCCTCTCCTTCTTTACTGGACGTCAATACAGCATCAATCTGGATTTAAAAAGATGCAGATTCAGAAAGTCTGGTCCAAATTGTTGGAGCCGCAGAGATGCTTGATGTTGTGTAGAGGACACTCTCAGTCAGCAAACAGCCTCTCATAAGGGACTCTCCTTTCAAAGATAATAACCCATTATCAACCTATTTGTAATTAAAATGAGAGGTGAGCTGCCGTTTTGTTTTTCAGTGGCTTATCTACGACCCTCTCGCTATCTCTCTCTCTCTCTCTCTCTCTCTCTGTTGCTGTGTGTCTCTTCTATCTTTCGTCCTCTGCCTCTTCTCCTTGAGCCTTTTAATTTCACGACACTTCAATTAAATATTAAAGTGTTTCAGGATTACGTCAGACTTGTGAACAAGCTGCTGGGTTTTTCCAGGCCGCATTATATATATATAAATTTCCTCTTCCTTTTTTTCTCCACCCTTTTTTTTAGTTTCAGTTTCAACTTGCTTTGCTGGAGTGGCATGTAAATACATTTTGTGTTGCCAAAATATGTAGGAATAAAGGCCGTAGTCAATGACGATAATAATACAACTGACTGCACTGATGCTACAGTACAATATGTCTTGTAAGTCACCTATATAAAAACTTAAGGGAGAACAAGGCCTCCTTCACACACTCTGCCAAATTCACCCTTGTGAAAATGACCATCCTTCCTCTATTTGACTACGGCGATATAATTTATAAAATGGCATCAAAGACCACCCTCAGAAAACTGGACACACTCCACCACTCAGCAATCCGTTTTGCCACATGTGCACCCTTCACCACCCACCACTGTGAACTTTACAGATTGGTGGATTGGCCCTCCCTTCACACCAGGCGGCTACAACACTGGCTGCTCTTGGTCTACAAATCCATTTTGGGAATGACCCCTTGCTACCTCTCCAATCTTCTGCACATTTCCGACAGCAATCGCCGTTTAAGATCCAGTGATTTCATAAGGCTCATCATTCCAAAAGTCCGTACTGTGTTTGGTCATAACTCCTTTCATTTTGCCGCTGCAAATGACTGGAACTCACTACAGAACACGCTCAAACTAACAGCTCTCACCTCTCTCAACATGTTCAAACAAAAGCTGCAACAAGTCATAGTTGACTGCTGTACTTGCTGACCAGCCCTCACTTCTCTCTCTCTCTTCCATTTTTACAAAGTACATCCAGTAATCCGCCTTTTTTTGTACATAGTGTTTGTTAATTTACCTATGCTGTTTTTAGCCATTTTCTCATGTGTTTGTCATACTGTATTGTATCTGTGCTGTCTGTGTCACTTGTGTGGACTGTGCTACTGCCTCTTGGCCAGGTCATCATTGTAAATGAGAATTGGTTCTCAATTGATTTTACCTGGTTAAATAAAGGTCAAAAAAAAAAAAAAAAAAAAAAAACAGCAACTTATTATTGTGCCCTGTTGGTTTATGTAAATATATTTTTCTTGTTAACAGCGTTAATTTTATGTTTTGCATTGTGCATCATCCACAACACCCACACCAACAATATACAATAGTTAACAATGAAAATCCCAGACATAATGAAAGCATATTTGCCTGGTTGAATTGATATAAACAATATCTGTTCAGTACAGTTTCTTTCTCATGGAAAATGCAAATATGAAAACAAGACTTCACACCTTTCTTTTACTCATTTGCCAGGCCCTTTAGCAGCTGCTTCGTTCACTGATGCTTGTAGCAGTTAATGTTAGATGATAATGGAATTAAAAGAATGAATCCTAAACATATAATATAGGATATATTTCATTTGAAAAACAGCTTTAAGGCAGCAAAATGCAGGTTGTGTCTATGCCTCGTCTTTCTATCTTCTGTTTTTTTGCCTTCCGTTCTCTCTCCCCTTTTTTCTCATACCAAGAGTGCCTCTCTGTCTTCTCCGATCCCACAACCACCACCACCACCACATTATCTCATTGATCTCTACTTGCACAGCAACACGGCCATAATTGATCATTAATGTCTGATTGGGGACAGTGGTGATATGGAGAGCAGCAAAATGATACAATTACGAATCATCTTAGCTCTGGAATCTATCGATCGGGGCTTTGCAGAGGTAATCAAGGACAGATTATCCATGTACGATCTCTGAACTCTAAGTGTAATTCGGCTGATGGATACGTGACACAATTCGCTGATGAAAGCCGATGAAGCATGAACTATACTTTAGGTCTCTCCACATTCACACAGTAAAGTAGTACTCCATTCATGTTTTTTAAACACATACTATAGTGGGTAAGGGGATGAAGAGACATAGGCCATCAAACCAAGTGAAATTCAGTCAGGCTCATCATTATTATTATTATTATCATTATTATTAGCTTACCATCAGTTTAAAGGGGCTAGATGTAAGAATCAGAAATTGCTTAACAGTGACACCTGTGGCTGTTAAGTCAACAACAGTCAGCGTCCTGTTGCACGCACTACCGACACACACGAGACTGAACACGATTGACAGGCATCACGTTGATTAACGTTAGCAACATTAGCCAGATAAAACCACAATATCACTATAAATTTCACATCCTTGGCAGTAATGTTAGCTTACTAAACAAATTTTCCTCCATGAATCGAAGGCCCGGCCGATGTCGATCCTAGTTTTCCTGCTTCAGCCTTCCGACCGTGGTCAGAAGGCACATGGGAGACACCGTAGTTTTGGTCTCCTGGGCCAGAGTGGATAACATTACTCACTTCAGAGTTAACCCCCGTCACTTCACTAGGCAGCAGGGAAACAAGACACGGGAAACCTCTGTTGGTCTTGAGGAGCTGCAGCATTTATTTCTGCACAAACTGCAACTTCCACCGTACATTCAATTGATATTCTCCGAACCAAACTAACTCTTTTTTACTGCTCCGCTGCTCACTCGTTTTCTCGCACTCTCGTTGCCGCTCCCTCTCTCTCTTGCTTCACCACTCACTTCCCACGTGCACACACACACACACACTCTTCTCACTGGCTCTGCTATTCTCCCACAACAATAGTTTTCGCCCGACGTCGGTCACATTCCTGTTTTGCAAGACGAGCTTCACTAGGTATAACTTTGTTGTTTTTATGCTTCCGTGGAGTTTGTATTGGTGTCTGAGTTGTTGTGGAGGCTGGTTGTTTGTTGGCGTTAGCGGACTCCATTTCTCACCGAATGTTAGCTATCGTTGCACACTGTTAGCCCTGTAGCGGAGCTGAAAATAAAGGCATTCGCGAGCGCGGATGACGTCACATCCGTTGGATTTTCCTGGAAAAAAACGGTCCGGGTTCTTCGCATCACAAGCAATCTACAGGCTGATAGACCCCATTGACACCTTGGCAATAAATACAATTAAAAAATGTTTATACATGTAAAAAAATTTCCATACAGTCCCTTTAATCGATTTCTTTGTAAAATGATGTATCACTTATGGTGGATATCACATTTTATGGAAACTTGCTTAGTTACCAAATGCACATGCCAGCTTTTTTTTCTGTTAGCTACAATTTACTTTTTATACTAGCAGACAAATAAAATGCTAAAATTGTTATGAATGGATTTGAATGAAAATATGTAAAAAGGATTGTTATTGGGCATGATTGAAATATTGATTTTAGGTAAAACATGATTTGAAACTGACATACTTTTGAAATTGCAGCAATAGTGTTGGAGATTTGTTTTAATTTGTTATCAGTCATTTTGTATTTAAAAGCTGTTGGTAGCATTTATCAACAAACCGTATTTCATTATGGAACGAAACATATTTATCACATCAGGCGCTACCTGATGCCAAAATTCTGCTGTAAAAAATCTCTGCAGCTCATTAACATTGCCATGTGTTTAAAAATGTATAAAAGTCTCACCTGAGAAGACATGAGAGTAAAAACAGCCTCTCGCTCCTGTAAAAAAAAGGCGCTGCCTCCTCATAAGCAGTGCTAGTGGTGACAATGTTTTATTAATAGCGCTCATGCTCTCCGCCTCGCACATAAACTCAGGTATTCACGGACACATGCATGCATGCGTGCACACTTACATACAGAGGCACATAGGAAGTAAAGAGGTAAGGGAACGTGGATTGCCATCAATTTGTATGTGACAAGATTTTGCACCTACTGTATACCTCAAGAGCTGTGAGATGTGTGGGCATATGTGTGTGTGTGTGTGTGTGTGTGTGTGTGTGATACAGGGTGTAAAGGAACAGCCTGCAGCACTGTGCATATCCAGCCTCATTTACCAGATTCCACTCCTCCATTATCAGCAGCAGGATCATTATCCGCTCTCCTCCCTGCCCTCGCTGCCTCACTTCTACCGGGACTCAAGGTGGCACACCAAAATATCAACACACACATCACACTCACCCAGAATGCTTATTATACTGCACCCTTTTTACATGTTTTACAAAAAAAGACAACTGCTGAGTGTGCATGTGAACGTATATAGGTGCAAAGTTTAGTTATTTTTGCCCCAGTATTCCTGCGAGAAAAATGACAAAACGAGGTTACGGTGGTGTGACTGTTTTTGCGAATGCATCATCTCTTCGCTCCTGACACCAATGGCTCGCAGGCCACAGTTGATGTGCTGCATCAGTGTGCATCCGTTTAGAAGGGTATGGAGATGAGGTGATAGACATCTAAAATGAGATTAAGGTTTCAACCGCTGCTACCAGTGGAATACCGCTCGCTACATGCACATATATCGCACAGTTGAGCATGATAGAAAGCAGTTTATGTTGCACATCAAGGTCATTTATATAGATAAATACATATGTCTATATATATGTGCTCATGAAGGACACATTTGTCTATGTACACTGTCTGGCAGGGATAACAGGAAATGGAGCACTAGGCCTTCCCTGGCTTAGAAAAGATGAGTGAAGGGAGGTAAGACTAAACCAAATGATTTCACTACTGCTCTTTGAGTTTTTCCCTCATACAGTATTTCTTTATACCGCTGCATTTTTCCTGTTTCCTGTCAGAATGACGGCCTCCCCCCCCCCCTCTCCTTTTCTGTGATTTTCACTGCCTGGTCTTAGCTCGTATTTCTGAGAGGCTCGCTATGTTGTTATTCAACTTGAACAATCCTACTGCTTATTCAGCCCTGTGAGATCCCACTAATAGTCACAGTGGCTGCTGAGGCGTGCAGCTGTAGGTTTCACCAAACCGACTCTGGAAATGTAAAAGACAGCATCATGCAACTCTGATTGTTGTGTATGTGTCTGCGCACAGTAAGTGTGTGTGTGTGTCTGCTCGCTCAGATGTGACCTTCTAAGCTGTGATTTTTACTGTTGGCTGGGAATTTGTTTCTACTTGAACACTTTAAGTAAATATTGCTTAAAAGTTTTCAGTTTGATTGTATTGCTTAACCAATCTCAGTATATTGTACTGTTATGAAGGGATAGCATCTTTGAGTTGAACACACTTAAAGGAACAGTGTGTAACATTTCGGGGGATCTATTAGCAGAAACTTAGAATCGTTTGGTTTTCGTTAGCTTAGAATGAGCCTTTCATATCTACATAGGGAGCAGGTCTTCTTCACGGAGTCCGCTATGTTGCACTTGGCGGCTCATGTTACCACAGTCTTCGCAACCCGGTCTCACTCCCAACTCGTTAAATACCGCCAATTGGGCAGCGCCGATTGGGCAGCGCCCCTCGACATCGGAAACTGACATACGGAGTCACCCTTTAGCAACAGTATGTGACGAACCAGACTTTCAACTAACTCCAATGTAAACTCACACGCGGCGCTATTCGTCAGTCGGAGCAAGTGACGTAGTATTAATAGCGTGAGAGTCCACTCATAGTGGGCGGGAGGGGTGGTGGATGGGTCAAACAAACACAAGACTTTACACCAGGAGACCGGTGTTTGTGTCCCATATGAAACTAAAAGTAAGCTTTATTTGTCACGTCAGTCGTTAATCACGTGACTCGTCAGTATCATCAGTCCCGTAAGTAGCTAGTCAGTGAAATGAACGTCAATCACGACTGTTTCCTTACCCTACCTAAGTGGTTGTGTTGCCTAAACCTAACTTCCAGTGAAAACAGTAGTTTATTTTGGAAGGACACTATGCATGTAACGAGCGTATATATTGACACGCCGTCCGTGGTCTGTTCAAAAGTAACGCAAGAGGGGTAGCTCATGTATTGGTCTCCGATGCAAGCGGAGGGGCACTGACCAAGCGCCGGTATCTGACAAGTTGGAGAGAGAATGTGTTGGTCTGGGGTATTCAGTTGGTTGCAATCTGCAACCACACCACTAGATACCACCAAATCCTTCACACTGTCCCTTTAAGTATATTCTTAGCCTGCACCACACCCCTATCAGCACTGCAGCACTTTGCCATTTTCTAATTGGTTAATTCACTCAACTTGTCTGGGCACATTAAATAATTGTAACTTATAAAGCTGAGTTGAATAGTTGGGGGAAAATGTTATGTTACTGCAGACTTAAAGTGCAAATAATTTAGCTTGTTGTGTTGAACTTGAATTGTTCCAATCTATTAGCGTTCAAGTAAAAATCACCCAAACAAATTCAATTCTCTGTTTTCATTTAGAAATTATTTAAAGGAATTGATTGCCTTACATTTTTCAAGTAGAAGTAGTCATTTTATCTGGGTTAACAGCATACTGAACATGCAATCTGTTTCAGAAGGAGAGAGGGAGGAAGGGGATTTTGCTTCTCGGTTTATTGGTTTGGCATTTAGAGACTGGTGGAGAAATCCCGAGAAGAGGAACGGAGGGAAACGTATCGAACAGAAGGGAGATAAAACAAGGGGAGAAAGAGCCTATTCTCCTTCCCACTGAGTGGTCTGGTCCCCAGAGAGAAATATACTGATTTGTGATTAATGAAAAGATGGAGAAGAGGCTTCCTCTCTCTCTCTTTCTCTCCCTCTCTTTCTTTCTCCCCCCTCCCTTTCCTTTCTCTCTCTAACTCTCTCACGTGGGAAAATCCATCTCGGTAATGATGTCTGTGTGTAGAGAATGATTATGGGGCAGATAAAGAGAGAAATCAGCCAATAAAAGGAACACAAAAACATTCTACAGTATTATCATCACACAAGCACTCTGCGGGCGAACTGAGATAACGTGTTATCGTGAAGTAAACACCTGACCTCTTGCAAAACACAAAGTCACAGCCTTCTCTTGTGTAACTTTCTCTCCACTTTTACAGCAAGTTTGCATAATATCTGTTGCCAATTTAGTGAGACGGCAACAAATTAGTAAGCTTTAAAGTGCCTAGCAGGGTCTGTGCTCTTAAATGATGTAGGCAGTTGATGATGCAGCATACAGAGTGTGTTTTGAGTTTTAAAGGAGACATCCAGGCGGGGGGAATGAGGGAGATCCTGAGCTGTGTGGAGCTCCTTCATGCCTCATTAGCCCAGTAAACTGATATCAGCTGTGCTGTCCTTATCGTCACCTCCACCACAGCCTCCTGTCACACAGCACGCATCTCTGTACTCCACTGATATTACAGGGCATCACTTTGGCCTCCTTATTTAGCCAGTAACAAACAGAAAAGGACGAGGGGAGCAAAGGACGTGGATGACGAAGAAGGAACTTTAAAACTGTACTTAGAAGGAATAAGCAGTGTGGCAGGAAAAACGTGAAATAGATGAGTTGTAAGACGTGCAAGGGAGGAATAGCGGTGAGCAAGAGTATCATCATGAGAGCCACCTGGAAGATCAGAAGCCATGGTGCGACGCCGCACCTGACTGTCACAAGGGAGACTTCACAGCTACCGCGGTACACCCCGTCATTCACCGAACATTACTCAGGGAGAGCAAACTGTTGTTAGTGTGTCAAAAGCGGGGACAGGAAAACGGAGGCGTGAAAGGGGAAAGATGGTAATTAGGATGAGAAACAGCATTTCACCAGGATGTTGTCAAGAGGAGGTCTGATTTTATGTAGAATTTCATGGTTTTAAAGTGAAAGGAAGTGTCATGTTGGGGTGAGGCAGTGGCAGAAGGGTAAAGGAAGAAGAGACATGTAAAACCCAAGAGATAAGAAGAGTAAAACCAGAATAAAGATGAAAGGAAATTAAGTTCAAAAGATAATGGGAAGGTTCATCAATTTATTTTCTCGCCACTTACTGTACGGTGAGTCCTCCTTTCCACCAGCTGCCTCAGGGGGAAACCATTGTGCTACTGTTCCAGCCAGCGGGCAACCTCGGGGTCGGAAAAGTGAAGCCAATGCGAAAGTGCCTTAAATCTACATTCTTTCTAATAGCCAGCAGGGGGCGACTCCTCTGGTTGCAAAAAGAAGTCTGATTGTATAGAAGTCTATGAGAAAATGAGCCTACTTCTCACTTGATTTATAACCTCAGTAAACATTGTAAACATGAGTTTATGGTCTCAATCGCTAGTTTCAAGTCTTCTTCAATACAGCATGATGTTCATTTAGTAAATTATGGTCCCATTTAGAGTCAAATAGACCATAAAGCAGGGTATGTTTTAGGGCGTGACTACCTTGTTATTGACAGGTCGCTAGCTTGCCGTTGTCCAGTCTGGGAGTTGTGCGTGTTTTCGTCTTAGAACTTTAACCCTTTCACAGTGTATTTTCAGTTTCATGAAAGTTAATTCTAACCTTTTGGTCGCCTAAAAATGTCTTATTCAGTGTTTGGTTGTACTTAGCTCCACCATCTCGTGACACTTCTCGTTGCAAAAAAACAAGATGGGGACAGCCAAAATGTCGTACTCGAGGCTTAAAAACGATAGTCTAAAAATCATGGTGACCACGTCCACTTCTTATGTACAGTCTTTGGTCCCAGCTAGGAGATCACACCAATTTGGTTCTTCCCAAGGAACTCCTATCCAGTCAATCATGCCCAGAATTGCCCCTAGGGTTGACCACTCTGGACCGTCTTTAGCTGGTGCGCAAATCACCTGAAATGGCTTGAGGATCAGGAACTGAGCACAAGGACTTTACAGGATTTTTCAGCTTTTCACTCTGTTGAGTAAACCTAATTTCCTCTTGTTGTGTCAGACCTTTCTTTCAGTAAACCCAGAGTTCATGGCTATTTGTGAAGACAGTAACAATCATTTAACCTGTAAAACAAGTTCCCTCTTCTCCACTCCAGTCTATGTCTGCTCACTTTACTGCAGCTGATGTATCATAACCAGCGACCACTCAGTTTCACAATCAATCCCATCCTCTCTCCTATTGATATAAATGGGATGAACAAAGAAACATCTCTCAGTATAATGCAATACAATTCAGCAGAACCAAGAAATGCATTCTGCAAAATGACTATAAAGCTGGATCAATGCTTCTCTGAAACAGTTTCAGCAAGAATTGAACATTATAACCTTCAGGTAGGATTATTGTTCTATTAGACAGCATTCATTTTTAGCTAGGTCTACCTAATAAACTGGCTGCTCAGTGTAGAGTTTATAATATTTGTCAGAATTGAGTCAACTTAGGTTTATCAAGTATTCAGGTTGTGTTTGTTTGTGTATTCAGTAATATAGTACATGTTGCCTCAAACACGGATGACTGTGTATCCTCGTCGTATACTGAATGACAGCAGACGTACAGTCCCAGACTACAATGTGTCTGCACATTCACGTCAACTGTCTAGGAAACAATGCGTGCAGGATTCACGGAGCAAACAGAGAATGCTTGACAGCTTTGATATGACAACACTTTTCCCCTCACGTAGAGCTCCACGGTTTCAAAATCAGTCATTCGCCAAGTTCATGAACTCTGAAAAATACAAGAAAGACGGAGAGGGAATAAAGCGAAGCGAGTACGAGAGAGAGAAGACAGCACATGCGAGGGAAGAACGAGAAGTCATTCCAAGAATTCTCTCAATCCTGTACAACTCTTCAGTGGCTTCCCACTCCTGTGGGGAGAACGCCGGTACTGCTGAGAAAGGAGATCACATTCACTATTAAGAAGAAGACATTTCAACTGCTTTGTAGTAAGCAGATCTCACCTGGGACTAGCAGAGGTAGAAAGTTCAGCAGGTACAAGCAAGGAGAAGCTAACTAGTTTCGAGACAGGGAAGTTTTCCAGTTCCAGTTCTGTTTTATTAAAACACAGTTCCAGAAATCTTGCCGAACATCACCACTATAGGTTCCTTTCTGTCCTACATTTGTGTTATTAATTTATGGTCTCTTACTCTTTGCACACCAGCTGTTCTGCTCTTGAATGTGGATAAATATTTCATTGGGTGATTTCCATTCTTCGCTATGCAGCTGTCTCCCTGCCATAAAGGCTGGAATATGGAAATGGCCTGAGTCTCTCTGGCACAGTAAATGTATTCAAATCACACAACATCAATCACAATATGCATCTAATACACTTCTATACCACCATCCCTTATTTGCATATGTTTCAGAGTCTTTTACAAATTCAATATTGTGCTTTTACAAGTACCATTTTGAATGGAGGAACACGCTCTGCATGCGTAATGCAGCACAGGAATTCTCATTCAACACAGCTGGGTTGGGTTTCCGATACAAATCCATCTTGTTCGGTGAATGAAGGCAGCGCAGTAGGCACAGCTTCCAGATTTTAGTCAACAGCTGTAATTAAATGACAAACGACTAACCAGACTCATTTGTGGAACTGGAGTTAATTTGATATACAGTATTTCTGCAGTTATAAGAAGAGTTTGGTGGTATAAACATGCAGCAGGAGTGCCTACTGGAGGACATAAATATTGACATTTGATGATATCACATTATTAGGAATATCTTATTTTGGTCAAGTGCATTCAAATCACGTTTATGGTAACTTCAGATGCATTTTTCTTAAAAAGATCAGACATCCCTATTTTGCCAGAACACTTTAATAATATCATGTAACTTGAACACAGTTTAAAATTGGCCACCATTATATTGATACAAGGTGTACATCAGGCAGCAAACCTCTGGGTCTGAAAAGTGAAGCAAATGCAGAAGTGCCTTAAACTGGCATTCTTTCTAATAACCAGCAGGGGGCGACTCCTCTGGTTGCAAAAATAAGTTTAATTGTATTGAAATAACCTCTCAGTAATGAGCTTATGGTCTCAATCGCTAGTTTCAAGTCTTTTTCAATACAGCATGATGTTCATTTAGTAAATTATGGTCCCATTTAGAGTCAGAGATGATAACGCAGGGTATGATTTAGGGCGTGGCTCTTGTGATTGACAGATCGCTACCACAGCGTTGTCCGGTCTGGGAGTTGTCCGTGTTTTCATCTTAGAACTGTAACCCTTTCACCGTGTGTTTTTAGTTCATAAAAGTTCATTATAACCTTTTTGGTCGCCTAAAAATGTCTTATTCAGCATTCAGTTGTACTTGGCTTGACACTCTCGTGTCACTTCTGGTTGCAAAAAATCAAGATGGCGATGGCCTAAATCCAAAATCGCGACAGCCAAAATGTTGAACTCGAGGCTTCAAAACAGCAGTCCGCAAACCAATTGGTGACGTCACAGTGACTACGTCCACTTCTTATATACAGTCTGTGGTTTAGGTAAATACACTACGCAACATTAACCATACTTCCGTCATATTACTATATAAAACATCATCTTCAGTTTTTGTTAATTCAACTTTATGGTCATTTTGGAGGATGTAGTTTGTGGTGCCTTTGAGTTGTATTGCATTATACTGGCAGGTGTTTCTGTTATTTAGCCTACCCTCATATAAATGGGGTGGAAAAACATTACAAGCTTCATGAATTTAGTGTAGGTGTAAGTCCAAGACTAGAGAAACTAGAAACAAATACAGGCTGAGAGGGAGATTAAAAGAGTTTGACAGAAAGCAAACTTTATAATTTCAAGGCGAGCGGACACATATTTCATCTGTCTTGTCTTCGCAAGTGTGAGCTCACACAGACTGGTGTTAACTTGCGTGAATGCTGGTGTGCCTGCATGTGCTATTAAGTTGAACTCACTGGACCGAGCTTCCATATGGCTGGCCTCAATGCAGCCAGTGTCATGCCAGTTATGCACTAAGATTAATTCACTTTTCGTTAAGGCAGATTGCTCTGCCCAAAAGCACATTTTGTTCTGTCCAGCACTCTGTTCTCTCTCTGTAATGATGGAAAGCCGGTCTACAGTGCTGTGGTTCACTTTTCTACACGAACTGGAGTCAGAAATGAGGAGAAGAATTGTGATATATGATTGTACAGGCATATACTGTACACTTTGACACCTGAATTTCCCCCCGGGGATTAATAAAGGTTCATCTTATCTTATCTGATCTTATCTTATGTAACCAAGGAATTTACGTGCTTTACCAACTGCATATTAATTAGGGGTGGGAAAAAAATCCATTCACCTATGTATCATGTTTTTGGGGGTTTTTTTACGATTTTGAAATTGATTTTTTAAATCTCTGTGGTCAAATTATCAAACGCTACAACTGTAACGCACCAATATACTGACATTTATGTTAAATGCACTCAAACGGCCCCGATGGAGCTGACCATGGAGGTTTAAAGAGAATGAAGCTGACAGTAGAGCGAGTGATGAATGTGGCGAAGTTAGAGGAAGTGTACACTTGTGACTATGTCCGGTTTTCAAAATAAGGTGCTAACAAAGGGAACAGTATATACAAAATACACATATGGAAATATGATTGATTGGATTATATTCACCAGAAGTATAAAATATTACATGCCCCTTATAAATCAAAAAGAAAATACCACTAATTTGTGAGGGGAATGTCTTTATTCTTTGATTTTTGGGTTTCTGAAAAAAAAAAAAAGAAAATGCCTGGCAATGACTGATATATCTGACTTCAGGACATCTATGACTACATGCTGAAAATTAAACATTTTTACCGTGTCAATTTAGATATTTTTCAAAGTAAAACTTTTTCCTATGGTCTTTTGTTAAAAAAGTTAACAAAAATCGTAATAAATCATAATATCAAAATTGCAGTATTTGTAGAATCACAGTACTTAATATCGAATCGGTAACAAGTATCATAATAATATCGAATCAGGTGTATCCTCCAATAGAATAAAACTACATACCTTTCTTCACTGTGTTACATTAGAAAGCAACAGCATATGTGATTTTGCAATAAACACAGAAAACCCAAACAGGTGTCCCTAACAGTTTGAAACTGTACCTGAGAAGGATTTTCCGTAAACAACTGTCATATCAGTGAACCGGTGCTCATCTCTGCACAGCTAATTATCCTGTGGGAGAGAACGCATAGCGTGGTAGTTTGGATCCATGTCAACAAGCAGACCGCATGTGCTTAAACGGACACCGTGGGCGGAGGAAATCACCAAAGGACATAGGGGAAACAAGCAGGATAGGGTATACCTTGCTGTGATGTCTTTGTTTTAAAGTTTCTGAGTGTGTGTGATGGCATGTGGGTGCATTCCGTATGAGTCTGTACGTCTCAGCCCCCTCAACCCCTCGGTGCCAGCCAACACATGTCCCTTTGATCAGCTCTGATGTTTAATTACACTAAACAAGATAAGACCTTGTCCTCCATCTGAACTGTTTCAGCTTTGTCTTCCACCCTCCTATCTAGCTCTAATAGAAAACAGCTGGGCATATCATGGGGGGAAAGAACAAAATGCCTTATCCCAACAGGCTCGCTATCATAGCTGTTTGTGCTCATCTTGTGCTCCTTTGTAGAGGCTGATGTTCACCCGGTGCCCGGCTACAGTACTTATCCGTGGTTTAGTGCGGTCCATCAGCTGAGGCTGTGTTATGTGAGGTAGCGGGGTGCTTTATTAACACAGATGTTTCACCTGACAGATGAGGATGAGACAGATAAAGAGGAGAGAGACAAAGAGGATTCCTACACAGTGTATGGAATAGTAGACTGCTGTCTTTAGTTAAAGAAGATTTATTGTGTAAAACCTAGCTGTTGACAGAGATGAAAACAAATGGGGAAAGAGGGCTCCAATACATTCTGCGTGTTTCCCCACCCAACCCACCACCACCACCACCACCACCACTCTGCATAGTAGCTACAGTAGAAGTAAGAAGGGTGGTTGAGTTATGGAATCTGTAATGAATAGTCTCAATGACACCACTAGCTGCCAGATCACATAGTTTTAGTCAATCCATCACCAAAGGAAGATTTTCCCCCCGCAGCTGAAATATGAAAATCACAGCTACTCTGTCTGGTTTTAATACTGAAGCCATCGATTCGCTGGCCGCTATCTCACCACAGCCTTAATTACATGGTATCTCGTGTGCTATCTGCCCTCCCGTCTGAGCCCGCTCATCATTCAGCAGAAGATGAGGGAGATGAGCCCATTCTAATTAAATAAGAGAGTGAGACGGAGAGAGATTACAATACCAGAGTGTGCAATATGACCTGGGTGGAATAATGTCTGTATTTGGCCGTCTCGGGGTTTATGAACTGCGTAGATGTGGAGTCACACCGCAGTTATATAAGATGACTGGCCAAAGATATGAAACCAATCTCAACAGAGACATCTGCACCAAATAAGTGTTGTTTGTTCAACTATTAAAAAAATGAAATGTCGCAATATTTCATGCTTCAGATGATATAGAATAAAGGGCACCAGAGCAATAATTCATCTTTTATTTCCTTCAGTAAACACACAACAAAGTTCTTTTGTGTAATACTAGGGCTGGGACGATACACCCATCTTCCGATTCGATAGTATAACGATACTTGGGTGCCAGTTCGATATGTATTGAGAATTTTAAATATTGCAATTCTACAAGTATTGCGATTTGATATTACGATTTGTTGCGATTTTTGTTAACTTTTGTAACACTAGACTATGAGAAAAAGTTGATACATACACTTCTAGGGACTTTTACTTTAGAAAATATCTAAATTTATACATTAAGAATGTAACATTTCCCTCTTTCTTTTAATTAATAAGGAACATGTAATGTTTTATACTATTGGTTAATATAATATAATATAATTTGAATGCATTTAACATAAATGTCAGTATATAGGTGCACTGTAGTTGTAGCGTCGGCTGATTTGACCACGGAGACACGAGTGACGGCTGGTTTGACCGCACGTTACCGCAATACAATAACGTTTCCTGTCCATGACAGAGTTAGCATGCAGCTTTAGCCATGATGTCTAGCTCTGCTTTTCCTGGCAATGTGTGAAACCCAAAGTGTTTCCATACTTTACTGTATGTGTAGTGTTTACCATTTTGGATTCAACATGTGAGAGTGCAGGTCGTATCCACGCCGACCCTACACCGTTTTCTGCTTTGTCGTTTCGGATCACTGCGGCCGACTGCGTTGTGTTTTGGTGACGGATACGGAGCGGATATGACGTCACGTTACTCTGACTACAACAATAAAAGCGGTAACTTCCTTCTTCCTCTGTATAGACTCCAATATATCGATTCCAGCCATTAAAAAAATCTGGTTTTAGTAGAGGAGAATTTCAACATATTTTAGGAGTGAATGCATGATCACAATGATAGAAATGAGAGGCTCAACCAAAATCTGTCATTGTCAAGCTAACAAGGTGACTCATAAACGGTGAAATGGATCAAATAAAACTGAAATACATTTACAAACATCAGACATTTACACTGACTGTATCTATTCTGCAATCTGTGGCAGGAGGCACCTGCAGAGAAAGGAAACAGCTCGGTGTTTTGTGCAAGAGCATAGGGTGCCGCTGGAAATTCCTGAAAACAGCTCACTCATGGCCCCGAAACCGTAAATATCTATAATCCCCGGCATGTTCCAGAGCCCCCTGTCCAGCTGTAAACCTCCCGAACCAATCAGTTTCCCTCCATTCGCCATCGTTGTGTATTTGAGTGTGTGTGTGTGTGCATGTGTAGGTGGCCTCTGCTGGAAGGCATAGGTCCCAATCCTTGTGAGTGTTATCTCTTTAACAGAGCATGGAGCGTCCTGTAGAGCTGATCAGCTGGGCAGCCATCTCTCTCACAGTGGGACACACACACAGTCAGAAACCCCTTATTGCTTTGCTTTTCTCCCAAAGCAAATTGAAGAGCTGCAGGTATCCTTTAGGGGGAAACATGTGCAAAGGAGGGATTAGGGTGAAGAAAAGCGCTGGAAGCTTTTGTGAATGCAGCTTTATTGAATACAAGGATTTCCTTTTTTTAATTAATTTCACCGTTCCTCCGCCGTATGTCTCATCCATAGACTGTATATTATTTATATATAGACGGACGACGCGTCTCCATTTTCTCCCACTGTACAAAAGTGAAGCCAAAATATCCCAGATACGGTATAGCTGCCATCCTGAGATTTTGATGTCAGTTGGAGCCAGAGTCTGCGCAGTAGTGATCGGGGGACTGGAGCCGCGGTGTCAAGGTCCCGGCCACACACCCGCCCGAGCCAATCACGAGCCGAGCACGGCTGCAGCTTGTTAGCATGAGCCACCTAGATGCTACATTAGCACCACGGTAGCTGTTTGGCTAGAAAGATACAACAACTAACATTTATGATCCAAATTGACACATGTTTCATTACACAGACGTGTGACAGTTATGGAAAGTTAAAGTTACATTTCGTCTTTCGTACAATTCCCAAGCCTGCGGCATTGTGACTCCTTCACTCAGAGCGGCTGTTAATCACAGCTGTCAATCATGACGTCTCACACTCTTTTTATTGCATCAAATAACTAATTAAAACTAAACTTAAAAATGACAGAAAAATGAACGCTCGAACACACATGATAAGCATTATAAGAACTGCCTAAAAAATGTATTTGATGTGTACTTTGACTTTTTAGTTTGCTCCATGTCCCATCCGCTAACATAGGGGGGGGCGGGATTTATGATCTATACTGCAGCCAGCCACCAGAGGGCGATCGAGATGTTTTGGCTTCACTTTCGGGGTCATGTCGTCCATCTTTATATACAGTCTATGGTTTCATCCAGTCCAATGTATTATCCTGCATGTGCTCCCAGACAAGGTCAGATGTATAAAGGCTAGGGTGATCAAATCTGACCTAGAGTTTGTACCCAGTTCATACAACACGTCACATGACTGAGGCCTGCCTCCCAGAGGGAGGTCAAGGGTTAAACTACTGAGTCCTTGACCTCAGGTAACCTCCCTGCACCTCTTCATTGATTTAACAGAGTCCTCTGTGGATGACCTTGAAGGGACTAACAGAGAAGATTTATGAGCTTTTCTTCCTTCCAGGTAATATGGTTTTAAGTGCTGTGAGATACACAGGAGTAAATCCCCTGGGAATGCAGCACCGTATCATTTCAGGTCCAATCTTTTATTTCAGGTTTAGTTTCTTGTTATTTGAACATCGCCTCATGTCCACCTCTATCTACCCTATTGCGTCCCCAGTTCCTTTGGGCTTTGTTCCCTGAGCTGAAGACACAGGCGACCATCACGGCTCTGCCACAGACAGTTTCACAGCAAACAGTGGCTTGTGACTTCACAGTGCTGAAACCAACTCGGATAAGAGGATTAGGGGACTGAGGACGAGTGAACAGGACGTTTAGTGTCGGCGCCCAGAAACAGTCCGATCAGCAGCTGAGAGTTATTAGGCAGCTCCCAGACTTAAAGACTGGCGCTGTCTCTTTTGCTTTTCTTTCCTGCCATTCTCCTGAATCTGATTGACTTTTTGGGCCGTCTTATCTCCTGGCTTTATCTCCCATAATCTACTTACTACTTATTATTTCTGTATTGTTTGCACCTTTTCTCTTTAATTTGGCTCCATCTTCCTGTCCTGTTATTCTGCATCTTCCTTCTTTAAGCCTCGTTGTTGTCAGTAACTCATCAATGTATGAGCATGGGAGTAATATTGCAGCTTTCATCATAAACTTGTCTAAACTACTGTCTGGTTAGTGGTAACACTGCCTCTGTGTGTGTGTGTGTGTGTGTTTAGGGGGGCTATTTCCCCTCCTCTTTTTAGTGCCGTCGATTTAAAGCCAAGAAAATATATGTTCAGCTCTCCTGTCTTAATGTGTGCGGAATGGCTGAGTGCTGTAAAAAAAGGAACCATAATTGCACCGCATCTGAAAGGAGCGGGCAAAGTGACGATCCCCCAAGGACCCCCTCACCCCCAATACAAGAGGAGATAATTACTCAGGGAAAGACAGAGAGGCACAGTCACCACCTTGTTCTCCTTATGGAACATCAGTCATACAGCCGGGATGGATTATGTTGTAAAACTGTGATATCCAAAGAAAGAGTTTCACTTTAGGGGTGTGTCTGTTTACCATGTGAGGTGTAATGTCTGATAATCCACAGTTAAATTGATGGTGCTGCTCTTTATTCTCAGTTACAAAATTACTTTTAACACCAGTTGGTCTTATTGTCACAGAGAAACCAACATGATATTTTGCCTTCACGGAGAGAGGAGACTTCTTGCTTCTTGTTTTCACTTTTTATGTGTATAAGCATTTCAAAATAATTACTGTAGAGTAGGGGTGAGGGAAAGAAATTGATATAGCATAGTATTGCGATATTTTGTTCAGCAATATTGTATCGATACACGGACGTCAAGTATCGATCTTTTATTGTAGAAAGTATTATCCTCTTATCAAGCCAACGGCCCGCCGGAAGGCGCGGCCTCTATTCTGTCTTTCAGAGGTTGTAGCGGGCTCAGTCTTAAAGCTAGAGAGGGAACATACTGGTAGTATATGAAACTATAAAAACCTAAGCTACCATGTTATGTTAGCTTGTCGGAAAGAACACTAAATAACGCTCCAAAGTTACGTAAAATTTTGGTGAGGAAAAACTGGCATGACCATTTTTATAGGGATCCCTTGACCTTTGACCTCAACATATGTGAATGAAAACTCTGAGATGAACAGTGAAAACTATCTTGTTAGATAAAACAGATGATGACAAACTGCATCATTTGCAGTTAAACAAAGGTAATAAATCGCAATATATCGCAATACTCAGCATATCGCAAAATGTTTAAAATCGCAATAAGATCGTATCGTGACCTAAGTATCGTGATAATATCGTATCGTGGGGCCTCTGGTGATTCCCACCCCTACTACAGAGCGTGGTTTTAATGCAGTTACACTGGAAACATTTGATTGCAAATTTAATATGATGACCTTTTGCTTATCGAGAGAAGATTGAGCATGAATGCTGCATCAGCAACACCCGGGCTGGATTTTCTAAAGCCTGAAAACAGAGCCATGAGGAGGTGCAGAAGTCTAGTTTTCTCTCAGAACACTTGAATTACAATATGCTGAAAGGTTATTAAGGAATTTCGCCCAATGATGCCAAAAAATGATTGCCTACTAAAGATTTAAGTAGTACTGTTGTAAAAGTAGCATACAATGGAAATTGACAAATCAAAATTGTACTTAATTACAGTACTTGAGTAAATGTACTTGGTTACTTTCCACTGCTGACAGCAGGTGTGGTTAAGTGCCTTATTCAGGGGAAGATATAGAGTACAGAAGGGGGAACATTTGTCATTCTGCCTGTCCTGAGTTTCCCCAACTGGTTTGAGACGTATAACTTTGTCAGGCCTTCAGGCAGCTGCTTATCCAGTGCACCACAGTCATTGTGCTTTGGCATGAGGCTTGGTGTCTGTGCAATTATCTAAATAGCCTTTTACTAAATGTGCTGAGGTGTTACAGATGTGATGCAGAGTTCTCTGAGTTAGCATATTAGTGAATCCGTTTAGCTTAGTACTCAGTCCGCAGAGGGACTCTTGAAAACACAACTCTGTCAACTAATTTGCCGAGCCAAGTACCTCCCCTCCTCCATCACGCTTATGATGACAACACATTAACTTAAATGCATTAACACAAAGACAAATGTAAAAACATAGACGGGGAATCAGTCAGACAGTAAATATAATATTTATTTGTTAGGAAGAAAGAGAGAGACTAATGATAGGGTACCGACAATTATCAAATCAAAACCAAATTGATCGATAGATGAGAGAATGTCTGCTCCAATCTTTCACGTTAAATGTTAAGAGACAAATATCCTGTTTCATTTTGCACACACACACACACAGTTATACGTCAGTCAGTACGCATTTTAAAATCAAAGCCTTAAACTCTTGCTTGTGATGTTTTTGCAGTGACGCATTGCTTTGTACATGTGTACAAGTACACGCACACACAATCATAGAAGATGCATCTTTAAGCAAAGCTTTGAAAATCAAAACCTTGTGCCGTCCTGTCTGTAATGTTCTTTGCATACGCAAAAGCTCCAGTCGTTCCTAAGCTCTAGTATGCACTCAGTCAGACCCCCACAAGCCATTTACTTGCTCAGCAGGGGGGCGAAGGTATTCATTCCCTGTTCCAGTGGCATTTGTGACTCCAATCATCCTTCACTTGTAGCGTTTTTGTGTAATCCGCACAAGAAATAAGGAATTCAGAGTAGGTCTTTTAAGTCCACCAAACAGTGAAACCACCAGCGTCACCTCTGGCCTTCAACTCCGCGATGTTCTGTCAAGGTGTCAGAGCCTAACAGCTGCTGTGTTAAGTGCACTGATGTGGACTGTGCTGTTGAAATTACGTCATAGCAGTTGTTCGCCTTCGCTGAGGTGTCTCATGTTTACCAGCCTTGTTGTAAGGTCGTCTGCCCTCAATATGTTGTTGACAGTCGTATACTGTAGGCACAGTCCTTCCTTTAATCTCCCGGCCTTCTATGTGAAGCGATATTCCCAGGATAATAAAAACTAAAAAAAAAAGGCTTTTCTACACTGAAAAATGTCGTCAAGGGCGGAAAATTATTTTCTGATTTTTCTATCTCCTCAGCCAAAGAAAACCAATTTCGTTTTTATTGTCATATTTCCAGCAAATGAATTGAGGGTTTTTTTTTTTCTACAGCGGTGAAAAAGTTCTAATCCTTATTGCTACAGGCTGAAAAATAATTGAGTCAGGGAGAGGTCAACACACTCGCACACAAAAAGTTAAGGCACACACACACACACACACACACACAAACTACTTGGACAAAAGTAAGTACATTTACTCAGACCAGCACACAAGCACATAACTCTGAACATTTGAATATTCACATACTTATTCAAATACACATACACATGTACACATGTTTACCAATATCAGATATCAATTTCAGAGCATTATTATACCAGCAAACAACTATTTTCCATGTAAAGATATAGAGGAGTAATGTCTACCTGAGCAGAGAATGAAGTCGCTCTCCCTCTGTGTTGTAATCAGAGCATGTTCGTGCATGTGAGCATGCCCCACTGGCTATCTCACGGCCGCCGCTCTACACTGCTCTCATACGGTGGTTACAGCTGATAACGCTGTCACAACCGATGGTGTCGTTGCGGAAGCGTAGCGCCCACCCTTCCTCAGGTTAACACTGTTAGCTGTGTCAGCACTTTTGGCTTTGCTTACACTGTGAGCGCTGTTAGCATCGTTTGCTGCAAGCCGCCGTGCAACTCAGTCGTTGTCATGTTGAGAGCCATGCAGAGGAATTAGAAATGCTCCCATCTCACATTTTAGCACCTTTAACATGCTAGCGGGTGATGTTTACCATGTGCACCATCTTAGTTAGCATGCTAACATTTGCTAATTATAACTAAACTGAAAGTACAGCTGAGGCTGACTGGAATGTCATTAGTTTTCAGGACACATTTCAATTTTGACCCTGATGATGAACTTTGTCAGCCCAAAGATTTCCATCACAATTTTCCATAGACCAAGGTACATTTTGGACCACAGTTCAAAAACTAAAAATATTAAGTTTGAATTGATATAAATCAGAGAAAAGCAAGACATTTTCACATTTGAGAAGCTGGAACCAGTCAAAGTTTGTTGATTTAATATTTAATAATTCTAAAAAAATAAAACATACTGGTTATTATTGTAGGATACTACATGTTAGAGTGTCACACCGTGCATTATGAGCACGGAGAGTACAAGGGGCACCGACACGCTCTCCGAAGCAGACATAAACATTGCCGTGGTCTTGCTTAGTAATATGTGTGTACAGACGTGAATAATCATCCGGTGGCGGCCCCCGGCTAACTGTGGCGTCAGGGGAAATCAAGCTGAACCGCTCCCAGTAGGGACCCTTCCATTCCATTAGCTAAAGTACAGGTAGATCAGCCCTGCCTGCCCGACTGTCCCACTGTCACGTCCACAGACGTAAATGTGTGTTTACGGGCAGGTGTGTGTGTGTGCATGCTTGTTTGATGCCTGTGCGGTGTGAATACTGGGCCAGCTATGGTCACGCTATGCTGCCTGCATACACCTACCTGATATGCAGCCATTAATCATTGAGCAAGCCCTATAAATACCTCCTAAAGGGGTTTCTCTCTTGCAAGAGTGCGTGGCTGTAATCAAGCAAAAGAAGTAGCCCTTTGGTCTTCTCTCTCTGTCTTTTCTTCTTCCTCTTTCTTCCTTTGTTGTAGAGGAGAAATGAAGGCTGTTATTGAAGCTTTTCCCCATATGTGTCCTTGCCTCATGTCTCTGATGAATACTCCCTCAGACCTGATGAAAAATACTTTGATCGAAGGTGACAGCTGCCAATAGTCATGGATTTTCCCCCCTTTGTTTGTAACCGTGTGTTTTAATGTGTGCGTTTGCATGCATGTCTGCCTGTGCTCGTCCATATGCTTGAATGCGGTTGGTCCGTCTGTCAGCCAGGTTTCAGTCATTAGGATCGTATCCAAATCACACCGAGCTGAACCTCTCATCTCTCATTTAGCCTGATGGACACCCGCTCGGGGGAACCACAGAAGGGAGACACGTCCCGCTCTGTCTGTCCTTCTCGCTCACTCTTGTTTGAGCGTGCATGACTATACGTGCCTGTTCCCGAACGGCTGAAGGGCACCGAGTGTAGAACCGCATTTTCTCTTCGTTGAAATCAATACAATATTTCAATATCTCCTCTCGGTGTGCTGTATAGCAGCATAGGCCATGGGTATCGAAATTGAGCAGATAATAAGTTATTCCAGTTGAGCCTGATTGGGACCTCCCTGTATCATTAATGCCTGGTTTGCCTATACCACTCAGCTCATGTTCCACGGCTGTACGGCACAATATTTAACGAGCTGTGGGCGTAATTACACAAAGATGATTAGAGAGAGAATAGGTCGGCTGTACATCTTCTGGAATCGCAGCAGTAATAAAGCAGCTTGGGAACTACCAGCATTCAAAATGTACCTGGTTTTAAGCCTGACATTTCACAGATTGTAACAGTATAACAGAAAGAGGTCATTTTAATTTCCAGCCTAAAGTCGGTTTTTAAAATTGAGCGGAAATCTCTTTTTCATACTCAGTTTTCCTCCTGTAGATCAATGAATTGTCCCTTCTAGCAAAGTTTCTGGATACATTAAGGATCAGCCTCAAAGGAATAGCTCAACATTCTGGTTTCTTGCCAAGAGTTAGTGTAATGAGAAGTTACCACTCTTATATTGTTTACGTCTGTACATATATGAAGCTTCAGCCAGGAGATGGTTAGCTTAGCTTAGCAGAAAGACTGGAAACGGGGGGAAACAGCTAGCCTGGGGAAGAAGTAGTCCTGCACATAGCCCTCTGTAAAACCACAACTTTTATCATTTTTACAATTTGTTTTTTGTACAGATTAAACAAACAAGATATGGCATGTTAATTAGTGACCTATAGAGGTACTGCTTGGCAGATTTCATTACCTTTGAACAGAGCCAGTCTAGCCGTTTCTCATGCTTTCCAGTGTAAAGGCCTTTACATACTGGGGGCATGACGAATAAACAACACAAAAATGTGAAATACTCGCCTGTGAATATTATATGTCGAGGGCTTTTATTGTGAAAGGTAAGAACAGAGGGAGTGGATCTAGTATGCGCTGCCTTGGTCAAGGTGAAAGGAATGATACCGTTTGCCGTCATGGTTCTGATTACAGAGCCTCCGTGTTGTTATTTCATGAATATAGGCGCAACTCAATCGGTTCCTTTATTCGTGAAGCAAAAACTCAGAAGATCAACCTTGTTCCAGAAAAAAAAACAACGCTTTTTCGCACATCAGACTCGCGTTTGGAAAAATATATTGCAAATTAGTCATACGAAAAAAAAATACGCCATGCAGTGCATAACGGCCTTTAATGCTATGCCAACCGTCTGCTGGCTCCAGCTTACTTGACAGACAGACACAACGGTGGTATCGACCTTCCAATCTAACTCTCTACCAAAGTGTCAAACTATTCCTTTAAGATGAATTTGGGAAACGGGGTCCAGATCATTTCCATTTAGTTCAGTAGTGAGAATACCTGGTAAGAACAAACAAATGATTACTTCATCTGAAAACAGGTATCACTAGAATCCCCATCAGCCCATTCACAGCCACCTCAGTGTATCAGCCCGCCCATATCACAGATAGCACAAAGCAAAACAATAGCTGCTGCCTGATCTGACATCAGCATAATTCATAAAGCTCTGCAGGCATATCAGTGTCAAGCATATGCCAATGCTGTTTAATTACTAGACGGAGATAATCCACAGGTAATTACTCCTTTTTATTAATTTCCATTTTTAATGTCCCCGTATCCATTGATTTGCTTTGTCGCAGCTGCTGAGGGGCTCCGGTGGCATTATGTATTTAGGGAGGAATCATTTCTAACTTAGTGTTTTCCCATTGCATGGAGAGGAGCCATTAGACTGATGCAAATAATATGGTAATTTGGCAAAACTTCAGGCTCCAATATATTCTATATCCAGCTGCAATATTGTTGGCTCTGTGCCTCGAGCAATTACACTACAGCCAAATCTTGGTTCCAAGTAATAAACTCTGTATTATATTCCAATGCTTCTTTTTCTTCTGATGTTTTGGCCTGGCTATTCTATGTTAAAAGGCATTTTTCCAGCTGTGTTGGTAAAGTGCACGACCAGTAGGTCTGAATCGATTGTTTGGGGCTGGACATTTGCAATACACATAAAGAAAAGAATACTTTGAGCAAGGACAAAGACAGATATTTGTGTTAAGTGAGCTAAAACAAGCTAGAAATCTGTGAAGACAAGACAAAGGCAGGCGAGTGTAAAACTGAGAAAGGTGAAGGAACATGAAGACAATAAAGTAACGTAAGAGAGAAAAGGCTGTGGAGAAGAGGAGGGGAGCGGGATCATTATGTTTCACCACAGAGTACCTTCCTCGGACATCATTCTCCCTCTTCCAATTAAGCCCTCCAAAAACAGATCTCCGCAGATGGGAGGGAGGCACTCAACTAAGACCCTGAATGTCTCCCACTGGTCCAGTTTCCCTGGATGAGCAGTGGATCAGTGCAACTGCAGCGCTGCTGCGTCTGAGAGACCGGGACCTGCTTTGTCAAGTTGAGGAAGCTCCAGCTGTTCTGTTGCCGCACGGAGCCGAGGACGCATCCTTTACCAGAATAAAATGAGCTCGTCTGGAGAGAACAAGAGTTTGTGGATTTATAGCAGGCACTGTCAGCACAAGCCAAATGGTTCTCTGATGTAATCAGGCCGCACATCACATGAGACATGGCTCCTCTATGCCCTTAGTACATACTGTATAGTACACATAAAGATGTCCACAGAGGCCTATTAGCTTCAGGTGCACATACAAACACACACTAGCATTTCCCTTATCCTCTTCCTCCAATTAAGCTTCCTGTTTACATGCATAAATAAATACAGCACACATGTGTCTACAAAATATGTAAGGGATAATGTACTGCAAACCGTTCATTGTTGTGAAATAAACCCTGACAGGGCGATGCTGCACCCGGACGCGAAGCGGAGGCGTCTTTCATCGTCCTGAAGTGGTTTATTTCACAACAATGACCAGCTAGTTGTACATTATCCCACTTATTACACGGCTACCGACATAAGAAATCAATAATTTTACACAAAAACGGTCCACCAGAGTCCGACATCAGATCTGCGCCCATAGCAACGGTCTGTTATACATAGCAACAGGCTGCTATGAGAAAGAAATAACAGACCGTAGAATGTCGTGATAGACCAATTAGAATCGAGTTATCAACAAAGCTGTGTAATAATAAGCTATACAATACAAATTTCACCAACAGACACCAGTCATTTTTTTATTCAGAGCATTGATCGTTTCCTTGTCTTGCATCATAATAAGGGCTCTCATGGTGTGCGGGAAATTCGACCATGACTCGGCTCTCTGTTGATGACTCATCCTAATCATCCCCACCGCCCAACCATTTTTTTCTTTCATCTCCAGGCTGTACCCATGAATCATCGGGTCTATGTGATGTCCTAATCATTGGCTCTCAGTGGCTCTCAGTGGGATATTTGTAACTTTCCTTCATCATCCTGAATCCTACAAATGAATTCTGATGCAGTTGGATTTGATCGGCGGTTGATTTGAGTGTCCTAAATGTGTTGAGCGCTACTGGCTGAGAAATGGGAGTGTGTTGTGTGTGTGTGTGTGTGTGTGTGTGTGTGTGTGTGTGTGTGTGAGAGAGAGAGAGAGAAGGTGATCACATCAAGCAACTCTGCAATATGTGTGTGGAGACAGCAAGATTGTTGCTAGGATGCACGTCTCTCAAAAGGAAATGAAATCTGGATGACGCCACAACAGCAATCAATTAATCCTCCGTGAAGTCAAGACAGTTATAAGCACTCTCTCTCACACACACACACACACACACACACGCACATGCACGTTGCAGCACACATAGATATATAGCAATGCTATAGAAATATTTCAGATTGCCTTTTATGTAGGCATTTAACAGATTCTATTTATACTTGACCTTTGCTACTGAAAGGCTCTGAAAGTGTAATAGGCTTGCCGCAGTAGTCGGTGTTACTGGTGTTACGCGGTGTTCGGGCATACACACGCATTATCAATACATAGTTGGACGACGGACGCTACAAACTGAAAGTGAAAGTGTCTGCTCCGTACGGAGTCTCAGCACAGAGTAGCAGGAGACACATTTCACACACACGGGACGAGAGGGAGTTGACAGACAAGATGATGGCGGAGGATTTGGAAATATTTGGAAATATTTCGGAGTTAAACCCACTGTTAATAGGGAACCAGAACGTTAATGAGGCAATCGCTGTGCGCACTGTGCAGCGGTGCCGGGTGGAAATCTGCGGCCCTGCAGCTAACAGCCCGGACATACCAGGAACGTCAGGAGCGCGTGGCGGCTGCGTTACCTGTTGTTTTTTATTTTGGCGTCCGTGTTTACAGGTTAGAGCAGCCACACTGGGTCTCACGCGTGTCACATGCATGTCTCAGCTGCGTCTCTTCTAGAGAATAGAGGTTTCGCCTATTTTTTACGCGTGATGTGCGCGTCTCACAGCAGCAACAGACAGTGAAAGTGATCTATTGACTGTGTATTAACATCATATCAGCTACATTACTACAGTTTTGATGTCTATCTGTAGAATATGTCACAGACAGTGAAGGTGATCTATTGACTGTATATTGACATCATACCAGCAAGATTACTACAGTTCCGATGTCTATCTGTAGAATATGTTACGGAGATGAAAAAAAAGTAAAGACTTATTTTTAAATCAACACTTCCTGCTTTCATTTCAAAATAAAAGCCCTCAAGCATTTTTTTCTGTGGACAGAATTCCTTCATTTGTTAACACAAGGCCAGACAGTGTTCTTGAACATGCAGTGATTTTGAGAGCTCCATGACTGAATATAGTACGGAGTTTTAAATGTGGATTATTACTATTATTTACAAATTACCACACGTTTCTTAACCTTTCTCGGTCTAAAATAAATTTAAATTATATTTATAATTAAATAAAATGGCCATTAAAAGGCAAACTCTATGTAGAAAGAAAGGGCTGACAGCAGCAGCTGCAGCAGCAGAAACGCAGCAGATGCGCCAACGCGTGAATCACGCAGCCGCCACGCCATGCAGCCGCCACCCGCTCCTGACATTCCTGGTGTGTCCGGGCTGTAAAGCTCGCTCGGAGAGGCAGCGCTCTACATATATTGAGCGTCATCTTTTCTTGTAAACTGTCCGGTGTAATCGGTGTTCACAGACTCCATCCATTCCACGCTTCCCATTCATTGTCTATGTAAGCAGCCATGCAATGCATTCTGGTAGCGTGGCGGCGCAATTCAAGAGAGGGTGTATATGTGTGCAGTGTGTGTGTGTGTAAACTTCATTCATATACAGTAGCGTCATCAAGCTAGAAAAAACTGCTTATATCAAACGTTGGACTAGAGGAGCGAAACACCCACGCAGTAACGCAATTAGCGCAGACTTTATGCAGTAAGTTATTGGCCTTATTGAACCACAAAACAGAATGAATGTAAAAGCCAGAGACAGCCCTAGTGGCTTATGAATAATGATTTCTCAGCGAGGTAATTTGATTTATCTTTGCATACTTTTAGCCGGAGTCTACTTTTTCTTCATTGGTGAATTGATTCCCAAGGTTGAGAGACAGCAGGATGATAGTACTCTGGGGTTTGTTTGAACTCCTTTTTCTTTATTAACCACTACGTAAGCGGGGGAGATTGAAAGAGAGAGAAGATGAGAGAGCTTGACATGAAGCATAAGATTGGATCCATCAATATCACAGTAGCACTAATTGTTTTCATAGCAAGTGATGTGATGGCACAGTGCTTTGTCTCCTTTACTTCTCTGTCCCTCTCGGCTTCATCCCATTTAATACCTTTGCCCACAGTGTATCACATTATCTCTGCAGCCATTCCTCTTCATCAGCAGATCGACTATTGATGCCTTTTGCCTACATTAAACATCAGTCCGGCCAGTGATCCAACACAGAGACAGGAAAAGGAAGTAGATGGACACAGATGGAGTTTTAGTGGCATCGTTTTGGACCACCGGTTGCTGCTTTTGGGAGTTTATGACAGCCAAGGAAAGCCTTGTCAAAGAAATAGGATGCTGTAATTCTTCTGACAAGCACAATGCAACCGAAGCACAAGGGGCTTTATATCCATATGCAATGGGGAAAAGAAGCCTGCATAGTGTATTTTGGGACTGATTCCATGGAGGTGTATGTATACATTGGCAGAGAGCATAAGATAAACAGTGGATATAAGAAGCGCTTGTTCACCAGCGTATCTTCCCAAGAGTACGGTTCCCTTTATACATGACAGAAATATCAAAGGCCTGTTTGATCTCACCGCCGGCTTTTCACCCTCCGAAACAAATCGACACGGTTCAGGGCTTTTTTTTTTCTGAATAGCTGCTTGTTGGAGTTTTGATGATGAAATGTTGCAGTCTGTTCAATCCCTCATGCTCTGAATTTCTCAGCTCCTCCCTTCAGTGTTCCTTCTCTCTCTCAAGTCTTCTTCTTCTTCATGGTTCAAGATCTCGCCTTGTGTGGATGTACGGCTTTTTTGCATTTGGTTGTAGCTTCAGGCTGGCAGTTTGCGTATGGAAGAGAAAGCCGAGGTATGGGAGAGGAGGAAACAGATAAAAGTAACGATAGAGCGAAATGGAGTGCAATATGCCAGTTTAGTTAATTCCAAATGCTTGCCATCACACCCCCATCCAATCTTATTGCCACACTCTCCCACTGTTACAGGCTCTTAACCGTTCCGTCTGGTCCAAGTTACTCTCTGTGTGCTTAATGTCCACCAATTAGGCCCAGGCTCATTTTGGACTGAGCACGTCTGATTATTTGTCATTTGTCCCATCAGAGCCATGTTGCTGGACTCATAACTGCTACTTAATTGGCTAGGAGACAGAACAGTGGGTCTATATGGGTGCTTAGGCTAGCTGCTGACTGATGATGATGGCTAGTGTGGGACTGAGAAAGCCTATCTGTGGGGTAATGGAGACTGAATGGATGGTGCCCTGCAGATGTCTTATGTTTTCTATTTAGCCCACAAAAGCCCTCGCGTCTAGGCTGGAGGTGCCTATTAGAGGGGTGTCGAGTGCATGGTGGTTGTCTACGCTCCGTGATTAAACCTAAACATGGCGGCCACAGTGGGCCGCATGAAACTGGAGAGTCAGTATATTTTTGGATAAGACAGACAGAGAGCAACTCGCCAGACAGATAAATGAACGTAGAGCTTCTGTAAACAGGGCAGTAGAAGAGTAGAGACTAGCGAAGTGGGCATGTAGCCATTTTAATTCCTTGATGACCAAACTGGGTGAGGTAACACTCCATGAAGGTGCGCAATAGCAGGGCACTTAAAGGTACCCTGTGGAGATTTCTTGTAACCAAACACAATTATGTTGATTCAGTGTTTCTAAACAAAATGCATTGCATGTCTTTGAGATCTTAACATTTGCTCAATAAGCGTCTGCATAAATGATATTTTTGATATTTTTCAACTCACATTGTTTAAATCCTCGTTTAAAGGATTTCTTTTTTCTTTTTTTTTTAATTCCTCCGTGGCCAGAGGCATGTTTTCAGTTTATCCGTCCATCCCATTCTCGTGAACGTGATATCTCAGGAACGCCAATGTGGAATTTCTTCAAATTTGGCACAAACGTCCATCTGGACTTGAGGATGAATTGACTAGGATTTGGTGGTCAGTGGTCAAGGTCACTGTGACCTCACAAAACACGTTTTTGGCCATGCTCAAGAATTCATATGCTAAGTATAACAATTTCACAAAAATGTCTAATAGGATAAAATTGACACGAGACAATGAGCCGCCAACGTTGTATTGGTGACATGTTCCTTCATTACGTTACGTCAGTCCCACATGGCACCATAAATACTCTGTTGAGCTGTTTGAGTCACAGTTGTTACATGTTGTGGTCTTTACATTAGATTTGTTGACAATGACAAAATTATAGAATATAGCTAGCTTTAGTTTTAAAATCTTTTCGGCAAATGTTACTAGTTACTGTCACCAACTGTCGATCAGAAAAATGGCAGCAAATCGAGGGACGTCATATAGTCCTGTTTCATTCGATAGACACGGCCAATCTTTGAGGTAAATAATTGTTTCATTTATCATCACTTTGGGCAATTTGTCTCACCGTTCTTTGTGTTTCATGGCTTGCATATTTACTCTACCTTCCTCTGCAGTCAGCAACAGTATCTATAGAGTCACCCATTTGCTTTTTTACGTCCTCATGTGCAGAGTAAAGTATGTATTTCATCAAATAATTGCTCCATATCAACACTAGCAAAGATTTCCACAGCGGACCGATGTGGTTGCCTTGGGTGTGTATATATGTGATTGCATGAATGTGATGCTGGAAAAGAAGATAAGTGCTCAGCCAACTTTCCCTGGGTAAATAATGGTTTAAAATACACAGAGGGCTAGTGTTTTGTCAATTGGGACAGATGGACAACACCTCAGCAGATAAGACAGCGAAATGCAAACAGATAAACAGTCGGGCTGATAAGACCCATTGGATCTAGCTGTGAATAACTGGATCTGGCTCAACGGACAAGAGGATGGAGCAGTGGCAGTGGAAGGAAGAGCTGATACGGTGTGGAAATAAAGGACAACAGAGGGGGGGCTTGGCTGTTTCCAGAAATAGAAAAGTAGCCAATATGTGAGGAAAGAGGAAAGCAACGGAGGAGAACGAGGGGTCAACTGCTACAGCTCGTATGAAGTCAGACTGAATCTGTTAATTTCACACCTTGCTTCCATGTCCACTCTTGCCTCTTCGGCTTCTTCGTGTCCTGTATTATTAAGGAACATGAACATATTTTCCGGTCCACGTTTCCATGTATTGTAACCATAACAACCAGGGGAGTGATCATTGTTCTCCACTTTTTGCACCGTTTGTGCTCTATTTGACTAGAGACCATTGTTTCCTCCCTAATTTGGAGCGCCCAGCTCTCATGTAGAGCAGTCCTTGTTTCTGCCAAAGCGAAAGGATGCTAATAGCAAATCATGTTTGAGTCCTCATCCACCGTATCAGATCCTTGATTGAATTAGATCAGCATGTTTTTTTGCCTTAAGAGGATTTCTCCACATGCATTTTGTATGAGACTGTAATCGGCACTGTTACTATTACTGCTGCTATTCAGAGAAGAGGATTATTAGTGCGGATTACAGGCAACTTTTTAAGAGATTCTTCAAAAAAAACATCACATACCACCCACAGTGTGAGCATACATTGCCGCCTGAGGGAAGGAAATGATAAAACATCAAAAAAAGAAAAAAAAATAGAGAAGAAACTGTGCTTTTGGCATCTTTTCCCCTCTCTAACATATAATAACTCTGATAAAAGATGAGATTTTTCTTGCAGTTTTAGCCCATGCAGTTACCCTCTGTATGCTGACCTCAATCCTTCTCTTTTTCACCTTAATTTGGCGAGTCCAGCTCCCAAGCCTCGGGTCCCCTCTGATACTACACACGGTGTTACTGTACAAGCTGCTTTTTTTTAAACTGCCATGAAAGAGCTCCATCATGGTGTGACTGTAACATGCAGAGCTTCTCTCGCTCTGACCAACTAATAGGAGTCAACAGTGCAGCAACCAAGAAGGAGATGAATCCTGGTGCAAGGGTTGCACATGTTTTGCCCCTCTGACATCCATGCACCCTCACCAAGGATGTATTGAGAAAGCTAGATACAACTGGGCCTTGCTTTTTACCCATAGACAGCCATTATGAAAGAATTATTACTCTATTATGATTATTTAAACCACAAAGGTTTTACAGTTGCACGAGCCGAGAGGCGGTGGTTGTCTCTGTGTGGGTCACATCAAGGGTTATTATGGCTTCATTAATAGTGTTAGCTCTGTGACCAAGACCCGGTCCATACTGGAGCAATCTTGGAACCCATCATCTATCCGTCTGGTGACGGATAAGCCTCTGGGGGCAAGGGGCGATATTTCTGGGGTTCCGGTGCGTCCAGCGGATATCCAGGCCAAGACTACTTTTTCCGCATGCTGCTCATTGTTTACAGTCTGATTGGCAACTTGAGATGCAAGACTAGAGTTGGAGTTGAGAGACGACGTGTACGACCAAATTGTTTCACAAGCAGCCAGTTTACATGATAATTTTAAATCAATAAAAATCAAAATCATTGTCAGACGATAGCCAATTTGTTAAGAGATTGCATTACAGCCAACGCGTTCCGCCTCTTCTGCTCTCCACACGGACGGTTTTCCTGCATTCAACCAAAGCCTGCTCGAACGTGATTGGTCAATAAGATACTCAAAATAAAAATGGAAACCAGAACGCTTCCGAAACCAACATTTTGTCCCGTTGACTACAGATTCTGCATATGAATTAATACTGTAGGAATCAGACTCTTTAGCTTTGTGTGTGTGTGTGTGTGTGCTGTCAATGGAAACTCTTCCCATTGTGGTATTCACGCACTGCCATGGGACCAAAAGAGGCTTTGAATGGGAGAAAAGGGAGAGACTGGAATTCAGAAAAAAGAAAAGAGAAATGGAAATAGATAAGAGGAATAGGCGACAAAAGAACAGACACACATAGAGTACGGGAGAGCTATGCGAGTAGTAATATCAAAGCCACTGTTATGGAACTAAAAAGCAAAAAGGTCAGCCTGTCTGTTTGAGAGAAGCATTCCTCCGGGGTCCGCAGCTTGATCTTATACCCATGTTGTTTTCTGCTCCTGTTTTTAACCACCATCCCTCCCAGGGAGCAAGGGACAGTTAGTTTAGGATGGAGATGCCTGTACTGTCCTCAGGACAATAAAAGACAATAGAGGGAGGACTGCTCATGTGGACGAACATAATGCAAAGGGGTTAAACCCATATAGTATACACAGACAGCAACATGTCTTCTTCTTCCTCTGTCTTTAAACTTTCTCCTCTCCAGCAGGAGAGTAACCTCTGCCAGACAGACAGTAAACTGAATGCTACATATCTTTTTTATTTCTCCTCCTATTCCCTCTCTCTCTCTCTCTCTCTAACTCTCTCTCTCTCCCCCCTCTTCCTCTGCCTCTCTGTTCGCTGGTGATGTCATTGATGCAGAGATAAATATGTTTCTTTAAAGACCGGCTCACTGCTGAGGGACGGTCCGCAGTGCAGAGAGGTAGAGGAGGGAGACGGAGGGAGGCTTAGCAGAATGAAACAGTTTGAGATGCAGACAGACGGACAGAGCAACTTAGTTTTAACCAAGCTCCGCTCTAATGGCGCATACTTGCTGCGTGATGCATGACAGACAAGTAGAGAGAGAGGGTGAGGAAATAGCGTTCTGTCAGTTCATGTTTTAAATATGGCTCACTGCTCGGTCACAAATCAGTGGGCTAAGCCTTAGTGAAATCAGATCCTGTGGTACAGATTTAAATAATGATCTACAGCCTTTCCACACACACACACACTCAAATACATGCACAACCACGCCCCTCCACGCGCACACGGGCATTCAGAAACTTCAGCAAACACGCAGAGAAAGAGCCGGCTGGGTCCGGGCGCGTGCAGATCTCTTGCAATAGAGGTGATTTATAGCCCGCCAGCTCCTCCCGAGATGAATTCTCTCGTGAATCATTGCACCTGCAGTGGTGATGGCAGACAGGGATGTGTCACCGGCCGCTCCTTTTCTCTGGACCTGTGTGACTTTGTTTTTTTTTCTACTCAGTTTTTGTCTTCTCTCTAAATGCTACGTACACAACTTTGTTTTTCTTTCTTACAATTTTCAAGTCATGTCTGCCTGACCTACGGCAGGCTGGTGGATGATGAAGACGTGGAGTGGATGAAGCAAGAGACAGCTAGGCAGCTGTGTAGATGTCCCGCACTGACAATAGTCCTCTAACATCCCCCATTATACTAAAAACATGCAGTGAGGAGTTTCACTGTCTCAAGAGGGATGACCTCTGTTTCTGATAAGTATGTGTGTATACTGTATATGCAGTGGTGCAAAGTAACCAAGTAAATATACAATAAAATACAATAATACAATACAATACAATAATTCTTTATTGTCCCCCAGGGTGGAAATTTGTCTTTGGCTCACCAAACACAAGAAACAGCATAAAAGACAGACAAGCAGTTAGTAAAAACAAACACATAGACAGGTCATATTACACATTAAAACAGTTCCTGTCAGTGTCTGTGGCTTAAATCTACTCAGTCACTTTGTTGAGTTGAGAATATTGATGACACTTGGCATGAAGGACTTCTTAAATCCATTTTTAGTTGCCAGAGGGACTCTGTAGCGCCTCCCGGAGCTCATGAGCTCAAACTGGCTGAAGAGAGGATGGGAGCTCGCTCTTTCTCTAAAAAGTGGAGTAAAGGGCTTTTTGGATTTGCCAACTATTTTGCTTGCCATCGACACAATCCTTGAAAGTTTATTCTTAGATCTACAGTTTAGGTGACCGTACTAGGCAGGAAAGTGAAAAGTTAAAACACACTCAACAATAGTTTTGTACACTAGTTCTAAAATCTGCTGACTGACACCAAGGCCACTAATGCCAGGCAAACACTCCACGAGAATCAAGACGATTTTAGGCAACGGTCAGCAAAGCCCCTATTTTTTGATGGTTCTAAAGATTATCTTACCAGATACAAGATTTTCCGGTTTTGAATGTTGTGACTCTTGTTGTATGGACTCTTGTTGTTCATAAATGGAATATGTTTGTGTGCATTGTGCTGTTTTCGCAAAATTGTTGCTCACCACACACTATAACTACCGTTATGTGTGGGGTCTCTCACATTTCCAACATCTGTTAAGATTTGAAAAACCTTTTAGTGTGGGCCAGCCATAAGTTTTCTCAGTTTTCTGTGAGCATCTCTTGAAAATATCAAGATAATTTCAGAAGAGCTCACCTGGGAGTCCATAACTGTGTTTTTTTTCCCAAACACAGTATTAAAGCACAGTTTTGAGATGGTTGAACCAGCTTTGTCCTCTTCTTGGATTCGGCGTTTGGTTTAAGATAGAAGAAAACATAACTTAAACCAAAACACTTCAGGGGTAAGGGCTTTCATTCATTGTGCATCACAATCCCAACAAAATATATCCTTGCTATCAGCAGCATGCCAGTCCTCTCTTCCTGCTCTACTCTCTGTCTTCCTGGCGACGGGCGTCTGACAGGCTCATATTAGATAAGACCGGCCTTCTTGACTGTTGGCGACCAATAGGACAAAGGATGCCTGTGATGTGACTCTATTATAAAGTTAAGTTTAGCTTTACCCTGACAAGCTACAACCTTAAATTGCTGCTTACATGTTAAATCCATATTATAATATCCACATCTGCATGGCCCCGATGTTCCGTGTGACGTAAATTTCATCATCTGTCCATGTCCATGAGGGTCTGCAAGGAATGTCTGCATGGACCAACATGCACCTACATCTGTGCACACATCCATGTATGCCAGACACCCAATGTAGTATAATCAGAGTCAGTACTTTTTTGCATTTTAGGTCAACTCTTTTTACTTAATGCATGAAAGTAAATGACCCAAGTTCTTCTTTCACCACTACAGATATAGTGGTGAACACACGTGTTTCTGGCCTATATATTCCTACAGGCCAGTGTGTGTTTAAGCAGAGTGAGCGTGTGAACCATATTCATTGTCTTGTTTTGCAGCACAGCCCTCTCTGCCCCCCTACTTGCTGTGTCGTCAGCTGCTGTGTCCTCATCCTCGGTGCGTGTAAGTGCTGAGTTGCGATAGTTTAAGCCCAGATAGACCACAGGCCTGCACACATATTTGTTTAGAAAAACGCAGACGCAGCTCAACTTGGACACTCTTGTCAGAGTTGGCCGGGGAGTGGGAGGAGGCTGAGGAATTTGCTGAAGGATTTTCTGCCTCTCTGTCTTTAATCACGACGCTAATTAAAGTTTACTGGCTAATTGTGGCTGAGATAGTGTTTCTGTATGCTGCCTGCTTTCCCTGTGCTAGTGCCGGGCTAATTACAGAGCTAATGGTCTATTGGTCTGCTCTGCTGTGGACACAACTCTAATGCATGAACAGTAAAATGATGGATTACAGTCCGTGTTCATCAGTCCCGGTCCCGCTGGAGCTTCCCACGAGGTTCAGGCTTTCGCTCCGGCCCGGCGATGAAACTGGAGCACCGAAATTCATCTTGTCACTCCGCCTCAGCGGTCAATAGTTGTCATTTCATGCCAGCTCATGAGACTCCTTATCAACCTGTAGTCAGTTAATCCGCAGACACACATGCGCTTGCACGTGACAGCAGACTCCCTTCATGCATGGACACCTTTCTCTCCAGTGAAGTTATAACATTGACAGCTGGTATCCCGAGGCCGGCGCTAGGTGTGTGTGTAATATTTGTGCATTCGCCAGCCATAACAATGATTAACAGGGTTAATTGGGCACAGTGAGGCTCTGATTATGCTGCGGGATGACAAGGAGCTGCTGGAAGGCTGTCACAGTGCTGTCGGAGTGCCGCTGCTCTACCTAGACATCGCGCCTGACTTCTGTCGTTGCAAATCCCAGCAGATCAAGTTAGGGGCGACACACGGCTCTTCAAACGAAGATTGTTTCTGTGTGTCTTTGGTTTAACAATTGTCAGTATCGCCTTGTCTGTGGTGTGTCAGAGATGTGAGATGATGGTGTTTTTGTGTGCGCAGTATCTTGCAGTAAGCTAAGGACATGCAACCAGATGTTAAAAAGTGGTCAGTGGCCCATGAGACAGACCTGCCATGGGTATAAAGTAGGGCTTTGTATTGGCAAGAATCTGGTGATACGACACGTATCATGATACAGGAGTAACGATTCAATATATTGAGATGTATTGCGATACTGCATGCACAGGGATACTGTATATTGCGATTTTTTAATCTAATTTTAGGAAAACTGTCACAGTATAAAGAGCACCTAACCATTTGCATAAAATCTGAGTTAAAAAAGTTTACCTTTTTATGCAATCAGAACAGTGGGATCCGCATTTGCATGAATCACAGTCCCTCTAAAATCATAGCACTACTTTATGTGCAATCTGAGCCACTGTCTCGATCGATACAGTATTTTTAAGAATCAATACAGTATCACAAAACATAATATCGCAATACCCGATATTATCGATATTTTCCTTCACCCCTAGTATAAAGTAGGGCTGTCAATCGATTAAAAGTATTTAATCACAATTAATCTCATGATTGTCCATAGTTAATCATGATTAATTGCAAATGAATCACACATTTTTTTATCTTCCCAAAATGTACCTTAAAGGGAGATTTGTCAAGTATTTAATAGTCTTATCAACATTGGAGTGGGCAAATATGCTTGGTTTATGCAAATATATATACAGGTATATATATATTTATTATTGGAAATCAATTAACAACATAAACAATGACAAATATTGTCCAGAAACCCTCACAGGTACTGCATTTAGCATAAAAAATATGCTCAAATCATAACATGGCAAACTGCAGCCCAACAGGCAACAACAGCTGTCAGTGTGTCAGTGTGCTGACTCGACTATGACTTGCCCCAAACGGCATGTGATTATAATAAAGTTGGCATGTCTGTAAAGGGGAGACTCGTGGGTACCCATAGAACCCATTTTCATTCACATATCTTGAGGTCAGAGGTCAAGGGACCCTGGCCATGCCAGTTTTTCCTCGCCAGAATTTAGCACAAGTTTGGAGCGTTATTTAACCTCCTTTGCGAAAAGCTATTATGACATTATTAGTACCAATGAATTCCTTAGGCCTTTAGTTTCATATGATACCAGTATTTTCACTTCAGCTTTAAAACTGAGCCTGCCAGCCCTAGTATAAAGTATACATATTACACACCAACGTCATATATTCCTTTGTCATCTTCATCTATGCTGGAGCTCGGCGAGGTAACAAGGTTTCCAACCGCCATTCCTGAGAAACGAAAGCACAAAACTTCCTTTGAATTCCTTTCATCCAATGCACACAGAGTCTGGTATTTTAAAGAACTCATCCAGCCCGTGTGTTGGATGTGGAATTCATGCAAAACTCTGAGGTTATTCAGCATGTTCCACACAAAAGCACAGGGACAGCACTCTCAGAAGGCAAGCCCATTATAAACACGGCTTTCTTTGAATGCTCCTCTGTGTATGTGTGTGTCAGCGTGCTCGTGTCCTTTGCCTTTGTAATCGGATCTCTGTGATGTCTTGACTGTTTGTCAGACGAAACCAAAGCCCTCTGTAGGCAACAAATGATAAACACAAGGGTAAAGGAGAGAAAGAAAAGAGAGAGAGAGACCTATTTGAATTAGGGATTCCTCTTTCTTCGCTGCACGCTTTGAAGCTCGGGAGAAGCCTGGTGATCGGATCAAGGATGCTGTAAGAAACGGGATAAAGGAGGGGAGGGGAGGGAGAGTGGTGGGAATGAGATTTTCCTCTCTCTGGGAATACGGGGATGCTGTGTGATTCTTTCACTGACAGCAGCACTAAGCTCATCATCACGACACTACTGCTGCATGTGTACGTGCATGTATGTGTGTGTTCAGAGCTGTATCACATACTGTCAGAGCTATCATCCGAACATTAGACAGACACACACACACACACACTGCACATTTCTAATAGCAAATCATGTTTGAGTCCTCATCCACCGTATCAGATCCTTGATTGAATTAAATCAGCATGTTTTGGCCTTAAGAGGATTTCTCCACATGCATTTTGTATGAGACTGTAATCGGCACTGTTACTATCACTGCAGCTATTCAGGGAAGAGGATTATTAGTGCGGATTACAGGGAAATATTTAAGAGAAAAAAAGACACATCATATACCACCCACAGTGTGAGCATACATTGCCGCCTGAGGGAAGGAAATGATAAAACAGCAACAACAAAAAAATAAGTAGAGAAGGAAATTGTGCTTTTGGCGTCTTTCCCGCTCTCTGATGTATAATAGCTTTGATAAAAGATGAGATTTTTTCTTGCAATTTCAGCCCAGTTACCCTCTTAATGCTGACCCCAATCCTTTTCCCTATGTGTCTCCACTTTAATATCCACCGTTAACTACGTGTCTGTGCCCTTACTGCAGTGCCCTGCCTCGCCCCGCTGTCTGACGTATCGATCAGGACAGCCTCAAGCTCGCTGCATCGTAGTTCCCCAGAGCCCAGACGCTCGACGCAGCTCCTCGCGCGGTCTAGAAGTCTGTGCGCTGAATTGAATAATTTGTTACGACCTTGAGTGTTAACCACAAACAAGCTGAAGATGAGATTTACCTGTGCAAATAAACTCAAATCATCTTCTGTTCAAACTTTTTTCTTTTGGCTTTTATCTGTCTTTAATTCTGTGGTTAGCCTACAAGAGCAGAAGTGAGTTTATCTCCCCTCTGCCGCTCCCTCGCTCCGTCTGATCCCCGCGGTGAGTGTGTACCTGCCTCCTGTCTCTCTGTGTGCCTTGAACTGTGCTTTGGAGTAATTACCTGGAGAGGCAGAGAAATGAGAGGGAACACCTGACCTTTAAGTCTTTATCAGCCCCGCAGGCCTGGAGGGGACGACGCAAACACACACACACACACACACGTAAAAACCGTCCTCACATCATACACAAATTTAATTCACATCCGTCTGGCATGCAATTGAGATACACTCACACATAAACGGTGGCGAAAAACAATAATGAGACACACGAATAGAAGTCAAATGAGCTCACACGCGATCATTTTCTCTCAGAAAACAAATGGCGGCGCGTACAGCAGTGACAGGCCATCTCTGTGAGGGATTCGGTCACATCAGCCAGGCGCATATGGCAGGCCTTAATTACACTTGCCCACAGACGCACATAATTGATCATGTAATCAATTAATTAATGCGGGACCCCCTTGTTAGTTGCCCATGAAGCCCATTTGCTTTTACAGGTCATTAAAATGATGGAGGGGTTCGAAGCAAGGTTATAAAAGAATATACTGGTGGATAAGTAATGGCAACAATAAGGTGGAGAAATAAGAAAGCGGGTGAGTATGAGTGCGTGTAAATGCCTGGAGATGATTATCTATTCCTTTCATTACTCTCTCAGAGAGCCACAAATACAGAAAGCTCACACATGCAGAAAAAAAACTGCAGTTACCACACACACAATCACGTTTACTCCCTCCGCACAGCTGTCTACAACTTTAAGGAGTAATTGTGTGCATCTACTGGCCTATTTCTCCCTTCGTCCCACTTGTTTCTTCTCCTCCCTCCCTCCTTCTCACCTTTTTACATTTTTTCTCACTCTCAGTATCCAGCTCTTTTTAACCAGCTTATTTGTCAGTTTGCCACCGATTCTCATTCATACGGCACCCATCTGTGTATGCAAGCACACACACACACACTAGTCAGAGAGAGAGGCAGGTGTGTGAATGTGTTGACAAATGGAAATTAATGAGGAAGAAAGTTATAAAAAAATATCTGATTATTCAAATCAGACTTGGCTTTGTAGCGGTGAAATGAGCTTGGCAGTCATTCAGAAGGATGAAGCCACGGAGAAGGAGAGAGAGATGTAAGAAACTCACATTTTTCTTTTTACAAGGATTTCAACAAACCATCCCATGTTTCAGATAGTTTCCCTGAGGGGGGGCGGAGGAGGAGGAGGAGATGGGAGGGGGGTCGATTCCTTTTAGCTGAGGAGAAGAAGGGAATTGTCTGCCCATACCTGCCTATCTTGTTTTCATGTTACTCAACACTGGGCTGCAGAGAGCAGAGGAGACTGAAGCAGTGATTTAACACATGACTGCTGTCTCACTTCATCAGTGTCCTGTCATCTCCCACACCACACCACCCCATATACCCACAATCCCACCTCTCATTGCTTCATCATCCACTGACTTGTAGAGATAGTTGTACAATATGTTTCTGTTCAGCTCCCTAAAACCTGGAGAGAGAAAAAAACTAAAAGGAAAAAAAAAAGATTTTACATTTTGTTTTCTTTTTTTGTGATCAATTATTTATTTCAAGTTTCTAAGTTTCTATGTACCGTTACAGTTACAGATGTGAAATAAGAAAGTGAAATACCATTGTTTCTTTCCCCCTACCTTCTTTTCCCTTATTTCCTTTCAACCAACCCTTCCACCTCCACCCCTTTCCCCTGACATGATGAACCAAGGCAGTGTACATAGAGAAAAATAAATATATATCCATATAATAAATAAATAGGGGGGAGAAAAGAAAGACGTGCAGTATGAACCCCATCCCCCTGCTTCTTGTTTTATAAATTAAAGTTAATATACAAAAACACTAACAACTCTTGACACTGGACATTCATGTATCCATGTGATTTGATGATGTCATCAAGTGTCACTTTTTGTAATTGATCCATTTATGTATCAATGATTGATTAGGAATAGGCTTAAAGTTTCTGCTCCGCGCAAAAGTGGTGAATTTCCAAATTCTACAGACCAGCGGGCAACCTCTGGGGTCTGAGAAGTGAAGCCAATGTGGAAGTGCCTTAAACGTGCATTCTTTCTAATCGCCAGCAGGGGGCGACTCCTCTGGTTGCAAAACAGAAGTCTGATTGTATAGAAGTCTATGAGAAAATGACCCTACTTCTCACTTGATTTATTACCTCAGTAAACATTGTACACATGAGTTTATGGTCTCAATTGCTAGTTTCAAGTCTTCTTCAATATAGCATGATGTTCATTTAGTAAAGTATGGTCCCATTTAGAGTCAGATAGACCATAAAGCAGGGTATGCTTTAGGGCGTGGCTACCTTGTGATTGACAGGTCACTACCAAGGCGTTGTCCGGTCTGGGAGTTTAAAAAAATATTTTGGTTGCCTAAAAATGTCTTATTCAGTGTCGGTTGTACTTAGCTCCACCCTCTCGTGTCACTTCTGGTTGCAAAAAACCAAGATGGCGTTGGCGAAAATGCTGAACTTGAGGCTCCATAATGGCAGTCCACAAACCAATAGGCGACGTCACTGTGGTTATGTCTACTTCTTATATAAAGTCTATGGTTTAGACTGAAAGTTCATTCTTGACCTTGGCAACAGTACTTGACAAAACGATCTCACCCCTACTAGGTTCATTTAATAGCTGCTGTGGAGCTTTCAATCATATCCCATGATCTTCCTCAGCAGATGGAGTTTCCCCATTTGTGATGGATTCATGTAAAATGTTACAATTCAAATATTATCTGAGCACTTCAAGGACTTCTCATCCATGTTGGCTTAAAAGTTGAGACTGAAAGTTCATTCTTAACCTTGGACACAGTTGTTGACAAAACAATCTCCCCACAAGGTCCATTCAATAGCTGTTCTGGAGCTTTTGATTGTATCACACCGGGTAAACTCCGTCTGCTGAGAAGGATTGCATGATACAATCCAAAGCTCCGGGACACCAATTTTTCTCAACTCTACACAAAGTGGCTTTAAAGAATAACAAAATAACCCGTCTCCATCTCTGACACAAAATTGGAAATCAACCAAAGGGTGACTAGTATCAGCACCCCAAATAGCTCAAAAACATTTTTTACTCTTGAAGTAGAAAGTTATTCAAACTTAGAAATCAAAACTGAGCTTTACAATATCATTCAAATAACTTGCACAATCAATTTTGCCTTAAGTGTGTTTGACTGCTCTCATGCATCTATTCTACATTCGCTGAGCCATCCATAGTTCATTAATGAATTAATAGAAAAGTTGTCTATATGTGTATTTGCATGAATATAGACAAATCTTACGTAGCATGTAAAATGTGTTCTGTAGCTTTATAGAATAGTAAACAATCTGATGATAAGAATCATTTAATCCTTAATATAACAAAGACACTGTATCATTATTCGATTTGTTCTGTTGTCCAGAATCTGCTACGTTTCATAGTCTTTGCTGCTGCGATGACCCAGTTTCTCCAGGGGGATCATTAAACTTTCATCTTATCTTAACTTCTCTCGGAGCAAAAACCTCAAGGCTCTCCTGAGCTCGCTCCAAAACACACCAGCACACTGCAGCCGCAGTCTACCACAATGGCTGAAAAAAACACCTCCATAGTGTGCTACATTAACATCCCTGTCAGCGGAGACAGATGACAGCCAAGACTGGGAAAGAAAAGGGAAAGAGAGCAAAAGAGATGGGAGTCATTATAACTCGCAACAGACCCGAATGACTAATGACCTATCAACTCGCGGCGACTAAGTCAAACAGGGAGGAAGTTCGGGTTGACGGGTGCGTGGAGGGTTATTTGCACATTTGAGCGCTCGGGCCAATAATAAAACACACAGGCGCTGAAATCCAGAGTGCTTCGCCTGCCTTCTGCATGGCTGTTGTCACATTGATTCATGGCAATCCATCCTGCTTACGTACAGTCGATTTGTAATAACATTATCTCTGGGCTAAAGAAATATGTCATCCACCTTTTTGCACGAGAGCATGGACTAGTTAAGTGTGAGCGCGTGTTTGTTTTGCACACCTGAAAGACAAAGTTAATTGCCGCTCAGGGACCTCAGGGCTTTTTGAGAAAAGTGGAATATGTAAGACGTTGTGAGGAGAAGAAAGAGCAAGAACGGAAGAATCACTTACAAGAGGTGGATCCCGGCAGGAGGGTGTAATGGACGAGAGCATGTGAGTAAGTAAAGCTCACATGACCTTAATTATGCAGGAGAAGAGAAGAGAGGAGAGGAGAGGAGAGGAAAGGAGAGGAGAGCAGAGGAGAGGAACAAAACAGAAAATATTTCCAACAACATGTGACACTGTCTTGCATATTAAGGTAAAGTGCCTGAAGAAAATAAAACAGAACAAGAGGCTGACTTTGAGAAGATAAGAGCCATGTAGAGCTGAGAGATAGTGGATATCAAACCAAAAAACAATAAAGATATTAAAGCCTGAACGAACCAAATATTACCCATTGAGATCAATGATCCCATTACAGCCTCCAGCAGATGCTCCTTGTTAAGCCGGGAATGGCCATCACTGCTCATGACAAGTATTGACCACGCAGCAATGCAGCTCCAATTTACCACATTGGACATTATGTCAGGCACAAAATGATTACAGTGCTTTTATTATTAAAAGCCTACATATCACACACACACATGCTCAAGTAAATGAGGTGAGAGATTATGAGTGTAATCAATCAGCATGACTTTCCTCTTTATGTGTGTTTGTGATCAGTGTACTGTGTTGACAGAGGTGTCGCCGCAGACATTTGGACTCAGATGGAATGTAAACTCGGAGATAATTTCCCTCCTCTAATTACAGTAGTCGCTTTATATGAAGCAGTGGAAGTGTGTATGTGTGTGTTAGTTCTTACAGGACGAGAATTTCATGCACCGGTGTTCATGATAGGAGCGAGAGGGCAGTGGTCTGTGTTAGAGCGGAGGGGTGGAGGAAATGAATTAGGAGGATGGCAGAAAGGGCTGATGGGATTTCACGCTGTAATTTTATGCAAACACTTGTTACCCCTCCACACCTGATCCTCCCAGCTCCCTGTACAGTGTTCTCACATTTCAGAGCCCAGTGGACACAGTGGTTGGCTCGTTGCACAAAAGAGACAGTTGTCGCTCATTTTAACAGTTGACAATAATACATGCTACTCCCTGGGAGCAGTCGTTTTAGTTTTTAATCTTATGATGAGTGTTACACCGCATGTATTTGCACCTTTTGGGATTTTTTTTCTGTGCCCTTAAATTGGCATAGACTGCTTTTTGCTTGTACTTTCAAGTCAAAACGTGGGTCTTTGAAACAACTGCATTATACTATGTGATATGATTTTTTTAGTCATCAATTTTTATTATTTTGATATGTGTTTCTATGTATCGTTAGTGACTTCATTATGTAATGCAATTCTATATAATATTCTGGTTTATTATTTACATAAAGTACCAGTGTAATCAGACAGCAACCTCCGGGTCTGAAAAGTGAAAGCCAATCGCTATAGTTTCAAGTCATTTTCAATATGATGTTCATTTAGTAAATGATGGTCCCATTTAGAGTCAATTAGACCATAAAGCAGGGGATGCTTTGGGGCGTGGCTATCTTGTGATTGACAGGTCGCTACCACGGCATTGTCCGGTTGAAAGTTAAAGCTGAAGTAGGTGAGATTGGTCCACAAACCAATGGGTGACGTCACAGTGACTATGTCCACTTCTTATATACAGTCTATATCCGCCCTATGAAACAGGTTGGTTTTTAACCAACTATTATGCCTGACTTATAAAAGTCTTGTATTATACATTACCTTTTCTCTTTATGCCACCTGAGAATGACTTAAGAACATCTTTTCAATGACCAGTGTTTTCATCCTCAAGCGCACCCACAAGGTTCCCCCGAGTTTGCTGCGTGTTAAACTGATTGAGCACTTAGCCTCTGCATTTCTTTAAGTGTTTGCTCTCGTCGTTTTGCTAAAGTGGGTACTTCACTAGGTCACATTGTGTCTTATCTGCAGCGTAAAGGTTTTCCCAGTTGAGAATAATGTTATTGTAATCCTCATAAAATCAAGGTACCTCGAATATTTCCACCTGGAGTAAAGAGACGCATCACATCACGGAGGGCTCATTCTTATGCGCGGCACATAAGAGGGCATTTTCTTCCTTTCAATTAAAAACTAATTAACTAATTATAATGACAATGACTCGGGGACTGCGAGTTGGTTGATTGTTTGTTTTTGTTAAACCTCAAGATGATATTTAGAGGGGTTAATAATGTAACAACATCATACTTGCATCAATTGTCATTGTGAAATTTGATTCTGTAACACATAATAACTCTACTATGATTAATAAATACACACACACACACAGACACACCTGTACGGTACAACCAACACATCCATCTTTTCATACACTAGTGAGCCTGCATGTTAACACTTACTTGCACATCCAGCCTCCCACCTACACACACACACACACACACACACACACACAGTGAGGCTGTGCTGACAGACAGACAGACACCTCTCTGTCCACCCTTGACCGAATGGCGGTGGCAGAGCTGTCATCCGTGAGAGGGGTGTATCTCTTTCAGAGTTTGGTTCTATAAATCACTCAGCAGCGAGACACCTCCTATAGTCTCCCTGACACAAACAAATCTGACAATCAATTCATCATGATAGAGTCTGGATACAGTGGGGGGGCATCACCAAACATGTGCTTGTTGACAGCTATCTAACTAGCTATACCCATGAGAACTAATGCATTGTAATTTAGGGCTGTGAAATTAATCAAATTCAAATTACGATTTTGGCCTCCAACGATTATGAAAACAAATAATCATCATACAGCAAATATTGTGCCGCAGTCCGTTCCACAATGACGCTCTCGTTTTTTCTTGTGTTATAAATCTGGCGCATCCTTTTCTTTTACAGCGTGGCGCTTCCGCCCCACTCAGCAGGTCAGGGGCGGCCGCTCGGTGTGGGGGCATCACTTCATGGGAAGTCTGCCCAGCGCTGGCAGGCCTTCGCTGGGCATATTTCCTCAGTAGTGGTGCACCGTGACCGGCTCTAGGTCAGCTTGGAAAGGCCCCTCACCGCTTAGTGCTCGCTGTGCCCTCTCAACCGTGGTAGACTGTCCTCAGTGTGGCGATGTCTTGAAACACGGACCCCGTCTCGTTCACCATGCTTTCTGGGTGTGACTTTTTTGGTGTCATCACCACTCATATCTATACAACCAATGTGTTTATGGTTAAAATGTTTACAAGAGCACAAAGTTCTTTATAGATTGAGCCTCTTAATTGAGCTCTCAAAGTGCACCAGATTTGATGCATTTAACTTTAAAATGTAGGCTACAAAAGTTTCATTCTAAATGATGTTTCCAAAGTCAATGAGTAATCGTGTTAAATAATCCTGATCTCAATATTGACCAAAATATTCATGATTATGATTTTTTCCATAATCGAGCAGCCTTACTGTAATATGTATATATATCCACGAAATAATTTCGTATGTAATCTACGTAATTGTGAACCAGGAAGTATAAAGAGCTACAAACGGCGGCATATGGAGGAGGTCAAAAAACATCTGACTTTCGCCTAAGTCAACGTTGATTTATTTGTCACGTAACTTCCGTATTTAAGTAACGCCACTTCCGTATTTTTTTTTTTTTTTTCCCAAACCACAATGTTTTCCTAAACATAACTAAGTTGTTTTGTTGTCTAAACCTAACTAAGTTGTTTCTTGTGAAGACAGAAGTTTATTATGAAAAGACTTTATGCATGTAACGAGCGGAAATTGACAAGTGTTGCTGGACATTCGTAGGAAAACACACAAAAAATGAGGAATAACATTTCGTAATATATCATACGAGTCGTTGTAGAGGATACGTTGTGCAGAGGGACTTTTGCCACCCTCATATAACCCCATCCTCAGTGTAAACAGAAAGGAATTACACCTGTACATCTAACACTGTACAGTGAAGACGGCATGATTTTACATGGATTCACACTTATAGGACATTCAGAGGGGAATGTAAAGAAGCTGAGAAACACAGAGAGGAAGTGTCTCATTATCAACTGTCCTCACTCTCCTCCCTGAGGGTCAAAGTTCATGAGAACATGCTGAGGCAGCACTGGGATTCCCGACATCAATGTCGAATTGGTGTCTACATAGGCTGTTAGCGGTAACATATCAGATACACATGAGCAAAAAGACACAAACATAACACTCCTCAGCTAATAGGCAGAGCCTCTCTAGGCCGTGAGTGGCCTTGGGAGCCTAGTTAAAGGCTGGAGGGAAAGGTTTGTATGTAAATGAGTCTATTTGCAGCAAAGGGCAGGGTCAGAGGGGCCTCTTGCTGTTTAACATTACCAGCAGCACCCACTATGAGTCAAGATGTCAATGCTCCCCCACCCTCTAATCACCTGTAGGGAGACCATTAAAGCTAGCATGTGTGTATGCGTGTGTGGTGACGAGGGAGGGTTTCTTTAATTTCTCTGTATGTGTATATGTCCTGGGTTTATGTATCCATATATCTTTATATTTGTTTGTTTGTTTTCTGTCCATGTATTTCCATCTATATAATTGTGAGTCTTTATGTTTATGTCTCCATGTGCCCACATACATGTGAGTGTGTCCGCGTGTTGGTTATCATCGGCAGAGCGCAGCATTTAATGAGGGAGATGGGAGGAAAATAAATATAGTGCCTTTGAAAATGATTTCATCTCATCTTTTTTATTGCCTCTCATTTCCATCCATTTATTGTGTGGGAGAGAGAGTATGGAAGCACAAAGAGAGAGAGGAGGGGGGGGAGAACATTTGAATCATTACACCCCAGTGTCAACATTAGTTTGTCTCCCTTTATGCCTCTGTTCAGCTTTATTCGTTCCTCTCACCACAGCTGGGCACCGTGAGCTCTGTTTTTTTTAACATTAGGACAACTGCAGTGAAGTTATAATTCAGTTCATGGAAAATATGGTGAAAAACAATGAGTAAATTGCAAAGCACTCTCAAATGTTTAGCATATATATTCCTGCTTCGTCTACCTTCCTTCCAAAGCAGCAACTTCCCCGTCTTCCTGTCATATTGTTAATTGGTTTGACATTTCCTGTTTCTGACCTAAAGAGAAACTGTCGTTAGACGAGCCGAATACGAGTACTGGAATGTGGTGTGCATGTGCGTTGGTGTGTTTGATTGCCAGTCTGAGAGGTCACACGCTCTCCACATGCCAGATTGTTCTAATTTCCTCTCTCTCTTTTCACTTCCAGCAGATAGGGTGGTGAGGAACTGTGCACTTCCTGTGCTAACGCCCCCATCATGCTATATTGCTGCCTCTTTGACAATAACGCAGTGTTAGATGCAGTTGGAAGGGTCAGAGGTTATCTATCGAAGTGAGGGAGTGTGGGATTCCATCAATTCACACGTGAAGTGCACTGTAATTGTCTTGAACACAACACCCCTCCCACTCATGCAATATGTGTGTGCCAGTATTAGACTCTGTATTCGCTAAAGAGCTTTGAGCTAGGTTCATTTGTGTAACCTACAACTCCTCAAGACCCAAGCCAAATTCCCTTTGTCTTGTTTGCCACCTGCTGATTGAAGTAAAGGGGGTTAACCCTGAAGCTAGCGACAACAACGGCCCATGCTCATTTAAGGTGAGCTTAAATGTGGTCAAGCTATTACCCACTAAGTAAACAAACCCAACGTCTCTAACAGCTTTGGAGAGGTTGGGTTTATTTACTTTTTGAGAGATCCTTTATTGAGATGTTTGGGAAGAGGATTTACTCGTGGGGAAAAAAACTGAACTGAACAATTAGAATTTCTAGCTTTTGTTGTTCATTGCTCAATCCTTGAAAAGTGGTGCTTTTTTGTTGGATTCTCAACTCTTTATTTTTGGTGGATATTATTGGGACTTGTGTTTGGTTATCCTACACTTAATTCCCCAGATTCACTTTGTGTGAACCAATCCAACAGCATCCAAGCAAGTTGCAGGAGAAAACCATGAAGAACTAACGTTACGTTACTGAGCGCCATTTGGGGCCAGTTACTCTGTTGTTAAAATAGCATCACATTTGGTGTAGAGCGCCTTATGACTTGTTTAGAAATGAAAACTCAAAGTTTAGGACTTGGGACTTGACTTGGGACTTTTCAGTCTTGAATTGGGACTTGACTTGGGACTTTGCAGTCTTGATTTGGGACTTGACTTGGGAGTTTTCAATCTTGACTTGGGACTTTTCAGTGTTGACTTTGGGCTTGACTTGGGACTTTTCAATCTTGACTTGGGACTTTTCAATCTTGACTTGGGACTTTTCAGTGTTGACTTGGGACTTTTCAGTCCGGAGACTTGGGACTTGACTTGGGACTTTTCAGTCTTGACTTTGGGCTTGACTCAGGACTTTTCAATCTTGACTTGGGACTTTTCAATCTTGACTTGGGACTTTTCAATCTTGACTTGGGACTTTTCAGTCTTGACTTGGGACTTTTCAGTCTTGACTTGGGACTTTTCAGTCTTGACTTGGGACTTTTCAGTCTTGACTTGGGACTTGACTTGAGACTTTTCAGTCTTGACTTGGGACTTTTCAGTCTTGACTTGGGACTTGACTTGAGACTTTTCAGTCTTGACTTGGGGCTTTTCACTCTTGACTTGGCTTGGGACTTGAGTGCAAAGACTTGAGACTTACTTGTGACTTGCATAATAAGGACTTGGTCCCACCTCTGGTAGTCTACACCCGGTGAAATGTCAGAAAGGTATGATACCGCCCAAGCCTAATATTCAGCCTGAATTGATAAACTTTCAATATATTAAATTATTTTGCTTTAAAATTTGCTCTGGTCTCCCCTCTAAGGTAGTATCAAACATAATACCTTATTATCTCAATGAAATATACTGAAACAAATGTATATGTGACACAAAAAGGCAATTTATTATTTTAGCCGGAAAAACATGCTTGGCAGGTAGATCTACCAGTCCCCTTGGCCGGTGAGCCAAAAAGTCAATTTCAGACACTGGATAAATTGCTGTTCAGTGACAACCACCAAATATAATTTAGTGTTAATTTGTGTTATGTATATATTTTGCGTGAATCTGGACGTCCAAACCAGCTAATGTTAGGAGGAGGAAAAAACAGGACTTAAAATGAACTACATTAGCTATGATGAAGCTGGTTACCTGTGGGCCTGGGGTACGGTTGCAAGGGAAAGGAGATAACACATGTGAAAAAAAATTGCACTGAAAATAAGAAGTGAAAAAAATGACAAGTAAGAGTGTGATAGGGAAAAAGGAGAGAGAGGCAGTGATTGTGAGTGTTTGCACGAGGAAACTTAGCCTTTGCGTCATCCATTACAGTCATGGAACGTAACACTTCCGTTCTTCAGTGGCGAGTCTTTGACCTACTCCAAAGTAAAGAAGCCTCAGATCAGCCAGTGAAAGTGAAAATTCAGTGTAAGAAAACAAATCTCAACAGCTGATTGCATGATGAGCCATAGTTGCACATTTTATTTTCTGCGTGTATTTCATTCCAGAGAGATTAAGATCAGATGATCTTTTTACATGTAAGGCGGCTGGTGGGCGGCAGGACTATTTCTCTTAATTAAAGCTGTTCTGTGCGTGAGGTCAGAGCCTACAACATTAGGACCATTACCCCAAGGAGCTGAGAATCAATGTGTGGGAGAGGAGCATTCTTCTTTTTCTTTAACTCTATCGATTCTCATTTACCTCCACCCATTCACCCGCCATCCGCTGCCACCGTCCAGCACGATGAGGACAAGCATGCACGAAGCGACAGGAAGGGAATCCGTGGGCTTTGGAAGCACATGCAGTATGTCAGTGTGTGGGTGGATGGGTGTTTAGTACTGAAACGGTATGTGTTATTTACTTTGATAATCCTTACATTTCCTAGTCTGCCTCCTTCACCTCAGTTTTTCCTGAGACACATCACCTGCTCCCGCTCCCTCACATTGAACCCACTCTCTGGCTGCCGCACAGCTGGAAGTGAGGAAACGCTATGTGAAAGTGTGTACCGTGTTTCGCCTCGAGCCCTTCTCTTGATCTCTCCTGCGCCCCGTGTTCACTCTTCCCCCTCCGACTCCTCTACCAAGCTGCGTTGTACGTCTACAGTATATCTGCATTCCTCTTTGCAATAAAAAACGGCACTAAAAGGACATTTTTCTACTTTTTTTTCTCCCTCTTTTCAATTTATCAAACACATATCACACAGTCTCAGAAATGACACATTTTTCATTACCTCCATCCCCCCCTCTCTCTCTCTGTCTCACTCTCTCTGGCCATTTTGTAGGTGTTGGTATAATATACTGTGAGGTGCAGCGATTAAGGGAGTGGGCAAGAGCCTGCATGGGCCTTTAACTTGTCTCTTGGTATATTATATGTGACATGTTTTACAGCCGTCTGCTTTGTTTTCAACAACACCTCAATCTTTCTCAGAACAAAGACGCTGTTACATAAACCAGCCAGTCTGTGTGAAGGTACAAAAGTACCTAAGTAAGTATACATGTTTCTTCTATATGAATTAGGGCTGTCAAAGTTAACGCAGTAATAACGCGTTAACGCAAATTTGTTTTAACGCCACTAATTTCTTTAACGCATTAACGCAATCGATCTTTTGGAGTTTGTAGCAGGCTAAGGAATCTATTGGTACCAACTATGTCATACTAGCTTTCCCGGAAGGAGGCTAAATAACGCTCCAGACTTACATTAAATTTTGGTGAGGAAAAACTGTTATGGCGATTTTCAAAGGGGTCCTTTGACCTCTGACCTCAAGATATGTGAATGAAAATGGGTTCTATGGGTACCCACAAGTCTCCCCTTTACAGACATGCCCACTTTATGATAATCCCATGCAGTTTTTGACAGCTGTTGTTGCCTGTTGGGCTTGAGTTTGCCATGTCATGATTTGAGCATATTCTTTTTATGCTAAATGCAGTACCTGTGAGGATTTCTGGACAATATTTGTCATTGTTTTGTGTTGTTAATTGATTTCCAATAATAAATGTATGCATATGTTTGCATAAAGCAAGCATATTTGCCCAGTCCCATGATAAGAGTATTAAATACATGACAAATCTCCCGTTAAGGTACATTTTGAACAGATAAAAAATGTGCAATTAATCGCAATTAACTATGGACAATCATGCGAATAATTGCAATTAAATATTATAATCGATTGACAGCCCTAATATTAATCTAGCTGTGGTGGCCCTCCATAGCAGCAATATTGCAAACACAAACAAGTGGCATTTCTCAGTGTCCCAATACAGCAAACAATCACAATCACAGCACAAGCTGGTAAACTGCGGCGCCCACCCACAACCTCTATTTATGGAGAGGGAGGAGTAGGGTTGATGATTCACTTCATGCAATCTAGTTTGTATATTTTCCCCTCTTGATCATATGATTGATGGTCACACAGCATCAGTATGATATTATGAGTATCATCACTCATGCAGGCAAACTGACAGTACAAAGGGGCTGCTAGGGCTACCCACAATAATGTAGCAATATTAGCAATATCCTTCACACACACTGAACTGTGTGTACTGGACGTTTGTGCACATATGTGTGTTTGCATCTACAAGGTTATATGGGAGAGTAGTGCATACATATTAGCCTTCGACCTGATCACGTATTCTACAAGGCCACTGTGATCCAGAGTCCTGGGACTTTTTACAGCGCATTTTTCTTTGAGTTGGAGAATAATGGGCATTATTCAGGGCACGCTTATCAAATCTGACTTTTAAATTGTACACAAACGCGCATCACACATTCAATGACATCTCCTTTCCTCCGTATGCCCTCTCAAATGCTTCCCGTTCTGTTTTTCTCTGTTTGCCGTCTCTCGAGGGAGGACTCGTATGAAAGGTCCGCAGCCCAGCGACATGCTCGGTTAATAGCCCCCTTAAATGAAGTCATCCATAATGTTGCAAGCCTTCCATACACACACACAGATACACTCGCACACATTCTCCTCTGTTTGCCCCAGGACGTATTGGAAGCAGAGTCCGTTGGGACGGGGGTGTAGAAAGGTAAATTTGACTAGATGAAAGAGAAAATGATTGAATTGTGTGACCTTGGAGAGGTAACAGAGACAGACAGATTGAGTTTGATTAAAGGTTGCAGGGGGTGAAAGACAAGCTTGGGTATAGCAGGGGGAGAAGAGTGGCAGGGGATGGACGGGAGTAATGGGGAAAGTCCTTCAAGAGGAGAGAGAGATTGAGGGAGAGACGTCGCGAAGGAAGAGTGATGGGAGCTCAACTTCTAGAGGAACAAACCTATTTTTTAGGCTCACACTGCATATTCAGTTAGATTAGTTTGAAACAGTCATTAAATCAAGATGCAAAATTTGCATCACGAGTGCATCAAACAATCTAATGAGTTGTAGCAAATGAGATATTTTTGGAATTAGTTTCTGAGAAAAACTTGCTCCGTGAGTTTAAATTTATCTCATTGTTTCAGAACTTTGGAAATGAATATCAAAGCTGGCCGGTTTTTGAGCGGAGCAGAGTTCTGTGGGCGTTGTTCCAGCATTGCAGCTGCGTTACGTCACCGAGAGACCTTCCTGGTCCTCCTCTGAATATTTCACACCGCCGTTCGCTCCTGGGCTCTCTCCGAGAGAAAGGGAACCATAATAAATTGTGCTCTGCCACGTCGTCCTACTTCCCACTGCTTTACCTCCGTCTCTACCTATATATCTCTCCGTCCCTGCCTCTCTATTCTCACCAACACGGTTTCCTTTTTTTTCTTTTTTTTCCTCTCTCAGCGTCCGTCCCTCGATTCCCTATCTCTGCTACCACCTTCTCCCTTCTTCCCAGTCGGAGCGGTAATGGGTCTGAAAGATGTATGTGATGTAATCCAAACAGACTGCAGTTGTGTGTCAGGGATGCCGCTCCCTCCGCTCCTGCCTGCTGCCCCCAGCCACCTCCACCCGCCTCCATCCTGCAGTCAGACACAAGGAGGCATCTCCTCTGTGTGTCTCTGGCTCTGCTGCGCTGGTGTTTCACCTTTTAATAGAAAATATCTGCCAGTCTTTCCCAGGCCAGGATCCTTTGATACCGATCTAACATTCGCCGAATAAGCCCAAAATACTACTGCATAGTTTTTCCTTTTGGGGCGTGAGGACAGCTATCAGAAAACGTAGTTCTACAAGTCTTCAAAAGATCATATCGTCCTGTTTTACAATGACATTTACAGTAGCCGTTTTTTGGAAGTGCGGGGCAAAAGGTGAATCTCTACATTTTGGATGAAAGTGTTGCTTTTAACACTGTTATTGCTCTGTTGCAAACCTTACAGCTCTACTATTTGAAATGTACTGGAAATGAATGGCACATGGTTGCGCGGCTGACCTTGTGAACTGCGGCGGCCCTCAGGGCTGCAGACAGGTGCTCGGCTGATCAAAGGCTGCATAAACGCGGTGAACTTTTATACCCGCATATATCAGCCTTCTCCCCTTGCCGTCACTCTCTTACTAACTTTCTCTCCCTCTCGGAGGAGGAAGCAACCGAGTGTTTCTTGTCAAAGAGCGACAGCGCTTTTATCTGTTCAAATAAAGACAGGCAAAAGAGTGGAGGGGGAAGAGGGAGGGAGCTGATGTGGAAACAAAAATGTGTTTATGCAGGGACTAAGATCGCTAAAGAGAGAAACCAATAGAGAGAGACCAACTGAGATGTAACGCAAAGGGAAGTGATGGGGAGGAAGAAAGTGGATACTTTTAAAAGCCACATGTGAGTAAAATATGCGGTTAAATATTGACAGCGAGGAGGGTTAGATTACTTCTCTCCATCGCTACACACCTACTCCTCTGCACACACTCTCTCTTTACTACCTCTGTTTTAATGGTGTTAAAGGACTAACCCCGTAAAAGTATCCGCTGTAACATCTTTGCATCTAAGACGATTGAATGATTGAAGTTTGACCTCCATCAAGACAGCTTTTCCTATCCTTTTTATATCTTCTCAATATCAAACAGTTTCTCTCCCTCTTGAAAATGTTTAACTCGTGTCTTTTAAGCGAGATGTGCTGTAATTTCTGAAAGGTTAAGTTAGCACCTTCTCTTCTTCGTTCCTCTCTCTCTGTTTCGTGTGCTCCACCCAAATCCACATCCCACACTTTTTTTTCTACATTTGTTCTTTGAAGCAGAGCTATAATTAACCACTGAAACATGTTCATTAATTAGTCAGCCAACAAAAATGCATCCATACTTACATTATGTAAAATTGTATCTGTAAGCATTTGGTTGCCAAAGTGAATTAAAGCTATTTCTTTCCCATTATTCTTCTATTTTTGCCATTTAGTATTAAACCTCCATTAGGCAGAATATTGTTGGCATCATTGGTGGAAAATGCCATAATAACCTTTCAGCATATTGTAATTCAAGTGTTCTGAGAGATAACTAGACTTCTGCACCTCCTCATGGCTCTGTTTTCAGGCTTAAAAAATGTAGCCCTGTGACAGGAGACTTTGATCAATCACAGGTCATTTCAGAGAGAGAGCGTTCCTATTGGCTGTTCATTCGACAGAGGCAGCTGTCAATCACTCGCAAACTCCGATCAAAGTGCAGCTCTGGTCAAATATGAATTGATATTCTGTTACTGTAATGCCAATTTCTCGCGTTAAATGTTTCTGGAAACATCTTGTAGTGTACTGTTTAGCTGTAAAATGAGAAAGTTTGCTCCGACTGGTGGGCGGGGCTTGGTATTTTCTCAACTGATCTCAACATGGCTGCAGGGTCACAAACTTCCTCATTTTACAGCTAAACAGTACACTACAAGATGTTTCTGAAAACATTTGAGTTGAGAAATAGGCATTACATTAACAGAATATTGATTCATATTTGATCAGCGTTGCCTAGTTTGACCGTTTGATCGGACTTTGCGAGTGATTGACAGCTCGGCTCTGATTGGTTGTTTTCCTCTGGTCTGTGAAATCTTGTAAATGCCATTAGGAGCACCGGAAGACACAGAGGCACATGATTTTTTTCAAATTACCTGTCTCATGCACTACTGTCGAGATACAGTGACCGTTTTATAATTTGAATCATATCTGCTCCAATTCTACCTACTTCAGCTTTAACTGTTTGCATCTGCTGTTAGCTGTACAGACTGCAATAAAGCCTAAATATTTAGGCCATGCTATGTGAATGTGGGGCAATGATGTCCATTACTCTAAATCTGTTGCAGGCCATGAAACCATAATTATGCCTCAGTAATCTAGTGGCTCATTGTCATTGGTGCAAAGGTCTGAGCTAAGCACAGGCTCAAGTGGATGCAAACAGACACAATGCATGGACTTTAATACAGGGCATGAACTAACAGGCTCAGCAATGAATAATAGGACATGCATATACTATGAGCTTATTCATTAGCACCTTGGCACATAAAGAATAAAATAGCCCCAGACAGTGTTTTCTATACACACATAATTTCCTCTGCTCAAAATAGGCACACACACCACAAAAAAAGACACAGTCGCTCCCCAAGTGCCTCCACAAGTGCCGTGTGGCAGCCCAACTGCAGTGCTGCACAGATTTGGGTCAAGTGCTGGATGGTGGCCGTATGGCTCTGGGGTTGAGTTGCGGCTTTTTAACAGATTGGATTTAGCCTCTCCTCTGCTCATGGACTGGCACTTACTGTATGTTCACATAATGCTTCCAGCTAGTGGACTGAGCAGAGTAAAGCATTAGAGGAACAGGGAGAGAGCTGGACTAGGCTACGCCTTTCAGGGAAGTTTCTGAACAGTTGCCGAGCAGGCGTACGCTTTTGGCTGTCAAAAAAATGACAAGGCGGTTTGTCATGTTTTATTTTTTTGTACTTGAAATGACAATGTACTTATGCACCAGTGTACCTCATATTTGAATTTAAAAAAACGTATCAAGAATGATCAACTCACAGAAATAGAATAGCAGTAGAACGGACATTCCCATTCAAATCAACATAGCAGGATGGTCAAAGTGGTGGCCATTTTTATGTGTACCGTGGCCATTGCGACCATTGTAGTGGGCTATCTTCCGTAGAAACTAAACCGACTTACGGCAAGTTGTTGACTCACTGAGGTGAGGTTTTGCAGTAACAACTAAAACAAGCTACCGGCAAGCTGCTACCACAATTTACGGCCCCGCTGACATGTGTTGTCACCATAACAACAATGGCAATTTTCTTTTGTACTCAGCAGATGACCACGAAAAACAGTTCAATATCCATTCTACTCTTACTGTATTTCTAGCATATGGATCGACTTTTGCAAATATATACAGTATATATATTACCTTTAGATAGATAGATATAGATATATAAATATATACAGTATATAGATATAGCCTGTATATGTGTGTCTGTGTGTGTGTGTGCGCGTGTGTGTGTGTGTGTGTGCGTGTCGAACACTTTCTTGCTAAATTTATAATGTGCATTTGCACGATAATGCTTCATGTAACCCTGTCTCTCCGTAATCTCGTACTCACGTCCAATTGGAGCTGTTTTTGATCTGGAGATGCAGCAAATGAGGTAAAGTTTTCCCTGAGTGCAGTAAACAGTGTTGAAAGGTTGCCAGAACAACTTGTTTACTGCATTTATATTCTTAAGTGTTCATTGAGCCCCTACTTCAGCGCACTCTGCCTCAAATTTTTGTAGCTCTTATCTCCTGTTTATCCAGGTTTATTTTTACTTCCAACCTGTGACGAAGTGTTTACATCTAATTTATCCACGTTCGGCTGTATCGGTACTGGTATTTTCTTGTGGGGTATTCTATGAAGCTCTGGTAATTGTTTATCTTGGGTCTCCCACACTCAATTTCAGTTGTTTCAACATGTCAGAAGGGGGTGAATCAATGTGACAGCAGCGCTCTGATTCACCTTGGCACACAAGGGCAACGGATACAGCCTTTTTTTTTGTAAACATGGGACAAGTGGTTGTCGACAGGGGCAACCAGATCACATGAAAACAGTTCCTTGGCAACTAGAGCTATGCCTTTTCTTGTCTCCATTACCCTTGTTCTTTCTTTTTATCTCCCAAAAATAGACCAGTACAATGAGTATATATTTTCAGATTTTGCTAATCTAAGTTTTTATCAGTAAGGAAAAGTGTCCATATGCACATTAAAACTTCTGTTATTTCTCAGAAGTCTCAACTTGTAACATGCACATCTAGATTTACATCCAGATCTTAGATCAGAAATCTAAGATTCAGTAGCTTTACTTTGTTTCATATCATCATATAATGCATATATGGGATTTTTGCAGGCTGCTAGACTAGTTTTAGGTCATTATTTTCAAAGTCATTTAAGTAATTGCCTCCGAAGATATGTCCATGCAGTCCCATCAGCACAGCAACATCATATCACGTTCATTCTTGTCTGACCTTTAAACTTGCCACAGGCAAGAAATCCCATTTAACCTGTAGTGCATTTTAATTAAAAGAAATGTTCATCTCCAGAATGCACCCATGCACACACACACAGTCCTATATTCACACCTAGATCTGTATGCTCAATGGAATATAGGCTATGTGACCCCCAAAAGTCACACACCTGCTGCAGACACTCTCACAACCACACCAATCGTCTCCCTAACTTCTCTCTGGCAGGACATCAAGTCTGTGTGATAAACACTAATGCTATCGCCTCTCAGTAATAGATAAATCAATGCCGCACTCTGCCAATCAGAATGCTGCTTCAGCCCAAACTGATACGGCAAGCGCTCATCTCTGCGGTAACGATCGGCCCGCCTTTGCACTGACAGAATTGATATAATGTTGTTATAATGTTGACGCGGGGTTTATCGATTTCCTGTGTATCGCAGGCAGGAGAGAAGTAGGGGAGGAGAGGAAAGGAAAGGGGAAAGAAGGGGGAGTGGGGAGAAAACCAGAAGGATTTAATTTTGTTTATTTCCCCACCCCCTGTGACATTGCAATAAGGAGCTGCACCCGTGCCAGAGTTCAGATGAAGAAGTCTTCATAATGTTTGGTTGGTGGTGGAACACACGGGTGAGAGGAGAGGAGCTCAGTCCAAACAGAGTAATTCAGTTCTTCTTGCTCCTTTTTTTTGGCAGAACATGAGCAGAAATCAGATACAACAGGAAGATACTTTGGAAAAAAAACTATTGAACATAAGAGATATTTACTTGAGAAATTTCCAAGGAGCTGCACAGAGCAGAATCTTATGAACTGATATTGATATTCAGCATTTCAACCTTTATTTTCTAACGCAACTCCTTGAACTGATCGGCAAGCTATCAAATCACTACACCGCGCTGCAGCACTTTAGAAGGAAAATAGGAATAGTAAGTGTCAGTACCATATTGTGCGACTGTGATATAATGTGTCAGCACCAGTTAAGCAGGTCAAAGTCTGTCTGCACCCAGTATGCTTGGTGAATTACTAGGAAAGTGCTTGCAGACAGGCTGCAGTGGTTACGAGCTGGAATACAGTTTCCTGGGAAACCAATCCTCGCCTACTATATGATATTGAATCTAGCTTATACGATGCTGCTACGTCTCTGTCTTCTATTACCCTCTAAGCCCTCACTATGTTCTTTAAAAATGGGAGCGTGTGTTCTCTGAACCCTGAACCCTATGTTCCCTCAGCCCGATGTTCCTTTAACTCTATGGTCCCTCAACCCTGTTATGTTCCCTCAACCTTATCTTTCCTCAACCCTATGTTCTTTCAACTCTATGTTCCCTCAACCCTATGTTCCTTTAACCCTGTGGTCCCTCAACCATATTATGTTCCCTCAACCTTATGTTCCTTCAGGCCAATGTTCCCTCAGCCCGATGTTCCTTTAACCCTGTGGTCCCTCAACCCTATTATGTTCCCTCAACCTTATTTTTCCTAAACCCTATGTTCTTTCAACTCTATGTTGCCTCAGCCCTATGTTCCCTGAACCCTATGTTCCCTCAACCCTATGTTCCCTCAACCCTATGTTCCTTCAGCCCAATGTTCCCTCAGGCCGATGTTCCCTCAGGCCGATGTTCCCTCAGCCCTACGTTCCCTCAACCCTATGTTCCCTCAGCCCTATGTTCCTTCAACTCTATGTTCCCTTAGCCCTATGTTCCTTCAACCCCATGTTCCCTCAGATCAGTACCTCCGCTGGTGCCATGCCATTGTTCCGACGTCCCATTATTCCGAAACCCCAATAGTCCGAAAAATGTCCCATCGGACTGAAAGCCCATTTGTCGGACAGCCTGTTATTACAAAAACAAACGACCATTGCATCAAAAATACAACAAACAGAAGCACATGGCTAGTTATTATACAGAATGACATCACTGGACCTTCTCGGTCATAATATTTTTGTTCCTACTCTGCCTCTGATTGGCTTATCCTGATATTCTTACCCTAATCAATCTCACTCCTCATGCCTAAATCTAATCAACGAAGGCAACGAGTATTAACCAGACTGTCTGTCTCTTAGCGCAATATCTCAAAAGGTTATAGATAGATTTTAACATGAGTCAAGGATGATGGTAAGGGAACATAGGCCTGACCCTGTGAAAAACCAAACCAGAAATTTCCAAATTCACTCTAACAAGATTTTTTCGTGGACATGGACAGTCATTATTTGCTCCCATTAACAAATGTATCATTAAAGACTATTATTGTATGTATTCTGCTGTCAAATCAATATAAAATCTCAGAGCCCTCATAGGTCCAGTATTCTCCTTGAGGTTTGTAGCTTCATTTTTCAGGCTAATGTCATTTCTATTCAGAGACAACGTGTGGATTATTTTCACTTAGTCTGCGGTCTGAATATATTTATTGCAGCACAATGTCCTCAAAATCTGTTTCCTTGATTGCCTTTCATGCTGTTTCACAGTTCAGCATAGTTACGTCTAACTCGCCCACCCCTCATATGAATGGCAGCTGGTTATCCTGCTTAATTCTGAGCCAAAATACAGATAGCTTGCCAAAACTAATCAGCAACAAGTACACAGACACACTCAGCAACCCTTTGCATTCTCCCATGATGCTACTAGTGATTGCCTGCAAAAACATTTTTACTCTCATTCGGGTGACCTATTTTTCATTTGTCTGTTCATCAGGAGTTTACAGTTAGTGGCACACTGTCGTGTACACTTACAAAAGAAAGATTTCTTGTTTATAATTCAAACTCTGTACGTCTCAGAGACATGTTGCAACATGTGTTTGTGCTTTTAAATACCAAATGGACAACATATGTGCAAATAATGAGCTCTTGCATGAGCTCTCTTGTGCATATGTGTGTGACAAGGCAAGGGTCTTATCTTTAATTATGATTTGTATCAGGATGATATTTGTTATTGTTACATTTCATCAAAGGCTGTGCATGTGTGTGACTTTCATAAGTTTGGATGAAAAAGTGAGTTTTTCATCATTCTGCAGAGGAGCTATGAATAGTAGCATGTTTTCACTCCGCCTGCCTGTTCTTCTTCTATTCCAAGCCGAACTCTGCATCGACAGAGACAAACTTCGCTATTGATCTGCTGAACGCCGCCCCTCCCCTCATATCCCACAGGAAAATTAAAGCAGGATAGAAAAGCTTATTTTTCGCTTCCTCCCTGTTTCTCTGCTCGGTCCTCTCTGCACTGCTGCCCCAGACAGCCCTGCAGTAATTCAGAACTTTTGACACATGCACCCGTCTTTATACCATCGCCTTCCTCTCTGTTTGTCTGTGTGTGTGTGTTAGCAGCTCTAATGTGCGGGGCGTGAGTCTTTTACAACATGTTCAATATCACACCACAGGGCCTCGCAACCTAGACAACAACTCTAACGATGCAAGGAGAGAGAGAGAGAGAGATGTGAGGAGAGATGACACTGAACTATCAGCGCAGAGTAAACCCATTTGTCTTCCTCTTCCCATATTCGCAAAACACCCCCTACAGCCTATAAAGCTTACCACACACAAACATACCCACGCGCACTAACTACCATTATATCTTCAGCTCAGATTTCTAGACACACACCATTTTCCCCAAGCTATGCTTCAATTACCAAACCAACGGGGCTGGAAAGTCGAGACAGATATACAATATGCGGACCATGTGCGTCCATACATATTTGTAATCTTGCAAGATCTACGAGTGCAATGTGGTAACTCTTCTGGACTCCAACAAAACCATGTAATGTTACTTTCAGATAAACCTGAGCAATGGGGTTGAAATCAATATCATGATATTAATATAAATGCTTTTCCAATAGCGATATACTGTATATCACAAAATGGGAATGGGAATCTTTTTTTATTCACTTTGGTTTTTGTACAGATTAAACAAATCAGATATAACTTGTTAATTGGTAAGTTTTAGGGGTGCTGGTAGTCGGATATAATGTTTTTTTGTTATCTTCAGATAGAGCCAAGCTAGTTCTTTCCTCTTGTTTCCAGTTTTTATGCTAAACTAAGATAACTGGCTGCTGGTTGTATCCAGCCGGCAACCTCCGGGGTATGAAAAGTGAAGCCAAAGCCAAAGTGCCTTAAACCTGTATTCTTTCTAATCGCCAGCAGGGGGCGACTCCTCTGGTTGCAAAAAGAAGTCAGATTGTACAGAAGTCTATGAGAAAAGGAGCCTACTTCTCACTTGATTTATTACCTCAGTAAACATTGTAAACATGAGTTTATGGTCTCAATCGCTAGTTTCAAGTCTTCTTCAATACAGCATGATGTCCATTTAGTAAATTATGGTCCCATTTAGAGTCAAATAGACCATAAAGCAGGGTATGCTTTAGGGCGTGGCTACCTTGTGATTGACAGGTCGCTATCACAATGTTGTCCGGTCTGGGTGTTGTCTGCGTTTTTGTCATCCAACTTAACCCTTTCACAGTGTGTTTTCAGTTCATTCAATTACAACCTTTTTGGTCACCTAAGAATGTGTTATTCAGAAGTTGTACTTTGCTCCACACTCTTATGTCACTTGTAGTTACAATAAAGCAAGATGGTGACGGCCAAAATGCCAGACTTGAGGCTTCAAAACGGCAGTCCAATAAACCAATGGGTGACGTCACAGTGAATACGTCCACTTCTTATTTACAGTCTATGATTATAGCCTCATATTTATAGTACAGATAAGAGGGTGGTATTAATCTGCTAATGTAACTCTTGGCAAGAGAGCAGTCAATAAGCACATTTCCTTAAATTTTGAACTATCTTTTATTTCCCCACACACAATGGTAATTTTCTATTATGTTCTCAATGATTATTGGCACACAGCACCTATCCCACGGACGTTTTATGGATGTGCAGACGACTACTGTATTCTGGGCTAATGTGTGAAAAATCACATATAATTAATCACATGTAATTTAACTGCAATGACCTGTGTTGCTTTATATCAGATACATATCTTAAAATGTGTAAAACAAAACCTTCAAATAACTAATTTTGTCATATTTTTAATGATGATTTGCTTAGAAGCATTTGTCTGACAGTCTATTAATACATTCAGAGTAAATTTAATTGTATTTACTGTGTTATACTTAATTGGTCCATCAACAGAATGTAGTAATAATAACAATAATATTACTAACTTTATTTATAAAGCACTTTTCATACAAAAGATGTAGCTCAAAGTGCTTTACACAAAGAAAAGGACAAATATAGGCAATAAAATTAGACAATAAGAGGACAATCGACGCTGAAATATATTAGTGAAATTAAAAACAGGCCATTAAGAATAATAAAAATGAGAGAATTAGTAAAAAACTAAATAAATGAAATAAAATACATAATAATAATAAATAGAATGACATTAATTATAAGCCAAATTAAATAAATAGGTTTTCAGCTGTCATTTAAAAATGTTCACAGAGCCTGCATCTCTTAAATTAAACTAAACTAATTGTCACAGTTATTGTCCTCGTAAAACTTTTACAGTTCTGTCACAATTTCAGATTTCAGCGGCTGTCAGGGTTAACTGGCATGGCGCTCGGTTGACATGGACATAGTTCCTGAGCAGATTAACTTTCTCAACGCAGACAGACCCAGTGATAGTTTGACAGGCGGGCGGACTAAGGGGAGATGTGTGCTAATATTTGCCCGGTTATCCATTGATCCATGCGGATGAGTGTTGAGGCTTTGTAGATTAGGTGGCCTGCCTCGGGGCTCAGTGGAAATCAGCAGGATACACTCTCACATCAGACCATCTTAACTGGTCTCCGCTTAGAGGGGGGATTTAATCTCACTGTCATGAACCCGAGTAATAAAGGGTTTAAAACATTGGAAAGTTGTTAGAGTGACTGGATGATTAACATTGGCTCCCCAGATGGTTCTGGGTAACCAATCCCCCTCCTATATTCAATTAGTAGTCACTGAGTCGCGTGTATGAGATGTTTAGCTGCGTTTCAAGCCTCAGCTCTGTTGTGCAGCGGTGTGATTTCGCTAACTGACTGATGTCTCCAGTGGTTATTGTGTAAATGCTCATAAACACTGATCATTTGACAAGTCGGGCTGATTACTCTTCATTTAATAGTGTTAAAGCTGCCCATGGGGTAAATTATCATGGGAGGGGATATGATTATTGTGTTTCCCACTTAGTGATATGACTTTCACCAAAGGGGGTTTCTGGTATTGATGCTGTATCAACAAACACCGTCTTGTTTTTTTTTAACACAGCATTGCTCGCGTTGCAATAAACACGTGCACTATCATTTTTTATTTCAGGAACACATTAACAGGGCGATGGTCAGTTGTGCACAGGCGAATATGGCCTATAGGGATGGGCACGAGCTGATAATATAAGATGGCAGCCTGGTGTGGGAGAAAGGACACCGCTAAGGGGCTTGGTCTCCTTTTTTTCCTCTGTGTGTGTGTGTGTGTGTGTATTTGTGTGTGTGTGTGTGTGTGTGCAGGATGTAAAAAGCAGGACAGACGCTGAGTACCTCTCAGTTCTCCTCATTCACGTGTTCCCCAGAGACGCATATAGGCCTGTTTTAGAGTGCGGAAAAAAAAAAGCGAGAGCTAGAGAGGAAGCTGAAGAAAGCAAGGCATTTTTTTTAACCCTTTAGTGTAAGGTGAATTATCCATCCATCCAACCATATCCATATTTGTAACCGCATATCCTGTTCAGCGTTGCGGGGGTGCTGGAGTTGATCCCAGCTGACATTGGGCGAAGACGGGGTACACCCTGGACAGGTCGCCAGACTATTGCATGGCTGACATATTCACGCCTACGGGCAATTTAGAGTCAACAATTAACCTAGCCTGCATGTCTTTGGACTTTGGGAGGAAGCCGGAGTACCCGGAGAAAACCCACGCTAACACAGGGAGAACATACAAACTCCACACAGAAGGGCCCCAAGCCAGGTTTGAACCTGCAACCCTCTTGCTGTGAGGCGACAGTGCTAACCACAGTGCAAAAGTTCCGCCCAAGGTGAATTACTGTATGTAAGCAGAAATAGAGATTAGTAGTGAAATAGTGCTTCGTATCTGTTCAGCCTCTTAGCTGACCAAATGCGATCGGTCCAACTGCGGCGGATTCTTCCATTTTCCAGCATTTCCTCCCTCACTCCTTTCCTCTCTGCCGCTCACGATCGTGTCCTCACTTCTTCTTCTTCTTCTGCTCTACCTACCTGCCTGCCAAGTTTCGTCTTCTCTCTCGCCCACCTGAGCCCAACACCTGTGTGAGCAGTAAGTTCCAGGAAAGGGAGCCAGGATGCCGTCGCAAGCAGTCTGTCACGAGTTCTCCCCCGCTGGGTGGATACCTCACACAGCCTGCCTCCCCTCTGGAGAGCCAGAACTACCCCAGAGATGGTGTGTTTCTGGAGGGGGGCTTTTGCTGCACCACTCTCTTTATTTAGGAAGCATGGGACTTTCTTATCTCTTCTCTAGTGTACTTACACACACATTGAAACACAGCTGGGTGCACACAGCTGCACACACAGACACAGAAACACATTGTAGTCTTGGCATACCTGCTCACAAGTATCGGGCTGCTTAGTGGTAGTGAGTCGTGATAACCCTCTCCCCGCCACCAGATGGCCTGCTCTCACTCATCAGTGTAATGATCTGGCAGCCAATCATGGGCTATGCAATATTCATGAATGAAAACAAGGCTGGATGGTTGAGTTAAGTGTTTGGCGGGGGGGAACAGACATTATGTTTGATTCATTCAGATTCAGAGCATCGTACCCAAAATTTGATGGTGTTTGGTGTGTCGCTGTCACCCCGACGTCAACTCAGCCCATGATGAAGGAGTGCTCATCGGTTTGTAAAGTGTAAACATAGCGTTGGATGCATTTGTCAAATTAGGCTGCATCATCAGCTAAGTAATCAACATTATGCAAGATTCTTCCCAAAATGATGCTGTTTATTGATAGATAATAGCCTTTTGTGATTCAAGTTTTTTTATTGACTTCCACATAAAGACCATAATGCCTCTTGCAGAACAAGCACAACAAATCTGGACAAATTAAAGCAGCTAATAAAGATATGTCTCGACAGCTGTCGGATGGATTGCCATGACATTTGGTTCAGACATTCATTTCCCCCTCAGGATGAATTGTAATCACTTAACTTGTCATCTAGCACCGACATCAGGTCAAAATTTTTAATTTCTCAATACTTTGGTTCATGACCAAATTCCTGCAAAACTAATGACATTCCCATCAGCCTCGGCTGCGTTTTGTGTTAAGTGCTAATTAACAATTGATAACATGCTAACGCTCGAAACTAATCTGGTGCTAAACATAAGCTTGTTAGCACTGTCATTGTGAGCATGTTAGCTTTTAACGCCCAGAACCTCTATGGTACCCATCTACCGAGCATCAGTGACATCACTGATAGAAGAGAAGAGGTGAGAAGAGGTGCATGCGAAGAGCCCAAAGGATATTAAAAGACAATACCCACTCCAACCACCGCCCGTCCACCCTGCTGCTGTCTGGCAAGCGATACAGAAGTATCTGCTGCCGTACCACCAGACTACAGAGCAGCTTCTGTCTTCAGGCTGTGAAATTCATCAACTAATCTTCCGTACTCCAACCATAGCCTGATTATATAAAGCGGACGTAGTCACCGTGACGTCACCTATTGGTTTGTGGACTGCCGTTTTGAAGCCTCGAGTTCGGCATTTTGGCCGTTGCCATCTTGTTTTTTTGCAACAAGAAGTGACATGAGAGGGTAGAACCAAGTACAACCAAACGCTGATTAAGACATTTTTAGGTGACCAAAATGTTACAATTAACACACCTTTCACACTGTGAAAGGGTTAAAGTTGTAAGACGAAAAAAACGGACAACTCCGAGGCCGGACAACGCCATGGTAGCGACCTGTCAATCACAAGGCAGACATGCCCTAAATCTTACCTTGCTTTATTATCTGTTTTACTCTAAATGAACATCATGCTGTATTGAAGAAGACTTGAAACTAGCGATTGAGACCATAAACTCATGTTTACAATGTTTACTGAGGTAATAAATCAAGTGAGAAGTATAGGGTCATTTTCTCATAGACTTCTATACAATCAGACTTCTTTTTGCAACTTGCTGGCGATTAGAAAGAATGCAAGTTTAAGGCACTTCTACATTGGCTTCACTTTTCAGACCCGGAGATTGCCCACTGAATCCACCATAAAAAAATAGTTTTGCTTTGTTGTTTTTCTTATGTAGCATAAAGGAAATGCAACTTAATTTTGTTGCGCAACACTGTGTTGTACAATGACAATAAGTTAACCTTGAGCCTTGAGCTCAAAATGTGTCTAAGTACAGCCTCACAGAGCTGCTAACATTGCTGTAGACTCTTTGAACACTAAAAGGTAATGGAAGAAAACACATCAGTTATCACTCAGAGTCGCAAGATGACATGGGCCCAGGGTAATGCCTTCAAATTCGTTTGTTTTGTCCAACCAATTGTCCATCACCCGAATCTAATCATTTTTTTTTCTGTTAATTACAATTTTATAAAACAGAGGAAGGAAGCGAACCCGTCCATTTCAGGAACTAGAACTGGCTAATTGCAATTAACTTTTCTGATTAATCGATGAATCAACTAATCCCTTCAGCAGAATGAATTCAGCCAAATGATGTTGTATTCACAATCATCATGGTAATTTATTTTTATTTTCCTAAATTTCATTAAAAACATGTTCAAAGCCAGCAGAGAGCAAAGCGATGGGACGTGACACTGCTTCGTTATCTGTGGCAGCCAATTAACTTCATACATCCCCCACACACACTCACACACACACAGTCACACAAATATGGATAAATACACAAACATGCCCGCACAAAGGCACACATAAACTACATAAAGCTGTAGTGTTATCTGTGATATGCAATTAGGAGAATATTTACCATTGTGCTGATGGTAGCAGTAATGACTGGAGTATTAATATATTAGTATGCACAAGCTGTCTGTGATTCGCTCTGGAACGCAACCTCGCATTGTTAAACCGAGAGAGAATAAAGTGTCTGCCGCAGTTATTTTCTCTCCGCCTTTGTTTCTCTCTCTCCCTTCTCTGTCCAAATAACATCTCGTCTTTCTTTTCTGCTTTCTTTCTTTTTTTTATCACATATCTTTTTTTCTCATTTTCAATTTCTTTGCTCCACTCATTCTCTATATATCTAATTCCCTATTCCTTTCTGTTTCGCTTGTCTTGCTGAAAGCTTTTCATTCCCAGATACTGATATAACCCTTTTTTAAAATAAGTGTTAATTTCTCAGTATTACCACAAACATATATTTGTTACTCTCATCATGTCCAAGTAGATCATCAAAAGTAGTCAGTCACGACTTTGTCTTTCACGTCAGCAATCACTTTGTGAGAGTAGAATATTTTGTTTTGGATTCGACCCTTTTTACCTCTTTTCTTTTTGCCTACTTCCTCCCCTCGCTCCCTCGCTCTCCCAGGTGTAATGACTCATCTAATGTGTTGAAGTCCAGCTTTCAACCATGCCACTGGCCTCGCAGTCGCAAACAAAGTGAGGCAAGCTTGGCCCTAATCTGTACACCGCAGCCAGTCATCTCCTTCAAACCAGGAGAGAGTGGTGGCACAGACAGACGGAGAGAGTAGAGAGAGCGAGAGGTGGAGAAGAGAGGGAGATCAGTGACACAACAAGAGAAAAAAAATAGAGAAAAACAGCTTCTATATCTAAACAGAGATAGAGAGATCTTGACCTACAAAAAGAAAAGATGTAGAGACCGCTTAGTCGCTAGAAAGTGTGCATGCGCTTGTGTCAGTCCCAAGTCTACTTTTTATTCTTCATGGTCATCTTGCTTAAACATGCTGTTAACTTCAAACGTACCATGAACGAAAGACAGGAGTAATAGAAATCGTCCCTGCTGACTCCTCTTCGAAGGACATCGTAGGATTGCAGGGATCACTGTGAAGACCCACATCTCTCTCTCTCGGACACGCACACACACACATTTTCTCTCTCTCCCCCTTCAGTGAGTCATCGGTGATGTGTCAGAGCCAGATCGATATTGGGTGTCTCTTCCACAGATAGAAAGGCAGGCCAAGAAACCCTTTGGAAAGGAGGAGAAAGTTAGGCTCTATCTTGACTGCTAATATTATCATTGACTCATTCCTCTGGGGGAGGCTGTACCCGCAATCACAAACAAGTCTCACAAGAAGTGGAAATCTGAATATTGTGACTCTCCTGTGAAAATCACGAATCTTGAAAATGTCAGCAGCTCAGAAAAACAGTCTTGTTTCAATCCTGGCAATAATATTTTTTGACATAATTCAGTGGGGTTTTGAAAGAGGTTTATGAGCCCAGGTAGGAGAATTTTCTCAGGTAATTATTTAAGCAGTCCTCGAACCAAAATGACAAAATAGGTTCTTTGTCATTGACTTCCCAATAGACCCATTGGAGCGTTTTCTGGTGCCCCTGTCGAGAGGACGATATAATTTGTCAATGCCTTCCAAAATTACTTGTACAAAAACAATTCTTAAGAGCATTTCCTGCCACCTCTTCAGTTAAGGTTCGGTTACATTTAAGCAGCTTAAAGTACTTGGTTATGGGTTAGGGAAAAATTGTGGTCATGGTTAAAGAAACTGGTCTTGAGTGTGTAGCAGACAGTGTGTGAACCAATGTTCATGGTGTCAGAGTCAGATGCTGTGCTTATCTCAGTCACGATATGTCTCTTAAAATTATGTTGTCTATTGACAGTTTTGACCAGGACTGATATTTTTTAGATTCTATCCTATAGCAGTCTTTGCTTTAAAGGGGGCCTACTATGCTTTTGTGTTTTTTCCCTTTCCTTTAGTGTGTTATATAGTTTTTTGTGCATGTAAAAGGTCTACAAAGTTACAAAGCCCACACCAAAGGGAGTTACTCTCCTCCACAGAAACACTGCTCCTGAACTGCCTGAAACACCTTGCTTGAAGTCCTGCCTTTTCTTCTGCAACGTGGTGATGTCACCAAGTAACACTTTTGCATTATACCAGCCTAGCGGCTAGTTTGGCACACCCTCAAACAAAGCTAGTTAGAGCGGAGCTGGAGCTGAGTCCGAAGAGTTTGGTTCGGTTGACCAACCACAACAGAGTGGGCCAGCTGACCAATCAGAGCAGACTGGGCTTTTCGGGATGTATACACCAGAAAAAAAAATAGGTCCTCTTTAAGGCTTGTTGCAAATTAATTGCGGTGGTTTGGTTTGTTTGGAGCCCTACAGTATAATTATGATTTCATACATAAACATGTATCTGCATCTCACTTGCGTCCATTCAGTCTATTTGATTGCACTCATTTGCTCCTCCGCAGTGGCCTGTTAAAACCTTTGTCTCATATCTCATACACTTCACACCTGGCTGATTGCAATGGGAAAAAAAAACATCCAATGAAAAATCAATACAACCTTCATTTAGTCAGTCCAGCCCTCTGCCATCTAATGCACCTCAGTGACTGCCTTACCAACCCAGTGGTACATCTCTTACTGGAAGAAACACAGTTCATTGGTTCATCTCTAGTTCATGGTTTTCTCTGACTGACGAGCTGTTCACAAATCCATGGCTTCACATGTGTGTGTATGTATTTCTAGGACTGACGGGGGGACTGTAATGCACTACTGAGGATGAGTTCAGTCGGTTGCAGGAGGCCTGGAGCCATCAGTTCTAATCCATGTATTTTACAGGATTCTCTTTAACAAGACCTCTAACCTCTCACATGTATCTCCTGACCTTAGTATGATTTATTCTCTTAATCATATCTGTGGGGTATGGATATTACAAACCATTTTACCATTTTGTTGCAATTCAGTTTCCTCACTAGGGTGGGAAATGGCAGTTTTTATCCCTCATGATCTGACTCTTTGAGAAATGTTGCTGCTTTTCAAGGCCATGTTAGTCGAGCAGTGAAAGAAGTGTCTTACATATTGATAGGGCTCTTTGTTTTCAGTTTTTGTATATTTTGTCATGTTTTAATGTTTTGCAGAAAAAACTCCTGCAAACTGTCGATCACTTGTGCTCACATTATTCAGAACGCTTTGGTCTTCAGACATCAATTAAAATTCACATGAATTTCAATTAATTATAATCAGGTAAAATATATTCATACAATTTGTATTTTACAATCAGGAGTTTTGTTCCTGTGCACCTATCAATAGCACTTTTTTTCCCACTGTGCAAGAGCTTTGTTATACTTAATAATGAAAAATGTTTTTAAAGGAACAGATAGGGTTTAATAACTCCACGCACCGCTGCAACAAGACGCTGTAGTTCACCAGGTTCTCCTGCAATGAGAACAGATCAGAAAATTAAATCGAGTTAGAATAAAAGAAGGAAAATGCAATTGAGCTGCTAGTTGAGCACAAGAGATCCGTTGAGTATACCTGTATTGCAAATTGCTTTTTTGAAAACCCATATTGACTATCTTAAATTTTAAATCAGATTTTCATCTACTATTTATTTATATTAACAAATGTTTAAAACCGAAAAATAATGAGATGTGCACATTGGGAAGTAAATATACCAAAAACATTTACTTCAACTCATTTCCCAATGCTTAAAAAATCACAGAAAGACTCACAGAAGACAATGATGGCAGTGCCATTTTCTTATTTTTGTGGATGCAGTAGTTTCGTACGAAGTTCATTGCATTATCTTAATGCTCTTACCAACATGTTCTACTGCTGTAATCTTTATAATCAGTGGTTTCCTCATGGAAACCCTACCCTCCAGTCACATAGGCTTCCGTGCGTCGCCTACTGTGACCCCTAGTAGGTCAGATTTCACATTCATGCCTGAATAGATGACGGCTCAACAGGAAAGTCTGAACAGGGTGAACAGCAGGAAATCATTTGGTCAGAATCAGTTTAAAAGGACTCATATTATCGCACGTCCTGTTTGGCTCGAGAAGAGAAAGTGAGGCAGCCCTATTAGAAATCTGATGTCAGTGTAAAGGACACTGGACTCAGGAATCGCCCCTGCTTCTCTATTCCACTGGTGTCCAGAGTGTCTGCACCACTACAGCCCTCTAAACCGCATTACAGTGTAGTATTTGATGGGAGAGGCTGAGAGACACAGAGCTTTATTCACAGAGCGTGAGAAAGGGCATGAAAGTGTGTTGGAGATTTGGTCTGAAGAACGAACACTGGGAAGAAGAGCGAAAAAATGGATAGACATGGTTTTCCTCACGTGCTTCAGATATGACTAATTTATCAGTAGACCTTTTCAGAGTTAGAGGAGAATCTGCATCATCATCATCATCAGCGTGGCCATCTTTTTTTAGACAGTCATCTGTGTGTCACATGCTGCAGCTTCATGGAGCTGGAGAGGCAAAAGACGTCATCTGATACGGAGGTCTGATCACACTGTAATCTAATACAGTTAACCTCTTTCCGCTGGCTTTCAGCTGCTTTCTATCTTCTTCTCACTCTCCTACCTGCGGAACATAAACACACACACACACACACACACATCTTCACCTACCACACCTCTCATTTCTGCAGTGCAGGCTGGGCTGAACCGCACGCCATTGATCTGTTCTAGTGATTGATTGCAGTGGCTGAAGGGTTTCAGTCACTTTTTTCACCTTCAAATGAGCACTCATTTGCACATCACTATACCTTCATGCATGAAACACATATACGCATAATTTTCCTGTGCTTTGTAGTGCAACTCACCCCACACAAACAAGCGGCTGAGTGGTAAAACAGCTTTCTATGAGTCTAGTCCTTTGCATAGACTTAATTTGTATTATGCAGAGTGCAAATTATTGTGCATTATGTGTAATGTATAGAGCTATGCTGAGAACTGGTACAAGTAGATAATACAGTATATACATTAAACCTGCAGTAGGCAGAATGTTTTTTGCATCATTGGGCAAAAATTCCATAATAACCTTTCAGCATATTGTAATTCAAGTGTTCTGAGAGAAAACTATACTTCTGCACCTCCTATTGGCTCTGTTTACAGGCTTTAAAAAATCTAATCTAATCTCATTTCAGAGAGAGAGCGTTCCTATTGGCTGTTCATTCAACGGAGGTAGCTGTCAATCACTCGCAAACTCCAATCAAACGGTCAAACTAGGCATTAATCAATATTCTGTTACTGTAATGCCTATTTCTCACCTCAAATGTTTTCAGAAACATCTTGTAGTGTACTGTTTAGCTGTAAAATGAGAAAGTTTGCTCCGGCTGGTGGGCTGGTGGTGCTTGGTATTTCCTCAACTGATCTCAACATGGCTGCCGGGTCACAAACTTTCTCATTTTACGGCTAAGCAGTACACTACAAGATGTTTCTGAAACATTTAAGGTGAGAAATAGGCATTACAGTAACATAATATTAATTCATATTTGATCAGCGCTGCCTAGTTTGACCGTTTGATCAGAGTTCGCGAGTGATTGACAGCTGCTAAGAGACAGCAAGTCTTCAGCTCGGCTCTGATTGGTTGTTTTCCTCCAGTCTGTGAAATCTTGCAGATGCCATTAGGAGCACCGGAGGACACAGAGGCACTTTTTTTTAGCTGTCTCATGCACTACCGTCAGGATATAATATTTTTTTTCAATCAAATTTGCTCCAATTCTGCCCACTGCTGCTTTAAAACATACTTTGTAAAAGAAAAAGAGCAACAAGTGCTGCATCTTTTTATCACCAAGTGTTGTCATGCTGTTGTGCTGAAGGCTATAAGCCGCAGGCCAGAGCACATGGCTTCAGCAGGATAGGTTCATGTGACAGACTTATCACAACCAGAGAAAAAGATAAAATGCCATTCGGTCCTGTTTATGGGAAAACAGAGGGCAGGGGAAGGTGGATATAGCAGAAGGGCGAATGTTGATGCGATGCTTCGCACACAAACATGTTAAAGATTCCTGATAAAACACAACTGTCTTCCTCTGGGCTCTGATAAGCTGCAACAGCGTGAGGAAAATAGTGAAAACATTTTGTAATTCTGCGATATCCCTTTAAGGGTTAGGTTTGTATTCTGCATTAGCATTCAGTTCAGAGTTCAGGTTAGGGTATTGTATTGTAAGGTCTTATTGAAGGTTCGAAAACAAATCAATTTGAAGCTTTTGTTAAAGATTTGAAGCCAAAGAGTGCTGCATCACGGGCATGCAAAACTAGGATCGTCCATCTATAAAGCCAAGGTGTCAATCAATATTGACCTTTCAGCCTTTTCCACAACACTTACTCGCTGGCTCCAGGCCACCCAGGACCTGACTCGTATGAACTCATCAAACAACTCCCCGTCGCTTTGCCTTTCTCTCCCTCTGTCTCTCCCCCTTTTCATACCTCCTCTATCCTCTCATCTCTGTGATTGATGTCTGACTCAAACCCGACTTCTCTCTATGACTCTCTCCCTCAGCCCTTACTTCCTCTCTCCCGTCTCTTGCACAGGATTTACCCTCTGTTTAAAAGCACGATAGCAGCAAAACAGTCCTTTTATGTTGCGATTCATCTGCCTGTCTCCATCTGGCTGCCCCCCCCCCTGAGTTCAGGTTTCCTCTGATAACAAATGCTCATATCGATGAAAAATTTATGTAAAGTTATTTGTGAATACCAGGGTCAAAAGCACGGTAATTCATTTATTCAGCTGCCATCTGTGTTTAGGTTTGTATTGGCTATCAGTGTTTTAACTACCTTCTTTCTGTTCTGATTTAATGTAACGCCCCGTCTCCGTTTATCCATTACTGTATACAGTCTCAGTATCACGGTATAAAAATATCTCAGGTTCATATGAGAATCATCGGTGATACCAAAATTAGAGCCCGACTGATACTTCAGTAGTCTGATATTACTACCAGTCTCATCCCAACTCGTCACATACTGACGCTTTGTCAGACTCCTCTGTTTCGTTCTTTTCGGTCACAGCAAACACGTGCTTAATGTTGTGAAGTAAACAAAAACACATGCTTAGGTTGAGGCAATAAAACCAATATAGTTAGGTTTAGGTACAAACAACATGTTTGGCTTAACACTGCTACTTTTGTAAAGTGAAAATGACACTGGACCCATCCACCTCCCCTCTCGCCCGCCCGGTGTGTGTCTTTTGCCTCTTTAAGCTACATCACCACAGTCTTGGCGCACTTTGTCGGAGTGTTTAATATTGACACGGATGGGTTTACGTTATAGTTAATGGAAACCCCAGTGCGTCTCATACCGACGCTAAGGGGGTCCTTAAGTGTCATTACCTAACACCAACAGCTGTGACAAAGCGTCGGTATTTGATGCCCTGGGAATGAGAACAGGCTGGATATTATCAGACGTTATCAGGAAATCTCATGTAAACTTCAAAGTAAGCGCAGAGCAGTAAACTGTAGCATTTAATGTTTTATTGGCAGCATTTTCTGAATGTTTAACTGTAATATTTGATTTGAATGTGTATTTTTTTTCAATTCAAGTTTAGTATAGTTTTGTTTCATGTGATTTATTTATTGTTTTTTACAATTATTCAAATGTGTTATTTATTATTTATTTATTTTTCAAAAATTAACTGTTATCCTACTGTTACTCTCATGTATGAAAGTAAATGTTACTGTTTAACTGTAAAATATTTTTCATTATAATCTTTCTCTGAAAGATGAGTTAAGTTTTGTCTGTTTCCAAGGTCAAGAATGAACGTTCCCACTCATGTTTACAAATATGATTTAAAAAAGAATATTAGTTTATATATTGTTATTGAGTTCTTATTACCGGTACTTTCAAGTATCCAAATCCAGTATCAGTTGGGCTCTAATAATACGTCTTAGCTTTACTATCGGACAGGCCTGGAATTTCATCATTTTAGGGGCAAGGCCACTTGGCCGTTGAAGTTGTCCATTTTTTGAGGGCACAGATGCCAAATGCCAGAGCAGCAAGGCCATCAAATAAAACAATGAATTTAAGTCCACGGAATAAATAAATTTAACTTCAGGGCTATAGATGATTTTATTTTTAATACGTAATATAACTGCGGCATGTCTGATGAAAACAAGCATTGTCTGGAGTGGCCGTGATCAGCTCCGGCGGCCGTGGCACAGCTGCGCACGGTGGAATCCAGGGCTAACATTTGTGTCAAACTATTGTCATAAATAGACACTGTCAAAAACACGCATTGACTGGAAAGAGGCAGAGGAGAAAATGGCAAAATCAGCTGGGGCAGTGTGGGTTGGGCATCAAGGCCACTGTGGCGACAGGGCATATCATTTACTGAGGGGCAGAAGGCTAAACTGAAGGGGCACGGCGGCCACGGCCCTCATGGCTTCCATGAAATCCCTGCCCTGCTATGAGACATACAATATACAGTGTCCTTTGGCCTTCACCTCATTGTGGCTAATGTACTCAGGCTTCCCTGTCGTGTGCTGAGGTCTTCATTTTGTCATCTTCCCTCCCTCGCCTTCATCGGGGCTAATAATAATGGCATCCAATTAGCACTTTGTAATTACCTCATCACCCAGAGAGGCCAGATGCTGATTGGCTCCTCAAAAAATGCGCATGCGTGCGTGTGCACGATGTGAAATCTCACACTGATTTGGAATCTCTTCACACTTTTTTCTTTTTTGGTGGCAGCCCTTTCTCTCCCTCTTGCAGTAGATTTTGTGTTTCGTGTTACTGAGGGGGGGCGCACTTCTTCCACAAATGGCACCACCCAAAACCTCTGTGGAGTCCAAAGGGGGGGAAGACAATGCTATTCTACCTCCACAGGCACTGCTGCTTACTTATATATTTATATATATACTTACACACTCACATATGTTTTGCCAACAGATCATTACCAACTGTTCTTCCCATCAGGCCCTGGCAAAGTGGCCATCTCTCTCAGATGTAGCGAGGCAGGCATTTCCACTGAAGTATCACACACACACAATAAATCTGGTCAAGGTGTTGTTTGTGCACAGTCGTGTGTTTGCATGTGCACACAGTCTCTCACCTTCTCCCTGCATCAATCATTGTCCACCCTCTAATGAGGACGAAAGAACAGACTCATTAAAGCACCTCATTCTCCCAGCAATGGAGCCGAGTGAAGGAATGAGTGCTAGCTAGGGGGAGAGAGAGAAAAACTCTGAGATAGTGGTAATGAAATAGAGAGAAACGGATTAACATATGGTGAGGAGAAAAAGGTGCGACAGAGTGCACTGCTGGCGAGAGAGGGACCAACAGTTAGTTAGAGGTGGAGAGGATGGACGGAGACAGAAGAAGAGCTGGAGTGAAAGACAGACAGAGGGAGGGATGGAGGATTCCTGGAAGGCGATGGAGAGCGGGGCTGTTGGGGGGGGGGGGGGAGTGCACATAGATGATAGTTTCATTTGTGCAGGCCTCCTCCGTGGCAAATGGAGAAATCGCCCAGATTTCCTCTTTTCATGTGCTGTGTTTCTGATGCGGAGCCAATCTGTCTGCCTGGCCAAAACTCAAAAGACCCATATTTACTCTGTTCCCTTCTCTCTCTCTCTCTGTCTCTCTCTCTCTGTTCAGCTTTCTGTTCTCCTCTCCTCTCTCTCCGTGAGTCAGAGGCTTGTCGAAAGCTACTCTAAGCCCCTCATGCCCAATGTAGGCACGAGGTTTTCATCTGGTGTCTTACAATCCCATCAACCACATCGTGTCACAGTGTTGTAACCACACCGTATCATCAAATCTGCACCCAAACTAACAGCACTTTTCACATCTTCTTCCTTATTCACAGGGGGCGATTCTCGGATTAAACCTTTAGGGTGAGAGTGTCGTTTCAACATTGGGGGGGACACATGAAGCAAGGGGGTCCCGGGGTGTCCTCCCCCAGAAAATTTTGAGCATCAAACACTTCATTTCCTGCAATCTGGGGGATTTTATGCACCAATTTCTACCTTTTCTGCATCAAGTTATAGTGGAAATGTCTTTATGTAAAGGAAAACACAAAATTCAGGTGACAATTAAAGAAAATATCATAAATAATGGGATATAGTGCAGTAAGGCTCTCAGTCAATCTGTATTGCTTTCAAATATCCATTCTCCTGTAGATAATTTTTCTCATTTAATGTTATCCCGTTATATATTACAGGCCAATGCATGCAAATTATGGCATGTTTTGCCCCAAGCTGCATGTGATTATAATAAAGTGGGCATTTCTGTAAAGGGGGGACTCGTGGGTACCCATAGAACCCATTTTCATTCACATATCTTGAGGTCAGAGGTCAAGGGACCCCTTTGAAAATGGCCATGCAAATTTTCCGTTGCCAAAATTTTGCCTAACAAGCATTATTTTTCCTCCTTCTCGACAAGCTAGCATGACATGGTTGGTACCAATTAGGTTTTCTAGTTTCATATGATACCAATATCTTCATATTAAGACATGAGCACCCCTAAAAAGAGCCTTAAATCGCCCCTGCTTATTCATATGGTTAAGTACATATTTAGATTTCCTGCCTTTGTAGCTGTTATTATTAATGCTTTTGTCTTTTGTGTTGCCCTTCTCAGACCTCTGATTGTCCCACATTTGAAGTGGTGTTGTGGTGTAAGTGACAGGGCTGCTGTGTGTGTGTGTGTGTGTGTGTGTGTGTGTGGAAGGGGAGTGGATGGGAGGTGAATACACACGCTGATCTGGATGGATGGCATCGGGCCCAATGCCCTGTGGAAGACAGAAACACTGTGCTAGAGGATTAACCGCTGTTTAAGCCCTTATGTCTGGGGCTGCTGCACTCGCTGCTCTTTGTGTGTGTGTGTGTATAATTTTGTGCGTATGTGTCTTGTGTGTGTGTACGTGCACATGTGCCCTCGCAAGCCGATGCAGCAATGTCTGCTGCTAGCAGATTAGCACGGAGAATGGAAACAATGGCCGAGCTTTGAGACAAGAGAGAGAGAAGCAAAAAAAAAGAAGAAGAAAACATGAGAGAAGAAAGAGAGAGGAGGAAAATGTAGAAATGATGAAGGAGGGAGGAGAAATATTGACTGATATTGGGAAAGGACTAGATGAACAGAAGAAGGGGAGGTATTGAATAGAAATGAAAAGAAGGTGCCTCTCAGCACACACGGTAAATGAGGTTAGGAAAGGTTTGATGAGATTTGAAAATGGAATGAGGAAACTCAAGAAGCGAAGATACTTTCGAGGAATGCAGGCTGACCTTCAGATGGAAGTTTAGAGACCCGAGTGTGTGTGTGTGTGTGTGTGTGTGTGTGTGTGTGTGTGGTGTGGGGAGATGGATGGACAGATGAAAGCATGAAAGCCTACAGATTTAGGCTCACTTATCTGTGAGGCAGCAGTTTCAGTGCCTGGGGCTCCCCTCTCTCTCTCTCTCTTTTTGCAGTCCCATACCAAAGGAGCCTGTTAATTCTCCGGGATCCAACGCGCTCATCGCTGTTCTGCATGCATGCACACACAGATGTCTGCTTAAACATTCATAAATTCACAGTGTGAAGCTGTACATGTGTGATAGATTTGTCTGTACACAAACACAAACAACCACACACACACACACACACACACCTACCTTGTTGCCACCATCCATCAGGGCCGTCCCCGGCGTGTCCTGTTCTCGCCCGTGGCCAGCAGGTGTCACATCCAGAGGAAACTTGGCTCATGTCGAGCTGTTGGCAGCGGACCAGGCTGTCCCCATGTGAAACACACACACACACACACACTAGTGCTCACACATGATGCTTGCAGACAAATATACACTTGCTAATGTACACACACACACACACACAGAGGGTGACGCACACACACAGCTGCTGGCATGCCTCAGTTTTCTGACAGGCTGACAGAGGGCTGCTGGCTTTACACCCACACAACTGTGCAACTCTCTGGCCTTCAAGTCCATCAATTTCTGTAACATAAAACATAAGCATGCACATAAGCCCACTGGCATACAGTATGTGTGAAGAGGAGAGGAGAGTGAGGCTTTGTTCAAGTGGTAAATATAGATTCATAAATACTCTAAATTGTTAATTTATTACATAATGTGACACCACACTTCTACAAATGCTGAGTTACAACTCTCATACACTGTTGTGCCTCTAGATCGATGAGCTTGATACAGTTGTGACAGATTGTGCATATTTTTGTGTAATGCTCTGGGCTGCTTCCAGATGTCTATATCGCCACCCACATCTCAGCATTTGTTGAGCAATTTAGCTTCTCTCTATTTTTGGAGAAAGTCCAATCAGTAACCTTTGTAAGTGGGACTAAGGGTGGGAACATCTTCTAACTGTCCCAGAGCGTCAGAGCCATAGACTGGATATAAAGATGGACAACGACATGACAGCTCACCAAAAGTGAAGCCAATGACCAGCAGATGGGACATGGACCAAACTAAAAAGTCAAAGTGCACATCAAATACATTTGATGATGGAAGATGGTTTCTGTGATTCACATCTGTCATGATTGACAGATGTGATCGACAGCTGCTCTGACTGAAGTAGTCAAGGTGCCTGAGGCTCGAGAGGAGATGTAACTTTAACTTTCCATAACCGTCACGAGTCTGTGTAATAGAACATACTAATGTAGCAGCTAGGTGGCTCATGCTAACAAACGGCGGCCGTGCTCGGCTCGTGATTGGCTCAGGTGGGTGTGTGGGCGGGAACTCCATACCGTGGCTTCAGCCGCCTGATCACTACTGTGCAGACTCTGGCTCCAAATGACATCAAAATCTCAAAAAGGCAGCTCCCGTGTCTGGGATGTTTTGGCTTCACTTTTCTACAGTGAGAGGAAGTGAAGACGTGTCGTCCATCTATATATATACGGTCTATGATTATAGCCCAGATCAGAACAAATGTGGTGCAAAGCATGGATGGAATAAACACAGTTATCAGGACTGTTCAGTAAGTTGAACAACTGTGATAACAGCTTTTAAATTGCCGCACATTGAATGTGTTTCTTCAGAGGAATGATGTTGTGGGTGTGTTCCCTACAGGTTTTGGGGAAAAGGTTTAATTCATCTGTTGGTCCCTCTGGTGCTTGAGGAAATGGGTTGCAAGGGTTCAGTGCTTGTGGTTGTTTTCCCCTTGAACACCTTGATGGAGGATTAGGTGAAAAAAGCTGAGTTTTTGCTTGACGGCAGCATGGTTTTTGAATGCACAGCAAAAATGAAATACTAAATCTAAAGAGATTGCTTTTCATGTAACTAGGCAAGTCAATTTATTTTATATTGTTAGAAATAATAATAATTATAATATGAGAGTTTATCCGGGACTAATGTAGCTGTTACGTTGACTGAAAATGTCATGGAGTGGACGGATACAGCTAGGGATGTCATGAGAACCGATACTTAGGTACCAAGTCAATGCAGAAATTCTGAAAACGTGACGGTACTTGTTTTTCTACAGTACCGCAGGTACCTCAGGTACCAGCGGTCATCGAGGCTCGAGACTAACGGCGTCCTGTCATCACAGGAACGATAGAAAATGTGTTCGAGATGCAATAAACTCACCATCAACGCATCTAGGGGATGCGCTCAATTTTTCCCCTTGATAATGCTACATTGTGAGCAACAAATTTGTGTTGAAATTGGCAGGAAAAGAGCTGGTGCCAATTTCAACATGGGAGTTTCCATTATTTTACATTATGATGAGTTCAGACTCTATTCAGTAAATACTATTGGGCAACGGCAAACATTATCATGATGTGTTCAAACGTGATCTTGTAAAATGTAGTTTTTGGTGAAAAACTGTTTCAACAGCAATTTAAACTAGATAATAGAGATAATGTAATGTTTAACCTAACAAAAAACAGTATGCAAATGGTAATCAAGGAGTGGATGTTTAATTACATGGGAGTTATTGTTTTACTTTTGTTTGTTTTTTACCTTGGTATCAAATTGGTATAGAGACTTTTTTCACTGGTAATGGTATTGACTACTAAATTCTGGCCTTGTGACATCACTACAGTAGATACAGTAGTTACAGGTATTGGTTTGAGCATAAATAACTCCCATCCCCGACAGAAAATGGCTAACCAGAAGCCAACATCGGAGTGATAACGAAATGGCAATTCAGTCGGGATATCAGGTTATCAGCAGGAAATAAAGAGCTGCGGTTTGTTTGGTTGTTTGGTCAGGTCATTAGCATCAAGTTTTGTTTACAAGGAGTGTGCAGGAGAGGAATTTTATCTCAGAGGCCAGAGGTCCAATGTTAGCCAGCCACAGTATAAATGTACTGGAGATAAACATTGCTGATGTTTCTGGCCCCCTCTGGTCACATTACAGTTCCTCTTTGTATACTGCTGTCTCACTGTTAGAAAACCCTGAAATCACCCTGAGTCTTGAATAGTGTAGGATAAAATGTATTCCTTTATCCTCATTGTCTGGTGATTGCTTGATGTATGTGTGTGTATACTGTAGTATGCATATGACTGACTTAGGAGCAGGACATTTTGTGTTCCACGAGGTTCTTAAATCCCTTTTCAGGCCTGCTTACAGTCTCATACTGGCCAACACACATGCACACACACACACACACACATAAATGACAGGTGTCCCACCTTGGCGGCTCCCCGTCTAGGGTTAGAACCAGGTTAGTGGCTCCCTCATTATGTGCCATCACTGTCTGGCTGTTTGGAGGGGAATCTGGCAGTGAAGCAGAGCAGAGGAAAAGCCAGGAAGTGGCAGCCTTCAGAAGTCACACAAAAGACCATGAAAAGGAAATCCTGCTTCATATAGTGGAGAATATGCGGCGGCGAGGCTCTTTCTGCCCATTGTTGTGGTCAGTCTTCTTTGTTTACTCCGGAGCTTTGTCGTTGATGTTGTTTTTTGACAAACTCTTGGCTGGAGAACAGTCAGTAAGCCTCTTCATGCAGTGTATTTGATGGGCTGACTGTGAGCAGCTGGGCAGGATGATAGAGCAGAAGGAGAGGGCTGCAGCTGATTGTTTAACTGAAATGAAAGACAATTGAATCCTGCATTTAAACACCTGCATCCTTAATGGCTTTTGTTATTTGTGCTGATCAACATAATTGAATACTATAAACATACTGTTTGAAAATCAAAAGCTTGAACTGTTTGTATACCATCTCTATATATAATGAATGAACGTACAAAAAAGGAAATAGGAAGGAAAATAAAGAGGCTAAATCAGGACAAAGAGGTGGAGAAGTGGAGGTGAGATGGAGGTACTGAAGAAGTATTATTATTTCAAGAAGTGACAAGAGTTAAAGGTGTGTTTAGGTGAGGAAGGAAGAAAGTGTTACATAAAAGGGAAATGGGGGGTGAAAGACAACTGTGACAAAAACCATGACAACTTAAATTGTTCATGTTCTGTAATTGCTAGACTGAATATAGTCTAAGATAGCATTCAGGTATTTTAGAGCAAGTGACACACAGACGGAGAAATAGAGAGAAACACAGGTAAGGCAGACAATAGTGGTTTGCCAGAAGATTAAATGGCGTTTGAATGACACGGTAATCGCAAGTCATTTAGCGTGACCGGTGTTCGTGTCCCAAAGTGTTGTCGAGTTATTTTGAAGTTACGTTAGTGACATTTGTGAGGCATTTTCCGTACTTCTGTTACGTTTTTTCCGTACGTATTTAACTTAGTTTACGTACTTATTTAAGCCCAGCCATGATGTTTTTCCTAAACCTAAGTGAATGCCTAAACCTAGGCCGTTACCGTAGTTTTTTTTGCGTGGTGTAAAAATGGCATGCAAAAAGGCTAAAATGTGTTCTTGTGACCTCGTGAATGTCCTTGTAATGTCGTGCTATTTATATGACTTCCTTGAGATCGGGTTGATTTAACATACAGTATACTCAGTGCAATCCCATGCATTTTCAAAAATATCTCATAAAAAAGCAACGATATGACAAAACAGTTAATACGCTTGGCTGAGATGGAAACGTTGGTGTGAAAACAGAAAACCCCATAAAGGCTGAAGGAAACAGATTAAGATTACAGTACCTGCTTCTTATTCTGCTGTTGACAAAGCCGTCATGCTATGCTGCACATCACTGTTACATGCCTCCACTCCACCAGAAAGCCCCAAGAAATATATAAATATATAAAGAAAGGTGGTGTATGTAACTAGAGCTGCAACGATTAATCAATTAGTTGTCAACTATTGAATTAATCACCAACTATTTTGATAATCGATTAATGAGTTTGAGTAATTTAAAAAAAAAGAAAAGTCAAAATTCTAATTATAGCTTCTTAAATGTGAATATTTTCTGTTTTTTACTCCTCTATGACAGTAAACTGAATATCTTTTTTGACACTTTATAGACCAAACAACTAATCGATTAATCGAGAAAATAATCGGCAATGAAAATAATTGTTAGTTGCAGTCCTATATGTAACTACAATGACACTGGTTCAAGTCCAAACATGTGCATGTCAGCCCTCTCTTTATCACCTCATCAGCTGATAATACTGTAGTTGGTCCACATGGATCAGGAGAGACAAATTCACTCATTAAAAAGAAAAAAAATGCCATTTTAGGTCTTGAATTGTGAAAACATTCTCATAAAGATAGTTAGAAAAAAACACACAATTCACATTTTATTTCAAAATATCCGGAATTCACTTTCTCAACATTTTGATGGAACGTGTGATACAAAATTGGATCAACACACTCTGTCCACTGTGGGTTTTCTCTCCAAAACTATAGATTTACACACACAAACACTGACAAAAATGCATTGGACAGCACTTTTTATACAGATCTGTCACTGCAAATCAATAATTAGAGCAGGGCGTGGTTATAAATAGCAGATGAGAAATAAGCAAACAGTTGTGTGCCCTGTCAATACAGAAACATGAGGATTGAAGAGCGATGTAGTGATAGAAAACTGAAAAGGTAGGATGACAGAGGAGGGGGAGTGAGAGGTAGAGATTCCCTCTGCAGTGTTGAAGGTGAATACTAATGCTCCGTGGTCCAGATCAAAGTGCTGGCCTCCTCTTATCCTTCTCTTCATTTCCCTTTCCTTATTCCTTCCCTCGCTTGCTCTGTCCTCCCCTCCTACTTTCTTCCTGAGTTTTTCTGTTAGCCAGCCCTCCATCTCATCTGTTTCTCTGCTCTGACACTTTTCACCACCGCCTCCTCTCCTCCTCAATTCTCCTTCTTCTTCTGGTCACTTCTCCTTTCTGCCTGTCCTCTTTGAATTCCCTCTGCTTTCTCTTTTTACTCTCACAGGTTGTGTGAGGAATGATCCACACCCGAGCTATCTCCACCCTCTATACCCCAAGCCTTTCTCTCTCTCCCTCTCTCTCTCTCTCTCTCAGCTGCATGTGAGGGATTGTGTACATTCAGTAGCCCAGCTATCTCCAAATAGCCCATAAATCATTGAGGCTTGGCATGGCGGGGAGAGACGGCCAGCCAGGGCAGAACTATTAACACAGCTGAACCACACTCATCATTGTCCCCCTTCTCTCTCTCTCTCTTTCTCTCTCTCCTCCTCTGTCCCTCAGTTACCCCAACACTGACTCTCTCTCCCATCTGCCCTTCTCCCCTTCTCTTCTGTCTCACATATGCAGCCAGTTCTGCTTCTGGAAGATGAGAAGACTAAACCTTTCTGTGTTGAGCATAAACAGTGATTACAAAATCTGTTTTAGTGTTTAACTTCTCTAATCCACAGAATATTTGTCAAGCCATAAAACAAATATTAGTGAGTTCAATCTTCTCAAATGTGAGGATTTGAAGATTGTCTTAGTTTTATGTCATTCTAAATTAACTTCAGACAGTGTGTGTCAGATTGTGTCAAAGTATTTTTCCTGGAACTGACTTGTTACCCGTAATTCTCTGAAAATCAACTCAGGACTTGATCTAACCCATTAATATATAAGACCAGTGGGCAACCTCCAGGTCTGAAAGGTGCAGCCAATGCAGAAGTGTTTTAAACTCGCATTCTTTCTAATAGCCAGCAGGGGGCGACTCCTCTGGTTGCAAAAAAGAAGTCTGATTGTATAGAAGTCTATGAGAAAATTACCATACTTCTCACTTGATTTATTACCTCAGTAAACATGAGTTTATGGTCTCAATCGCTAGTGTCAAGTCTTCTTCAATACAGCATGATGTTCATTTAGTAGATTATGGTCCCGTTTAGAGTAAAATAGACCATAAAGAAGGGAATGCTTTAGGGCGTGGCTACCTTGTGATTGACAGGTCGCTATCATGGCGTTGTCCGGTCTGGGAGTTGTCCGTGTTTACGTCTTAGAACTTTAACCCTTTCTCAGTGTGTTCTCAGTTCATGATTGTTAATTATAACGTTTTTGTGTCGTCTAAAATGTCTTATTCAGCGTTCGGTTGTACTTAGCTACACCCCCTTGTGTCACTTCTGGTTGCAAAAAAACAATATGGCGACGGCCAAAATGCCAAACTCGAGGCTTCAAAACGGCAGTCCACAAACCAATTGATGACGTCATGGTGACTACGTCCACTTCTTATATACAGTCTATGTTTAAGCCCTCTAACCCATACCTGTACCAGTGTCCATAATCAAACTCAGCCTGCTCAGGCAGGCTGGTGGGCAATAAAGTCATATGACTCATTATGTTAGGTTATTAAAGGAGTTAATAAGAGATCTGAGACCCAACGTATTTGTCACAGTGGTTTGGCAGTAGGCTTGCCGCGGTAGTCGCTGTTACCAGTGATGTTCTGGCATACACCGATTAGATTACTTGCCTGCACCATTGTTTTGCTTTTTCTATAGAAATAAAACCCATTTAGTTCATTTTCATTTAGTTGTATTATCGATACATAGTCGTACAACAGACGCTACAATCTGAAAGTGAAAATGTGCGAACTAAAAAATGCTCCTCCTCTCCGAGCCACTCAATAAGACGCATCTCAGTGCGAGGAAGCCAACATGTTGAGCTCCAGCTGAGCTCCAGTCAGCCAACAGATGGATTATACTCCGTCACTGTGATGCATGGCTTTCATTTACCAGTTTGCTGAATGTGTTCTGTAGTCACTCATTGGTATTCATTGCTCCTAAATGCCTCTCTATATGATGGCCATTTTATTAGGCTACAACGCTAACGCGGGGTTCTCTCCGCCTGGCTAATCCCTGTGTGGGTGGAGGACGGGGAGCCATAATGCCAGCCTGTTATTGAGCTGTAATCCCTAACACTATCCCTCCCTCCATTTTCCACATTAAAAAGGGAATGAAGCAAATACTGTAAATGAATGAGGCCGTTCGCTTGTATGAACAAGATTGTTCCAACAGGTGCCTCTGAAAATCAGATAGCCTATAGCGTCTGGCTCTTTCAGTCAGTGTTATTCATCTGTTTTATTCCTTGGTAAGTACCTCTCCAAAAACCTCCGAGCTAGAAACCTGCTACCGCGGCGCAGAATCCCACAACTCCCAACTGTTCAAGTAGTTTGAGTTTGTGACCCATGAAAGAAATAAAGCGAAACTGAGGGAAGAACACTTCAAGCAATCGTGATTCTTTTTTATCTCTTCAGCTTTTCAAGCAGATGCTCTGCTTGTCAGCTCGGGACGGACACACTAAGACACTGGTCTGGATGCGTCAGTGGTATGCAAATTCACATTCATTTAAATATCTCATCGTCAAATCACTGTGGGTACCCTCTGACACTGCAGCCAGCCCATCTGCTAGTACAATACATATTCATATATGCTCACACAGACAGTATATGCATGCATCCTCAGATAGATTCTTTGTCTGCTCTTCCCTCCCTCTTTCACACTCATAAATGCACAACCATATTAAAACTCTTACATCGAGTCATGGGAGTATGATCGGGAACAGGAAGAGAGATTACTGATATTATTTAATTTCCCTCGGGTGCACTGTGTTAGAAGAGCCCAGAAGCATATGGCGGCCTGCCTGTTGCATTACTTATGTAGACCAACTTGCATTGGTTTCTTTTTATATGCGTGTATTTCTTAAAATGAAGATGATATCTGTCCGATGTTTTGGCAAAATATCTCCAATTCCTGTGTCTCTATCTTGTCAGTTTGTGTGTAAATATTACAGTAAGTGTTCAGTAGGGCTGTCGCAATAACTGCAAATTCGCAATACGGCAATACGGCAATATGGCAATATTGACAAGCCAACCACAGGGATAGCAAGCAACCTCCACTACTACTATGTCGGCGTTTTTCCTTTTTTAAATTCTTTGCAATGGGAGTGCCACATTTTTACACTTTGCTACAAAGGGCAGCAGCGTGACGAGGCGCTGAGTGTCTATTCTACACTGACCGCTGCATGTATGGTGTTTTTTTTCTGGTTGTCGAGAGTTGAAAAATGTTAAACTTTGGGTAAAACTCCACAATGACCAACTATCACATCCTACATGTACAGTAGCTACAAGTGCTGGACAACAACAATAGAGGAGAAATTAATACACATAGACCGGTGTGTCTATCCTCTCTCTCTCATCTCTCTCTCTCTTCATTCCCTTCATCCAGAGCAAGTACTCCGTATTCCGTATCATAGCAACCAGACGCAACCAAAGTGCAGCTAAAAGAAAACGCCGAGCCTCATTGCCCTTCTTTGTTTCGCATTTAACGATTAACAAGTATTTAATTTGTTTTAAAACTGTCATCTCTGTCATTTAAAAAGCAACAATATACCCAATAATAGCCTAATAAAAATAAATAGACAGCACTAAAATCAGAATAAATAAAGTAATTTCCCAAAAAAAAAGTTGCAATAATATTGCATGTTGTGCTGTTGAGACAGTCATTATCGCCGCAGGGGAAATTCCTTCACCGTGACAGCCCTAGTGTTCAGCTTTACATCCCCTGTCTGACAGACGGGTCAGGCAGTTTTTGGCGACCTCTCTATGTGTACTGAACCCTCCATCCCGTGCCTCTCAGCCACCTGTGTCTTCCTGTATAGCCTTTGTCCCATAGGACTCTGATGATTGATATGTCAGGCAGTTTGCTGGCCACCTCTCAGGTCCTTACGCTACTCAGGTCTCGTCCCTGTAGTCCAAGAATGACTGATTTGTCAAGCTGTCTTCTTCGCACCCTGCAGGGCCTCTTGTGACCAGTTGAAAGGACTTTCTGGAGAGCTATATGTCAACTTTCACAATATGGATGATGAATGCTGTATATTCTCTCTTTTTCCTTTCTTTTTTTATGTCTTTTTCTTTGGCTCCCTTTTATATTGTCTTGATTTCCCTCTCTCCCTTGCCATCTCAGTCTCTGAATCTCTTATTAGTTTTTGACTGAAGGAACTGGCATGCAGTGAGATGATTTGTCTCCGACATAGTTGCAAGTTCTGCAGCCTGTCAAAGAAACTTATCTAGACACATTAACACAAGCAGGGACTTTATAGACTGCATGTGTGTAGAGAGAGAGAGAAACGTCATGTTCTTGCTTGTATTATGGGCTGTATGTCCCAGCACGTGCATGCACAAACACTCATGTGCATGTGTAATTAGATGTAAATGAGGAAGGGGTTGGACGGGATGTGTTTCGTCTGACAGCCTTGGTATCACTGGCATACCAATATGATGGTGTAGTACCTCGAGACTGGCAGATCTGTCCGTCATTTCCCAGTTACAGACCTCCGGGGAGGAGGGAGGAGAGGGGAGGGGGATTCCTCCGGGTAAAGGTGTATGAAAAAACAAAAGTAAAGCAGCGTTTGAGAAGAGGAGGAAGCTTGGAGGTCAGTGGGTTCGATGAAAACAAGACTCTGTCAACCGAGTATATGGCTGGACGGTGTATGGTCAGTCTGTGAATTCGTGGCTAAATTGTTACACCAATAGTCAGTGGTCATGTCTATAATGTTAAATCCAGCACTACATGTCCACAGCCTCTGTCCTTTCCACACTTGCCATTCATTGTCTAAGCAGCCGTGCAATGCATTCTGGTAGCGTGGCGGCGCGATTCGAGAGACGGGGAGTCTCCTCATTTGCATAAAGTTGAGGTCTTGGCTACTTTGTGAAAATCAGGGGCGTCCCACCGGCGCGATTCGTCGCCTCTGGAAACTCCCTAGAAACTTTTATAGTAAACTTTGTCGATCCAAAATAAAGACAGATTTAGGAAATGCATGGCTTATTTCTCATATAACATGTTTCAGACATTCGGTGAACTATTTTCATGATATAAGAGTTACCAAACAAGCCGCCATGTTGGTTTCCGGTTTGAAAGCTGGGAGCAGCAGCTCACGAGCAGTATATAGATCCATGTTTGCCACAAGGGAAAGCGTTCGTCCAATCAGGTGCCTAGTGCCCTGTGTCTAGTGGTAGCTCATTAAGCGTCCAATGCTGGGAAGCGAGGCAATCCCTCGCGCAGGGGAGTGGAACCGCTGACACGCCCCCCCCAGAAAACGTAAACGAAGGACTGTTTCATTTTGAAAGAATAACGGCCAATGAGGAAAATCCAACAATCAGCTGACCAATCATGTAACACTCTTAGGTGCAGCCAAAAAGCAGGGATAGGCAGGAACATTCTCTGTAGATGAAGATGCTCAGCAGGTGGACTACCCTGCCTGAGTCATCGATATTGTAAGTAGTAGACTGGAGGTGGGTCTCACATATTCACAGTTAAAGACAGCCAGGAAGGAAGTAGAAGCAGAGCTGGACCTGCTCATTAAAACATGACGCACACACTCTGCTGTCCTTCTCTTTTCCGCCCTTTAATCTACTGCTACAGATTGACAACATCAGCTTTCGGGCCGCCGCCGCCTCCTCCTGCTCGCACTGTAACGCAGAAGAAATACTTTCATGTTGAGTCCTCACAGTTGCTGCTGGTAATCAGATATAGTTATGCTGCAGAGGAGAGTCAGTCTGGAATAACACTAGACTAATACAGTAGGGGAGGCTTGTTGGCAGAGAGGGCAGAGATTTAGAGTATGCACACACGCACACTGTGTATATATACAGGCAAACACTCCCTATCTGAATCTGAACTATGAGCCTCCTGCACTATTGTGGAAGTGCTGGCCAAGAAATGACAAATAGTTACAATTATTTCACAGCATATACATTTAGAGAGGGACTGACTGTGAATCAGTCCTCCATTATAAACCTCACATGTTCCCAAATAACCTGTGCATCTGTTTACACCTCACATTGCTCAATCTCAATTTAACTAGCAGCTGCCCTGTGCATGTCACCATGTTCTCACCACACAAGTGACGCAGATCTACCAGTAACCACACACACTGAAGGCAAGCACAGAGCAACATACACACCACCACCTTCTCTAAAGTATCCTCCAGACAGTGGGTGTTAGCCAGCAGCAGTTTAAGGGAAATTAATGAGCTCTTATAATGAATGCATCACCAACCTGTGTGCTGATACCTATGGGAAGACTACAGAAACACACGTACACACATGGACACACACACACACATGGCAGCCCACAGGGAAGACTAGATTAACACACAGAGATGGGGACTGCTCAATCACTATGGTTACACAGATGGGCCCCAGAGAGAGGCTGGCCAGCACAGAGGCTGGAGGCAAATGACACACACACACACACACACACACACACACAGATAAACTGACATACACTGTATATTGTCATGTTTGCTGGAAGGCGTCCCTGTTCAACTTACTCCCTCTTCAATTGTTAGAATTTGTGAATGAGAGTTTATCTGTTAGCATTATTTGATAAGTAACGTAGACTAATTGTGTTCCGTACACTTTTGGCCCTTCAGCGTCACGCCAGGGAGCTCTCCTCTGTTGTTAAGAGCCAGACAAGCATGTTTGTGTGCTCATTCTCCGGGGGAATATCCATTAGACAGTCTACACTTTGATTGATATCTTTTGGACCAATAGTTTTTTGAGAAAAGTGGGGAAAAGTGCATCCGCCTGTGTACGGAAGATCATTAATGCATATTAATTAGTGCATAACATGATTTCAATGAAAATTAAAAATGTTGAAATATTCGATTGATGTACTTAACGTTAACTTTATTGACCTTTTATAAAATAACACTGATATAACATCAAAATTGCGCGCAGGATTATGTGCAAACAGCGTCTTTGTTGACAGACTTGCTGCTGCAGTGCCAATCAGTCAGTGCGTGGCGTTGATGTTAAAAATTTCAAAGCATTTATTCAACAATGGTTAATATATTTAACAACTTGTGATAACATAATAATCATTTCATACAGACTCCAGCACTGTGAGAAGCATAAATTAAGTCGAAATGTACATTTCCGCTGCTCTAGTTATCTCCCTTCTCTGCAGCCGGGACTGGAGCCTCCCCTCCAGGCGCTGTGGGCGCACCTAGCAAACTTACTGAAATCTCACAGAAACAAATGGCGTGGAGGTTTGTTGCCTGGTCGGGAATGAAAGAGGGGGAACTGAAAATGACACACATTAATTTTATGCGAAAAAAGGTCATCTGTTTGGAACATTGTTAGTGTACAGAATATAATTATTGTACTTTAAGGGATAGTGTACAGCGAGCCAGTCATTGTTGTGAAATAAAACCTGACGCGGTTTATTTCACAACAATGACCCGCAAGCTGTACATTATCCTGTTTATTAAACGGCTACTTACTTAATAAATCAATAATTCTACACAAAAATGGTCCTCCAGAGTGTGACATCAGAACTACGCCCATAGCAACGGCCTGTTAAACATAGCAACGGTCTGCTATAAAGAAATAACAGACCATAGAGCGCCACAATTGACCAATCAGAATCGAGTATTCAACAAAGCCGTGTAATAATGCACAATAATCTCTCACATTATAATGTCACATTTACTGCTGTTATTCTTTAATTTGGATTGACCCAGCACCAGTAACATTAAGTACTGTATGGTTTGTGACCTTCAACCCTACTTTTGTTGTTGCTATTTTATTGTTTTAACCTGAGATTTCCACAATGCGTTTTACCATGAAGACCATGAATAATTCAGTGATTTGATTTAGCTGATGTCTTCGTTTCATTTATATTCTGACTTGAGCTTTTTCTCTGAAGTATCCCACTGTGCTTCCCAGCCCTGTATGTCTCTGTGTGTTTAACTGAGCCTTTAGGCCCTATAGAATATGGCCTATGACAGCACAGCAGACAGAAACTCTTTTCTCTTCACACTATAAAGTTTCATTGTCCCTTTTCTCATCAGGGAATTGTAGTAGAGATAGCATTAAAGTGAACGATATCGCTTGTATGTGCTCCATATCCGCCGGGACAGGCAGAGAATATATCACTTTGAGGAAAAGGGGGAATTGGGGCGGGGGAGGAATATGGTTTAGGACTTTCCTTTTCTGTCTTCACTCTCACACTGTATTACCTCTGTGGGGTTAAATCGCATCTCACTTCTGCGCTCTCTTGTCTCTTTCTCTTCTTCTCTGTCCCCTCCATTCTGCTTTCCGATCTCTCCTTCTGTCCCCGAAGGGACATACGTTGTCATCCCTTCCATCTCTGAGGGCTCTGCAGCCTGACAACCCAGCAGCCTGTTGTCCCCCGGGGACCCGATGGGTGCTGCAGGAGCAAGAGGAGAGATACATATAGGCCCGAGGAGTGAAATGGGAGATGGGAAGAGATCTGGCTGTGGCCGAAATAGAGTCCCAAGATGGGGCATGTGGTGTGAATGCACACGTGTACTATCTGCGTGTAAACAGAAATGGTGTTTACACATCAGTGTGGCAGTAAGATCCTGCTGTGTGTGAGCTGAGGCCATCCTGTCTCTCAGTGAGTCGCTGCTTCAGACGCATGGCTGACTATTCTTAGCATGGAGACAAGACACTGAAATATTAGCCACTCTGTTTATTGGGCTGCGGCTACACCTGTCTGCACTGGGACAGAGGCAGACATGCACACAAAGAGAAAGAGAGAAAGAGCTTTGACATACTGTATATGCTCATGAATTGCACAGTTTTTAGGCCATGCGATTCATTGTGATTCTTTTCACCGGCCTCTATTGTGCTCGTCTATTCTCATCCTCTTCCTCTCTGTAGCCATCAACCTCTTTCTTCTTCCCTAATTCACTGCATTCCTATATTTACCTCTCCACACATCCATGCATCTTTCCTGGCATTCATTTCTATAGTCATTCATCATCATTGTCCCTCGACCTGATGTCAAGAAGGGTAACAAATTAAAGCAAAAACAATATAAAGTGTTGGCAAATATTCTTCAAGTCTTTGAACTCTACTGGAGGGAATGATTCTTACAAAAGGTATTCCCTCATTTGGTGTTTTGGTGGTGGAGATAACTTGAGTCACGCTCTGTATGTCTGCATTTGTTATGTTTCTCCACTCTGTTTATTCTACTTTTTTCTTTAATTAATTACCTGCCTGTATATTTTAAAACGTTGTCTTTTTCAGGGTCTTTAAAGGTGCTCGAAATGAACAGGTTCATACGATGTATCGCCCAACTACTTCTTAAGAGAAATGAGTTGCAAGTTTACATCTAAAAAAAAAAAAGACACAGAGACCATTATCACGGCAGACATTTTGTCTCGTCAAAGCCGAAAAAGCACATTAATGATGGCTGCATTCCATTTAGGGCTCTGGTTTCAACCCGGTATCACGCCAAAGCGTGTAATAGACCCGCCTGTCCACTAGAGGATAGCATGTCAGTGTCACGTTTTGCCTCGCTGAGCCATGAATATTACACGCTTGTATGAAGGTGCAGTACCAGCATGGGGCAACACTCACTTAGGTTTATGCAACAAAACCACTTAAGCGAAAGGTTTATTCGAAAAACATCATGGTTGGCCTTAAAATAAATATGTAAACCAAGTAAAATAAATACGGAAACAACGTAACACAAGTACGTAAAAACATATTAAAACGTCACTAACGTAACTTACAAAAAAAAGCGTCGGTCTCGAACACCGGTCTCCTGGTTGAAAGTGGTGTGTTTGTTGGACCCATCCACCTCCCGTCCTGCCCACCAATAAGCAGTCTTTCTCACTTTTTATTCTACGTCACTAGCTCTGAGTGTAGCATATTTATGCCGATGCATTTATGTTGGAGTCAGTACAGACGAAGTGGCTGCTGGTTTTATGCGTGCTCACTCACTGGCATGGTGGCTCTAGCTCAGTGGGTTAGGTGAGTCATCCTTTAATCACAAGGTTGGCAGTTCAATCCCCGGCTTCTACATGTCGAAGCGTCCTTGAGCCAGACACTGAACCCCAATTTGCCTGCTCTCCGGGAGCTTTACAGTAGCCCACTGCTCCTAAATCCTCCAAATGATGGGTTAAATACAGCGGTCAAACTTCATGTATGTACTGTATATGACGATTGGGTGGTTGAGGGTGTTTTCCTTTTTTAATGTTAAAGCTCAATAAAAAAGGGATGTTGAACCATCCTACCTGGTCATCATACATTTTACTGTGTTTCCTGAATCATCAATAGTGAACGCTGCATTATATTACATATTGATGTCAAGGTATTGGTTAGAAGATAGGTGTTAGACAATGTCACAATATTTGAATGTGTCAATACCTCTCTGTGTTATATATCTTTGTTGTGGTGTAAGAGACTGTTGATAGAAGATTTTATCTCTATCGCCCACCTCCTTCCGTGAATCTCATCTCTCATCACCCACCTATCCATCCTTACATCCTGCTTTTCATCCATCACTGCATCCATCCTTACAAATAACTACTTCTACTCATCCCTTATACCTTCATAGCGCCATCTATGTTTCCCTCGTGGATCCATCTATGCGTTCCTGTATATCCAGTTTGCAGTGTGAACAGGAGGCGGGCTGGCGATGACAGTTAGAGCCCCTGCAGCAGACCAAATGAGTCTGTCTAGCTGCGCCCAGACCTGGGGAAGTGGTGGCCTTGTCGTCAGCGTGTGACACGGGCACCGGCTGGAGCTGCCAGACAAAACCAGTCAAGTGCAAAACTAATCTACCTATCCATTTGTCTGAGAGCAGCAGAGGCAGACGGAGGTGGTATAATTGTGGCTCGGTGTTATGCGTATTGCCACTGCTTTTTTTGTTTCTCACGGCTATGGAGGCCAGAATTCACAGCCCGTTTTTTACGGCGTCCCTGTCCGTCTCTAAGCTGTTTTAGATTGCACAGACATGCTGATAATTGAATGAAAAACAGTTTCTGCGTAGGATAGGTGTCTGTTTGTGTGTGTATGTGTGGGGTTTTAAGCCTGGCTGCATTTTATGAGCAATAAGCTGTTGTTTGTGATCCTCCGTGGATGCATAGATAATGTGTGTCTTAGTCAGCAGACTGGTAATCTGTATATTATAAAACTGTGCTCAGGGTAATTGACTGAAAGGAGGCGAGACTGAAGAATAGAGGTGAGAGATAAAGCCGTATCGGGAATAACGTATACATTGATGCAACCATCAAAATCTAGAACACCGTGTCTCTATCCAATGTGAATTTGAATTTACACTTTAACACGTTGAAAAAGTGTCACCCAAGTGAATAAAACTGTGTAATATGGTTGCATTACATTAGCATCTCTCTCCTTCCCTTTGCCCTTTCTGACCAAAGCACCCAGGTAGTTAAAATGTTAATGAGTTGGATCAGTTTAATAATGTCACCAGAGCGAGGCTCATCAATCATGGCTTCATATGGAATACCATAATGCTGACTTGAATATAGACTCAATGCAAATTAAGAGTCATTATGCCCATAGCTTTAAAAACGCTGTGGCTTTCTTTCTCATGTCCATAAATCTGCGTGTGTGTGTGTGTGTGTGTGTGTGTGTGTGTGTGTGTGTGTGTGTACAGTATAATGTTCCTCCATCCCCCCTACTTACTTTCTTTTATTCTTTTCTTTAAAAGAACGATTATTCTTTCCTTCTCTTTCAACTTCTTGCGCTGCCTCCTCTCTTTGAATGTGTTTCTTCTCTCAAGGCATTTCCTTCTCGCTGCAACTTGCTGTCGTTTCTTCCTTCAACTCTCGTCTTTCTGACGAGGAATGCTTCGCGTGTTTTTCCACACGCTTTACAGTACACACAAGCATGCACACGCACGTACTAGCAGCGGTCTGTTTTGCGGTCTCATTCTTTGTTACTATGACAATGCTGTCGCTCCCATCTAGATGTTAATTTAGATGGCTTGAACCATGATGGCAGAGCATACTGCACCCTCTTTACTGTTGCTTTGAGTGACTCTAGTAGACTGTAAATAGAAATTTGTCTACTACCAGAGATTTTGCTTTTGCCGTTCATACCTTTTAAAAGGTCTTATAATAAAAATGTTATATAGACGAATATTTTTTATAAAAGAATACATCCACAGAGCCTTTAAAAAGGTGCCAAATAAAAGTATGGCTTTTCCTGAAAACAAAAAATATATTATGATTGTGAATTAATCATTTAAAACATTTTGGCGTGTCTTTATGTCTGTGGACGATATCTGATGTTCGGTTCTAACAAGGCTTGTGAGCCAATAGTAAAACGACGTTGGTATCACGTGATATCTCTGGGTCGTCAGTTAGTGTGGAAAAAAACATATAAATGGCTGAGATTGACTGGCAACGACTTGTTGTGAAGTAAACGCAATGGGACGGGGGAGGGAGAATGTGACATCTAGTGGCTGGATGTTATCAATGTTATCAATTGTACCTTTGATATTTTAGGCTGTATTAGACCATTGTAGCCAATGATGCAAATTATTCAGAAGGATTATAATGATATATTACGATGGCAATATTGACTTACAGGATTTTTGCATTAATGATATGACAATCATACCTTGATTTTTTAAGTATTAAATTGCCCGATTAGCCCAAAACTGACATTCCCACATCGATATTTATCTATAAATGTTTTTTTTCGCAGTTAAACTTCTAGAAAATATATATCACAATATGCTGTATATCGATATCATGGTATAAAATCACATATAGACGAATCTGGTGACCACTTTGTGTGTTCAGTTGTCTAGAGGCGCCACCATTACTGCGGTGGCAAGTTGTAGTGACTGTACTGTCTGCTAACCGTGTTAACAGGTGACTTTCAGCCGAAAACATCTTATGTAAATGGTCGTAGATAATACACACAGATGAGTATGTATTTAAAATGGATTAAAGTCAAATTGAAGGCTTATGAGTACACCTACATGTTCTGTTCGTGTTTTCAACGGCTGCATTCAAACATGTGCGTATTGTAGGGAGACGCCACCGGTTACTTCCGGTATTTCCCTGGATTCGTCTATAGAGATGTGAAATGGGAGGAGCTATTTAGGGCATTAAATTTTTCCGTAGAAAATGTTACATATGTTCACAGTTGGAGCCCTGCTAGAGCTTGGATCGACAAGAAACCCCCCTGGTTGAATAATCAGTACAGAAGATTAACATCTGTGTTAGGAAATATCTGGTTCTTTGAAGGTACAAACCTGTGTATGTAAAAACATTAGGTGAGACTCCGTCTCCCGACACCCAAGGTGCATTTTGGTAAGAAACAGAAACTGCTCTGAATTTCTAATTTAGCACCTTTTAAAACTGGCGGCTGTAACATAAACCTATATGATTATTTTTCAGGAGACTCCCGTGTTTCTATGTTGAAGAACATTTGAAATGGGAACCAGCGGGTCCACCTACACATAGAAGATTTTATTCATACGGCCCACCCCCACTTTACATATTGCAAATGCATGAACATGCATACGTGGGCACTTCCTCTGTAGTTGCTGGAAACACTACATACATACAGAAACAAACATACATAAACATTTCTTTTATGTTCGGTAGCTGCAGTTTCCCTTAAGCATGTGAAGCTGAGGTCAGCAGTTCACGCTGGCCGTGTTTCTCAGTCCAATCACAATCTGATGAAAATCCATAATTCAGATTTCTCACTACTGTAAATTAGTTAGTTACACAGTAGGGCTGCCCCCTCAGTCGATTACTAGACTAATCGGTCAATTTGGCCTTAGATTTCTTTCGTCAATTAGTCTTTTTTAATGCTTTTTTTCACGCTGAAGGACTTATTTCCAAGAAATTTATGAGCATAAACACAAGATTTAGAATTTACTTATTTATAGTATTTAGAGGAATTAATTTCTTTGGTCGAGGACAGCCCCATTACACACTAATCTTTCCCAGTATAGCACTAGTAATCCCAATAAAATACTGTGATGTTCCTCCTGTATTTATGTGTGTGTGTGTGTGTGTGTGTGCCATGTTAGTTAGTTCATCTTAATCCTTCAGTCCCATTTCCTTTCCCTCCCAGCCTGTGCTCAATTCAGGTTGAGATTACTCACCTGACTTCCCACCCCAGGAGACTGTGCGTAAGCCAAATAGCTTAGTCACGCCAGCACGTGCGCATGTGTGTTTAAAAGCGATATATTTAATTATCTCGTGTACGTGCGTACACACATTAGTGTGTCCCTTGTATCCTATACAACAGCATACAGTAGGTCTCATCCATTCCTAATTAGCGTGTGATCGATAGCTGGTTGTTGTGATGCTGTGCGTGGGGAGCCGTGTCACAGCAGGAGAACAGTGACATTTCCGCGGACAGGGATTACTCTGTTGACCTTATTGTTGTGATTAGAATTCAGCCCCAGCTCCCCGAGAGATGACCTCACCTTGTTCACACTGCGCCGGGAAGCTGGAGGTTGTTCAGAACTCGTTCACCCTCCCTCTCCTTTCCTCACCTCTGCTTCTGAAACATCCTCTGCTAGTATATCTCTCTTCTAATGTTTTCTTTTTTTTTTTTTTACTTTCTCAACCTCTTTCTATTTTCTACAAGCATGGCTGCATCTTGCTTTTAAATTATTGCCACATCCATCTCTACATGTTTGCTGAACTCTCGCTACACTGTCATCTCAAGATTATGTATCACACGATTTGCAACTTGTGTTATGGCTTTGTGTGTGTGTGTGTGTGTTTGTGAAGAATGCACGTGTGTGTGTGTGTGCACACGAGTGCATGAGGTTGCAAAAATACTCGAAAGAACAAGAGCATAAAGCAATATCTGTGACAGCTGTGTATGACTTTCTTTTTTCAACAAACCAATGCGCTCAGTTATTTTCTGACTGTCTTTTTTAGTTAGCTCTGATGTGTTCTCAAGTAATCTCCAAACACATACACAAGTACACCAAATCCCTCCTCCGGGTTTTTCATGTTTTGGTGTCCCACATGAGCTGCAAATAGAAAAGACGTGTAAGAGGAAAAAGAGAGGGTGAGAAAAGGGAAGAGGGTGGGAAGAGAGGGACAAACTCCCTACTTTTAGAGAAAGTACTGCATATTTTGTCCTCCAGCTCTCCTACTCTTCTCTTTTTCCTTCTCTCTCTTCTCTAAGAGTAGTGATTATTTAGACTGTGATGTCTGGCAGAAGCAGTTAGAGACTAAAAGAAAAAGGGTAAAAGGGGTAATAGACCTGCCTGTACACTAGAGGATAGCGTGTCACGTTTTGCCTCGCCGAGGCGTGAATATTACACAAGTGTATGAAGGTGCAGTACCAGCAGGGGGCAACAAAACGGTTTAGGAAAAACATCATGTTTGGCCTTAAAAATAAGTATGTAAACTGAGTTCAATACGTACGGAAACAACATAACAAAAGTGCAGAAAACACGTCACAAACATCACTAACGTAACTTTCAAAACAAAACACCAGTCTCCTGGCTGAAAGCCTGTGTTTGTTGGACCCATCTACCTTCCCTCCAGTGTTTCTCACTTCATATTCTACGTCACTAGCTCTGAGCGTAGCATAGTCATGCAGATGGATTTACAATGCAGACAGTACAGACTACATGGCATACAATGATATTTTTGTGTCATTCATACGCCTATTGGGTAAAAATAAAGGCATAGTGCATCAACTGGTCTGAAAAGCCATATATAAATATACGGATCATTCAGCAACTGAGACTTTGTTTCTTGAAAGACACATTGCACATCACCGTATTGGGTAGCAGCAGAACATTCAGAATTGCTGAAAAGCTGGGCACAGCACCTATCTGACCTCCTCCACACCTACACACAGTCCCGGAAACTGAGATCCTCGGGCATGGGTCAGCTCTCCATCCCCCACACAAACCTACAAATTTTCAGGGACAGAGCTTTCAGTATGTTCTTCAACAAGGCCTATGGCCTCTAGCTACTGTTATGTTCGGTTTGTTGTGGCTATTATGTCTGTGTTAAGCGTCCTTGGCGCTATATAAATCCAAGTTATTGTTATTATTATTATTATTATAAAACCAAAACTATCAGCAGGGATAGATACCACTATGGGTAAGAGGAAAAACATGTGTTTTTGTAATGTGGGGGAAATGGCCAGTAAGGCTTCCACTCCTGAAGTGAGCTACAGATTATTGGGTGATCCTTACGAGTGCAGCATGTGTCATTTACAACTGCTTTAAAACCCCTACATAGTCATCTGAGGGCTGCAAGACAGGCACTATGTGTGTGTTCTCTCTGCAGCTTCTGATTTAAAAAGTGCCATGCCACAGTGTGTCGACATTACATACAGAGATCCATTGACTAAATCATGCACAAGCAACACCAGGCTGTTGCAAAATAACCACACTTCTGTGCATCACACTACTCATTTTATCATCTCATTTAATTTTACTACAGAATAAGTTGTGTCGATAACATAAATGACCAGACTTTGAATGATAAATTCCACTTTAAAAGCCAAATCGTCTGCCTCTGGCTGCATCGTTGTTTTGCCATCTGTTTGCACCTCACTTCTCTGACTCTGCAGAAAACGAGACACTTTACTGTTCAAGAAGCTCATCTGCATTCTGCTCGCCTGGTAAGCCATGTTCCACATGTGCCATTAGCTGGTTGTCATCCAAATTTAGTGCTCATTTTAAACGACTTTACTGGAAAACTGCAAAAGAAAATGCAAAGTAATGCACGTTTCCATCCACTTATGTAAATGAAGGAGTTGGCTCATGGAGATACAGATGCGCTACAAGTGGCACTGATTCTCCAGGCGGGGTGTCTTTAAATCATTTCAGAAGAAGATGACGTAATTAGAAGAGCGCCTCAAAAACCTCAAAAACAAAACAATGTTGAAAAATGTGATGGGAATACTGCATTTCTGTTTATTTCAGGCTTCAATTTGAGTAAGCTTTTATTTTAATTCACATGCTTCATGTACTATCTATTACGGGAATTATTCGATAAGCCTGTTTCCACTGCACTTTTGTCCCATTTTGTTTCAAACAATACATCAACTTTTCCACCTCAGCAAAGTGTAAAAACTTTTTTTTCCCAATTTTGTGTGCAAGATACATCTTCTCGTTGCCCTGGGACGCATCCTCAGTGATGTGACCTGGGGTCATTGGGTGTTTTGGGTCTCTCAACATCAGACACTCTCGCCCAGGTGACCCAGCCGGAGTTGATCAAGTCCCGACTTGCGTCCCAGCAGCAAGTGCCCACGGATCAGCCCTCGTAATCCAAAGCCACCTGGTGCCTTTTTCTGTGGCTTCACTCGCGGATCGAATGGCCCTTCTTTGCAGCCCCCATAATGCCCAATTGGTTGAGGACTTTGCAGAGTGAGCGTCCTACAAAGCCTCTATAGCCCACCTTTATGGGCTCATAGTGCGTCTTCCAGCCTCTGTCCTGGCACATCTCCACCAGTTCTTGGCGTTTCCTCTCATTGGCTTCTTCGATACGCTCTTCCCAGGGCACTGTGAGTTCCAGCATGATCACTTGTTTTGCTGCTTCAGAGATGATGATCATCGTCTGGCCGGAGTGATGTCACTATGATGTGCTGTGGAAATTTCAGCTGCTTGCCCAGATCGACGTGCAGCTGCCAGGTTGTGGTCGGTGCTTCTCTCCAGCTATGGCAGAGGTGATTGCCTTCTTTGGGGGCGTGGTGATATTTGCACTCAGCAACCACTTTGAGCACCTGGTCATGGCGCCACTGATAGCAACCTTCCCCAACGGCCTTTGGGCAGCTGCTGTGGCGATGTTCTAAGAATCATCTTCCAGAGCATCGGAGGCAGGAAAGTGTCTCGCTCTAGCCCCAGACTTGCAGGTTTGGTAGAGAATCACAGACAGCTTGAACAAGGAACCGGACGTGCTGGAAGTCTGCCTGCATTATGCTTGACCAGGTAATCCTGCGCTATGGTATACTCTCCCACCTCGTCCATACTCCCTGCTGCATCAGCCCCATCCTGCTCACTCACTCTTCAATTTGCACATAAAAAGACTGTGGGATTATTACAGCTGCTTTAAAACAAGTTTGCAACACGTAGCTGGTGGAGAGGATAATCATTGTTGTGTTGAATGTATATGAACGAACTCGGATGCATCTTGTCAGCACAGCCTACCAGAATTGCAAGCAAGGGGGTGTCCCCCTTCTCATGCACAATCATGATGTCTATCATCCTCTCTGTGTATTTGTGCACACACAGCAGCTCGTTTGTTTAGCTCACTCAATCAAATTTCCTCTGATGGCATGTCCACTTGATACTTGTCTGAGGGGAATAGCTGTTGAATGGCAGTGCAGGGTTGTCATCATCGTCAATGCAGAATCAGTGGGTGACTAGCACACATATCTGGGATATGGCCCGGAGTGGCACAGTAACTGCAGGGGCGTATAATGGAGTGCCAGCAGCAGGTGAGGGTGCAGGATTGTGGATTTAGTCGCAGCGTTTTGGTTCCGCTGGGAGGGGAGAGAGTCAGTCGGTGGCGGGAGAAATGCTAACCTGTCGCACCTGTTTGAAGTCCGCTCTGCTTATCAGAGACTTTTTTCCGGCTCACAGAACACAACCAAGTCTGTCACTATGCAGACGAGAGGATGAACTCATTAGTTATGGCACACACACATTGGACGCCGGGCAGGGATGATGGTATAATGGTTACAGTAGTGAGAGACGAGGACAGCTGTGGAGCGATGGCAGAGAAAATGGAGATGGAGTGGCGGAGGGTTGGATGGCACCGGGGGAGCGTTTCGGGTATGAGAATTCCTCTGTAGCCTCCCACTGCTGCCAGCTTAGTGATAACATGCATGAGTAGACCTTAGGTGAAAGAAGATGGGGAGATGAGGAGAGAGGGAGGATGGGGAAAAGCAGGGCAAAATTGACGGATTGAAAGGAGCAAAGTGGTCTGAAAGCCTCCCGCATCCTCCCTCCCCTCCGTTCCTCACAGGGGGGGGGCCTGCTAAGGACGTTAGTGGCCATTAAAATTGCAGCATGTTTACATAAAACGAACACAGCCTTGTGCTGCTGTCTTTACCTCCTACCTCATCTCACCCTCCTACATAACACAGACACAAAACATAATTCAGTTTATTTACTGATGAACAAGCAATGCTTTCAGATATAAATTAACTAAGGCTGTGTATACTGTATACAGCTTATATATTAGGGCTGTCAAAGTTAACGCGATAATAACATGTTAATGCAAAATCGATTTAATGCCTCTAATTTCTTTAACGCACTAAAGGAATCAATCTTTCAGAGGTTGTAGCGGGCTCAGTTTTAAAGCTAGAGTGGAGATACTGGTATCATATGAAACTAGAAAACCTAAGGAATGTCCATATCCAACCATGTCATACTAGCTTGTCGCAAAGGAGGTTAAATAATGCAAAATTTTGGCAAGGAAAAACTGTCATGGCCATTTTTGAATGGGCCCCTTGACCTCTGACCTCAAGATATGTGAATGAAAATGGGTTTTATGGGTACCCACGAGTCTCCCCTTTACGTACATGCCCACTTTATGATAAACACATAGTAATTATGTAGTTTGGGGGAAGTCATAGTCAAGTCAGCACACTGACACACTGACAGCTTTTGTTGCCTGTTGGGCTGCAGTTTGCCATGTTATGATTTGAGCATATTTTGTATGCTAAATGCAGTACCTGTGAGGGTTTTTGGGCAATATCTGTCATTTTTTTGTGTTCATAATTGATTTCCAATATGTATAATATACATTCATTTGCATAAAGCAAGCATATTTGCCCACTCCAATGTTGATAAGAGTATTAAATACTTGACAAATCTCCCCTCTAGGTACATTGTGAACAGATAAAAAATGTGTGATTAATTTGCAGTTAACCGCGATTAACTATGGACAACCATGCGAGTAATTGCTATTAAATATTTTAATCGATTGCCCCTAAAATTAACATACATTTTAAAGCCTTAATCTTCTATCAAGTGACATTGTGCAGACCTTCCTCTCATAAACTCCCAGTGACCTGCCTCTTCCGTAAATTAGAACAATCAGAATCCATTTAAGTGCCGCAACTGGGAAACTATTTTACATCAGTTGCAGTTATATACCCAAGCTGGCTAGCGTCGCGTTAAATGAAGCACAAAGTTGCAAAGTCATGCACACAGACAAACACACGTGCACACACACCATTCACCTATCAGCCACTATATTGATGTGCTACCCCGCTGTTTAGCCTCTGAATGATTCAACACACTCCATTTGCTGTCTGATTCCTTTTGTCAGGGTGGTTTTCTCAATATTCTGCTGATGATCCCTCCCTCCGTCTCTCTCTCTCTCTGCCAGGGAGCTATGGGCTTGATGCCCTCATGCCTATTTACTCCCAGCACCCTCCCGGCCTGCATAGAGCATCAGAGATGGCACATAGAGCCTGGAGGAGAGAGATGGAGAGAGACGGTGAATGTAGAATACAAAAGAGTAGAAAGAGAGAAGAATGGGGCCAGCGAAGATGAAAAAAGGCGCACAAGTGTTTCATTGACGAGCTCTGATGAAGGAGAAATGTGACAAATGAAAGGGAGCCCATGAGTAGTTCTGAGAGGGAGGGGGGTGCTCATCATGATGGAGGTGATAAGGTCCCCTCCAGGTGTATTCTGTGCCAAAATGGCCGAGGTGACATCCTCGCTCTTTAGTTCCAGGGGCCTTAAGCGCTGTCTCTGACAGGGCATGCATCTCTGCAGGAGTGGCTGCTTACCATTATGGCTCTCTCAGGCTGGATTGCCTTTTGCACATTATTGCTTTTCAGGAGAGAAAATGTTCAAACCTCCTGAGTAAGGTTTCTGCAGGTGCCATTGGATGAATCAGTCTTATTTTAGCAGAACAAATCCTGCACAGCGCTCTGGCTCAGCCTCGTTTTAATCACCGATATTTCAAATTCTGCTGGATCTCATTCAAAGCACTCTGATTTTTATCCGCCTTGCCAGTCCACCTGCCCGTTAGTTAGCAGAGCTGCGATGACCAAGCCAGTGACGGTGGGTCTCTCCGCAGAATGGTTTTATTAACAAATGACAGATGTAATTACAGAAACCAAACCATCGTTTCATTCAAAACTCTGGCAATCTATTCACTGATGCTCCCATTATCCATGCTCTGTGGTCATGGATTAGCTCTAATCATCACTGCTGTATTATATAATCCACTTCAAAAAGAAGGCTATTATGATTTAAACTGCCATAATCTGATCTCATTTCCTCCACTGTCTCCTCAATTACCTCATCATTTAGCTAATCTCCGAATGTGCCTTCTATCTGCACCCAAATGGGGAGTGTGAATATGCTGCAATACTGATTTAGAGTCAGTTCGGTTTTCATCACTTACAGAATCATTTGTGGTGCTAAATGCACACGGACAATACGGCCAAAGACTCGGTGAGTCCTGCCACCAAAGAAGGTTATTTTATCATATGTAAGAGACAAGAATTTGAAACAAAGAAAACATTTACTGGATGAGTAGAAAAGAGGGAAGCTGATAAATGCCGTATGGTAGATAATATGCAATTGTGATAGGGACCATTGACTGCGCAATGGTTTCCTTTTGAATATCTATGACCCCCTGTAGGAAAAAGGTTGTTAAGACCTGAAAGCCTGGTGATAACCACTGTTGCAAAGATCATAATTTATCCAGTTACAGATACTGAATAATAGACACTGACATGACAAGCCAAATAATGAGAAGGGTGGCAAATGAAATTTGACTTTTCAAATCTTTGAAGTCAAGGATATATTGCAGGAACAGTGAGCAGTATCAAGGGTGCAATAATGCACCTAATGATATCAGATCGTAAAAAGCATAAAGCTTAACCTTCACCTTGAAGGATGTACTTATGGGAGACATAAAGATATAATATGTAACATTTCCGCATTAAAGGGGAACTACGCCCATTTTTCAAAATTCATACATGTTATTCTTATGGTCATTGACAGTCCAAAAACGTGTGATGTCATAGGGTATAAAGTGTGGAGCTGCTCCGTAGACAATGAATTGGTAGAGATGCTTTAGATGACACTGAGAGCACCCAGGAGAATGTTCTGAGTACTGTATATGGGGACATTTTCTGTTTCACAACTGAGAACACTACAATAGAATAAAGCTCATTTTGGTATAAAAAGAAAGAAAGAAAAGAAAACAAACATTCAGTGGATCCATAAAATCTGCCTCCTATTCATTGTTTATGGAGCAGCACCAGACTTACTTCTCTAAAAACCATAATCATAACAATGTTATGTATTTTGGTAGAGTTGTGCACTTACATTATCCCAAATGTCTCCAACAATGTTCAAAACCAGAGAAATCTGAGATTTTATTCAAGTTGGTGGTGTGTTTCATTTGGTCGCCTGTCAATGGTGTCATATCTCCTTTGCTCTAACTTCCGGGGAAAAAACAAGATGACACGTCAGGGAGTGAGGAAGGAAGTTGGCGAGCCACTCTATTGTTTAATATTGTTTATATTGCTCACTTGTGATGGAGCATGATTATTCATTGCCGTTTGCTGCATGTTCTGTCGCCGGAGCTGACGTTACTTGCGGCTATTTCATTAGAATGAAATTACATAATGTGACTAAACGTGACACGAATAAAACTTGAATACATTATTTCATCCGTGAACATGATTTCTGCCTGAG